>NC_136265.1:49747977-49792977 GCF_964187855.1 Myxine glutinosa
AATCTGAGGCTGGGTGCCAGGAACACCGAGAGATTTGCGAAAAGATTTGCACGCATGACTAAGCGGTCGGTCCTGAGCTTCTAATCTCAAAATTGCATCTTTGCAGTGGCCATTTTGCTCCTGCCAAGGGGCTTTGGTTTAAGGGGATGGTGGGGGGGAGTGCTGGCAGGGATGGGATGAGTGTTAACAGACACAGGATGCAGAGTTGTAGAATATTTGCTTCTTGGTTGTTGCCGCATTATTCTGATGACCGAAAGCACAACATTTGACAAACATTGATGGCGAGGCAACAACACCCGCGAAGCAAGCTTTGCTCCAAATCTGCTGGTTGTAGAGTAACCCTAACCCTAACCTTAACCCGAACCCTAACCCTAAGACGAACCCTAACCGTAACCCTAATCCTAACCCTAACCCTAACCCTAACCCTAACCCTAACCCTAACCTTGACTCTAACCCTAACCCTAACCCTAACCCTAACCCTAACCCTAACCATTCGGGCAAAGCAGAAGGTTTTGTCGGGTGGCAGGAGGAAGAGTAAGAGTCACAGAGAATGGCACGAGATGACGCCGCACGTGCACGGTCGCCGATGACGCTTCGCCAGGTGAGCAAGCTCAGGGCCTCGTATTAGCGGGAGAAATTAGATGATGTGAGAGGGAATCCAATCATCTCTATGTTGGTTTTTTTTTTTGACTAAACACGCTCTGCTTGGTGGGACCATATCATTAATTGGTGTTCCAGAAATTAACACGAAAACTTAGGTTTTTCCTAAGTTTTGTAATCCATTCAGGATTGTGCGTGACTATCCAGGAAACACAAGTGGGATTTCATTGCTTGTTTCCCTCTTTATTGCCCAGCCATTGAACTTACTTGTGGCTTTGGGTTGTCAGGCCTGGGAAAATATCGCAGTTCATACAGTCATCTTCAAAGTCTTCTGCTTAAGGAGCAATGCCGCTGCCTTTGGTGTATCGTTGTGTCAGTGGAAAAGGCAGCATGGGGATTAAGCCAGGGATCTGGGAAGAGAAGTCAATAACACTGAGCTCGTGTTATATACTACCCTTGAGTCTCCATCGCATCCTAACCTGCTGTTGGGGAATTTGTTGGGAGAAAATGAATGGATGGGGATGTTGAGTCGAGGGAGAATTTTGGATGGGAGGGGTTTGAAAGAGGCAAAACGTCTGATTGCTTGTCCGCCTTCCTCTTTCCTTGTGCCCGAGGGAATATCTGAACCTTACTGCTCCATGTGAATCACAGACCGTTCTCACGCTGCCTCCAAAATAACAGGCATGGGAGAGCAGCAATGCTAGCTCTCCTGCGCCTCTCACCTCCGTCTTATGACCGTCGTTTGTCGTAAATTATTTTTGAATCCCTTGTCTACATTATGAGCTTTTAAAATTTTTCCTATTCTTCTTCCTCTTATTCTTCTTCTTCTTCTTATGTTTCAATAGCCACTTTCCTTTGCATTATTTCATTAAATCAAATTGTATCAATGAGAACTAGCAGAAGCCAATCGAAAAATACCACAATATAAGCACTGGTTGTAATAGCTCAAAAATGGGAGGTTAAATATTTCTTAACAGCAAATAAAATTTTTTGGAGAGCAATCAAAGCAGTGGTCTGGTACTTATACACCGCTCAATTCAATTTTCCTTTTTGTCTGATTGAAAAAAATTATCATTTTCCTGTAGTTTTGGGTTAATTTGAAGCATCTTCTACTCAATAATTTTTTTCTCTCTTTGCAGAGCATTTTCATGTTTCAGGGTCAGACAGACATCATTAGCCCATCTTTCATATATGAGATAAGAGAGATGTGTATCTGTCCGGTGCCATTTTTCTCAGAGATCTTCAAACTTTCAGATGTTCACCAGTGAATGTCGCGGAATGTTTTAGAATTTGGACAAACAATTTTTTTTGAAAATTTCGAAGAAGAAAAAAGTTGGATTATTTTTATCGCACTATAGTACCTAATCTCTTGTAGCTATGTGAAAGTTAATATTAAATAAATAATCCCCAACCCCTTTCCGTAGCGAGTGTCGGGAAGTGTTTTTAGAACCCACCAAAAAAAAATAGGAAAAAAACTTTTATTTCCTTAAAATTCCATCAGGATTATAAACAGCACCTGGCTACGCCAGGTACACCTGCTAGTTATATGCATATATAGATGTTTGTTAATGTCAATTTTTTGTGTTAATGTAAGTTCAGAAGCAAGGTTGATGAAGTGGCCGAATGCATTACATAATTATCAAAAATAACTTCCAGAGAGGAATTTAGGAAAGAAATGAGAATAGTTGCTGATAGTTTGTGTTTTCCAACACATCTCCCATACTTGCTCAGTCTAGATTAATTTTACATTGGGTGTTCAAAAAATATATCTGCATAAGATGTTCCCACAATTGTCTAAGAAACATGAACCTTCTATTTTTCAGATTTCGAGTCGGTATCCCAAATCGATCAAATGCACCAGACTCTTGCCACCAAAGCAGCTTTTGAGCAAAGGGTATGCTGACGGTTTGCCTTGCCTTCCCAGCAGTCAGTCAGGGCAGGAATTTGGGTTGTTCAGGGTGCCGGCGATAACTCACCTAGTCTCCGCAAAAGGCACTGACATCCTTCAGATAGACGGTGTAAGCATCGATTCTTCGCCCTGCATCCAAAACACCAGGGTGACAGTTTATAGCCGGATCAAGATTCAAACACAGGCTAGACAACTCAAAGGTGAGCCACATACCTGCAAGGTAACCCACAAGCCATAAGTATATATAATTAGTAAGATAAAAGTTATTTACTTCAAAAATAAATGACGCATTGTCGCATCTGGGACGATTGCGGAGAACGTTTTGAATGCTCGGTGTAAATTTTTAATCAAAAACATCCTTTGCATTTGCAGTAACACATTCTTATAGCTTGCAGGGCAAACCCGGATGTGCACTGCGGCGTTTTTCTTCAGACATTTCTCTTCCAAAAATGTGAATTTTTTTTGCTGCGTACTCATCTAAGTTTCCTCCTTCCTGTTCCACATCCAGCCTATATTATGGGCGGATTTGTTTGGGAGGTTTAAGATAATGAAGGGTACAGACAAAATAAGTGCAGAAGAGTGTTTCAGACAGTGATAGGACCAGGAGCCATAGCCAAAGAGTAAAGAAGAGGAGAGTTAAGATGGCAGTGAGGCAAGGGTCTTTCACTACGAGAGTAGCAAATGCATGCAATTGTCTCCCTGGAAAGGTAGTGGCAGCAGAAAGAGAAGATAGGTTTAAATTGGAATTAGATATTGGTAACTAGATACATTTGAGATAGAAGAGTACCTACACGGATCTGGAGTTGGTGCAGCAGAGGCATGATAGGCCGGAGGGCCTCCTGCACCAACGTTCCTTGAATATTCGGCCATTTATTTTCAAAATTATCTAACTATTTGCTTGGACGGGTTTCCACACAGAATGTTCCTGAGCTTGGGGTTCCTGAGCACTTCATAATTTGTGAGGCAAGTTTGTTATGCATTCCAAAATGTAAGACGGTCAGTTTGCGACGCTCGCAGATTCTAATTTCCAACATTAATGAGCTACGACAATTGTCTCCTGATTGTCCGAACTTCAACCTGCCACCGGATGGCCCTAACAATAAATCTTGCTTTTGTTTGTCAAGTTTACAAACACCAAGTCCTCATGTCCTGTTAGTGGGACGTGCGTCCAATATTCCCGTCTCGTGCCAACAGGTAAGGTACACACAGTGCATCGGCAGACTCCGTTACATTTCGATACAGATTTGCATGCTAGGGTTCACTTTGGGAAGTGGACACCCATTGATGGTAAATTTAGTGGTGTACCTCATTTCAGAAGCACAGCAAAAAGGAAGTACGGCACAACTCGTTGCATGATCATCGTTTTGCATTTGTTGCATGTTGCTGCCCTCTCTTGCCCAACCTGCTGCGTTGCAAAGTGACGCACAGGTCGAGGTTGTTAATCTACTGTCAAACATGCAGCAAAGAATAATTAAATATTTAATATTTGACACATTCGATGTGGCATTTCTCCACCTAAAGTTTGGAACCACAGCCATGATGCCCTAATTTAGCCTGTACACCGAAACCACTGCCATACGCAACTTCGGCTTGCAGTGACATCACGGAACCCTGATGAGCTGGAAAAAATTATTGAGCATTTATTTACAATCATACTTCAATGTCTTTCTGTATCATTATAACAAAAAAAATCTTATTTAAACTTTTTGGGTATTTCCTTTTCTTTTTTTTCTTGTTCCTACTTTTTTGCCCCCTTGTTGCTACTGCTCCTAATAGCACCGTGTACAGTTGGAATGCGTGCGGCTTTCCAACCAGTTTCGCTCAAAAGTCTGTTATTCATTTGGCTATCGGGAGCCATGCTAGGAACAAACCAGCAGGTTCACCAGGCCATGTGGTTCAACAGTAGCCAATTGGAGGAAGTTTGTGGTCTGCAGAACTGGGGGAAGGCTGGGCTGACCATGAAAGAGAAGTTTAGGTAGTGTAGTTCATGTGGTGAACAAACGGTTCAAAAAGAACAAGTGTACATAGATGCTACCCTTGTTTCTCGTCTTTCCTTTGTGTTCTACAACTTTGTGTTTAGTGGGGATTCAGGAGCTGCTAAGGACCAGATTGTGCCACATGATTGAACTTTGGCTAGACCGTAGGAGGAAGTTCCAATGGCGAAAACGTTCATGCTATGTTTGACCGTGCCGATATCACCGAACCATGGCCCAACACTCCCTGCCTTCTATTGTGAGTATCTCTCAGTTGCTATGTTGCCTTATAATGCTTCAGATAGGACAACAACCCCTCTATACATTCCCTTTCCCTCCTCCCCAGTTATTCTCCCAACCTAATTTCCCTTTTCCTTTTGGTAAAATAATGCACCTGCACACTAATGGCAGTAATTAATAATTTGGAGATATCACTGAATATGTAGAACTTTGCAGGACAACTCTGGCTCTCCAAACTTTTCTGCATCATCTCCGTGTTACGGACAGAAAACAAGGTGGCAGTGTAAATACTGTTTACATTTGACAAAAAGAGAGTAGGACTGGGGTAGATAATAGAAAGAAGGAAGTAATTTACCATATGTGCATATGCATGTGGAGAATTATATATTTATAGTTTATTCACTATAAAGCTCGCAGTGTTCATGTGAGAAATCTCTGAGGATATCCTAGAGACTCAACAGCTCAGTGGGCTGTCACCGCTTAAGTGATGAGGTCTGTAAGTTCAAGTCCCAGGTTGAGTCAGAATTTTTTCACACTAGCCCCACGCAGGAATTTACTTCCTGGTTATTAAATATATATATATATTTATATATGTACATATATATATATAAGTGTGTGAAGGAATGAATGATCATTTTAATATAAGGCCATTTGGCCCCGCTAGAGCGGGGGTTAGCCTTGCGGGCACCATGACAATCATGGTTCCCTGTTTGAGGCAATGTTTTTATGGCCGGATGCCTTTCCTGATGCCAAGGTATATATAAGTGTGTGTGTGTGTGTGTGTGTATATATATATATATATATATATATATATATATATATATATATATATATATATATATATATATATATATATATATATATATACAGTATATACATATATTGTTACGGTTCTCCACTGCCCCTCTTGCCCTTACTAAGGGGGGATTAAGCCCCTTGTTCTTTCTGGGCTTGGCGGAACCGAGAGACTTGAAACGCCTCTTCCGGGCAAACGCAAGGTAGGGTTTCGGGACAATCCTCACTCGTACCTAATTCCCTGCGCCACCACGGAAGCGTGGAAGCAAGCCTCGCACGAGCCACGTGTGATTTGGGTACACCGAGCGGATTGAGTACCACGTGGTCCGTGCAGTTACCGTTAATTATTGGACCCCGATTCGAGCGGTTCTACTCGTACCACGCTTAGCCAATGAGGAAATCACGAGAACGATCAAATGGAAAGGAAGAACACAGGTTTAATTATTATTCCCACACGTATGTACAATGATCGGTATGCAGAGACACAGAGCAGCACTTAACCAGTCTTATTCTTAAATTCCCAGACTCCGGCCTGTCACACTCACACAGGGGATTGCAGGCAGGTTGATGTTCCGGCCAAACGCGTCGACGTGGTCATCCAGGAACGGCCCCGTCCGGCTCTCCACGGTCCCAGTACGTCCCACGAAGATGGGAAGCAGGCGGTGGAAGGATCCTCGTAGCGCGTCTCCCGAACAAAAGGCAGCCGATGAGGTAGGAAGGAAAAGTACGCGTCTCTCAGTGCGGCTGGCGGTTACACAGCGAGTTATCACTCGCGTAACTTAATGCACTGTACGCGGCTCGGCTTCAAGCTCAACCGAGCGTCACTTTATGTTAGCGCGTATCCTGGTTCATGCGCGTCTTTCGCCAATCACGTATCTCTCAAAGTCCTCTTCGGCTCACCACGCTCCTTCAATTCTCACCTCTTCTGTAACTCACCGCACTGCTGGAACTCAACTCTCCCGGGACTCAACTCCTACTCCTCGGACTCAACTCTCTTACTGCTCGCAAATCCTTGAACTCAACACGGGGCTTTGCGCAACGGCTTATATTGATACGCCCCGCACCTTCTCGAACCTCCTCGAACCTTCCAACCACGCCCTGTGACGCAGTGCTGCCGCCACACTCTGTGAGCCCTGATTGGCGGCTCGCGCTCACCGTCATCTCCTCTGCCGCCCTCATTCGGTCCCGCCCCGACCCTCCTCGGCCTGCCTCATGTTAATTCGCGCCAAAATGAACCAAAGGCAGCGCAAAGGGGCATGAAGCTAGGGAGGCGGGATAGTCAATAGAAGTAGGACCTATTCTCCTTACTCTACTCAATGCAGAACTAACATAGGAAAAGGACTAAGCTCACAAATACTAAGAGATAACTACACGATCGCGAGGCTACATGTTGCTTGTGTGACTAACTATGAGGGGGAAATTTAACCTTTATTATACTGACTGTACAAAACTCAAAACCGCAACAATATATATTGTCGTGTCCCTAGCGTTAAGACCACTGGGTAACGGATGGCCAACCGAGCTTTAACTCCGAGGCATCTGAGCAGAATCGCTGGCGGTGTTATCTAACGGAGTTCCCTGATCTTATTTGCATGGACGGACGTGACGAGGGTTTTCCGATCCCACGAACAAATAAACGAGACAGACAAATCAACAATACAACAACTGAAATGCAACAAATAATGGTTTAATGAAAATAAATGCAATTTGATAAAAAAATAATGTTGAGGTTAAAATCGAATTCCTAATTGGGGGCCCCATTCCGACACAATTACACGACACAGGGAGAAATAAACGAAATAAAATGTGGTGTGGTGCTTTGGCCGGTACTCAGTTCTGGTCTCCTCATACGACCCTCGAACCCTGGCGGTCGTCAAATGGGTCCCCGAGGCCTTAGACGGGAATGCTCAGGATAGCGCGCAGTCATGCCCGTATCAGCCACCGACCTGCGGAGCTGCGGCCAAACTCCTTCCTCCTCCTATTGTTCCACGCTCCACACAGCTCCGATCTTTCTCAAGCGCACACGGCACGGAGCACAACCGTCACGAGCTAGCTCCAAGAGGGTGAGAGTTGCGTCCGCCTTTCACATAGCCTGGAACAGAGAGAGCAAAATTGTGACTGCTCACGATGAAGCCCAGAACGAGATATAATGCAAATGCGACTGCCTGCGACCAAGCCCAGCAGGAGAGAGAGAGAGAGCAAAATGGCGGTCGCCTCCGGTGAAAAATGGCCCTCCAGCACTATAGTGTTCGACGATGACGTCACGCGCGCTCCAATCACCTCATCATTCCTTAACCAATCGTCCTTCGGGGCGTAGCTTCACAGCCACACTTGTTGCCCATCAAGAAGTTTCGGCTAGGCGGGGTAGTGGTGTTCGTATCCTGTTGGCGATCGTGTTATTTTAATTATGTGCCGATCGCATGGCTGGCCGAATAAATGTCATAATAACAAAGGGAAAAATCACAGAGGCGATTACACACTGGGAATTTACCCCGATGCCCTAACTAATTAGCATAGCTCCACCCCTCACATGGAGACACATATACACTTACACGGACATCCGGCCCTGACTTAAATACATGAGGGTTCTTCTTCGTGACATACGGAGCATGCTAACCCTCCACAATTCTATCTCGACTATGGTATTTTATTGCCTACCCCCATACACGTCACAATATATGTATATATTGTTATGTCGGTGGGGTAAAGGAATATCTAGTCAGGTAGATCTGAATAGGTAACATGCTTCGTCTGTCGCGATAGGGAATCTACCTGTAATTTCTGTGTTTAGTCCGGTTTGTCGGTTAAGGAGTATACCTGTGAACATACCAGGATGTTCGTGTGCTAGTAAGTGATAGGGATTAAAGATAACAGCCCTTGTGTGTCACACCTGGTAATCAAACCTTTGTCCCTTATGGCAACGCATACCTGTAAACACTTAGGTAGGCCCTTTATTGCACACAGTAATTAAATTCCCTTCCCTGACAATGACTTTGGAAGAAAACGGACAGGAAAGCAGGCCAGGACACCGCCGATAATGGCTGCCGCCGGTCGCATCACGAACTTGCTTCGCAACATGCCCAGGAGGCCTGTGATTGGTCTGCGCGGTAGGCGCGATCCTCCAGCCAACCAGTGCAGGAGGCGCGAAGACGCAACTAAGAAGGAGATTGTTCATTGGAGTGAAGTCGCTGGAAGGTTCGGTGGCTTGCGGGAAGCTACGCGAAGCTGATTGGGGAGCGTGCCAAGACCGACATCACAGGCCAGGCCATAAAAGGGGGCGCTGCATGACATTCGCGCGCTTGGCTCGGAGCAGCAGCTCTCTTGGGTTTTCTTAGTGGTGCAGTCGCATTCCTCCCTGTGGCTTTCCTCGTCAAGACGCTGTTCTCTCTCCTGTCTCTCCTCGTGGTGGACCTCATGTGGAGATCGCTGGCAGTGCTTTGGGCCGCGTGGTGCTTTTAGGGCATTGGACGCATGGTGCTTGGAGCGGTACTCGGTGCTTTGGAGCTTGGAGCGAGGGACCTCGTGGTGTGCCGCTGAACAGACGAGGCCGGGACGAGCGGATCGCTCGAAGCCTGGTGGCGCACGAGCGGGGGCCGGACACCAGCCGCGTTGGTCGACGGACGCAAGACGACAAGACAGATAAGGATGCACCATTTCACAAATACACGACGAACGTGTTTCTTTGGTAACTCATTCCCTCGTCTCGTATCTGCAGTCTGGTGTGTAGGATCCCAATTTAGAATTAGAATTAGTATCGCGTTTACCTGTCCCTAACTTTTATTTTAAGAAACCCTTGTATTATTTTCCATTCCCTGCAAATATTGTGCCCGTTTGAGTTCGCTCCCCTTCCACAGTTACGCACTCCCGCTTCTTCCTCTTCCCTGCCCGCGTTTGATAGCATAATCCGTATTTGGTCGTCGCCTCAAGTAAATCCGTTCTGGTCCTTCCACTGTCCCTGGTCTTAACCGAAGGAGTCTGTGCGACTATATATATATATATATATATATATATATATATATATATATATATATATATATATATATATATATATATATATATATATATATATATATATATATATATTGTTGCAGTTTTGAGAACCCACACTTGCTTGTAAATATGACATCATTAAAGGTTAAAGGTAGCACCCCATAGATAGGCCACAAGCAACACGTAGGTCACCATAGGACATCAGTTATTTCTTAGTATGTGTTAGATAAGGCCATTTTCCAATAGTTGAATCTGCATTGCGTCGATCAAATAAGAGTAGGCCCTTTCGTTCATTTTGCAGCCTCCCTCCAAGCGACGCCATTAAGTGCGCTCCCCAGTCTGTGCCCCGTGGCCCCTCCCAATTTGGTACGCTCCTTGGCCAGCAGCAGCAGCCTTCGCTGCCCATGAGCTCGCTCAACGCCGCCATGAGCCACGAGGTGAAGCCCGGAAAAAGGGGGCGCAGCGCCAGGGAGAAGGTGTGGCCACGTCACCCAGCCATCAGGGCGGGGCCGGTAAGCGATAACCAGCCAACCAGGGCTGGAGTGACATCGCCTGACAGGGCGTGGTTGGGGCTCGTGGAGCGTTCGCTGGCTTCACTTATAAAAGCCAGTGCACAAAGCCCTTTGAGAGGACTTATGCAGCGGCGCTCGTTCAACAGGACTATAAGGAAGCGCGCTTGGAAAAAGGACTCTCGCTAAGGACTTAGCAAGGAAGCTTGTGCTAACAGGACTCGAGAATATATGCGCTTGTGAAAGGACTCTCACAGAGGACCGACCAGGACTGATCGTTGTGGAAAGCGCTGAGGACTGTCATGATTACAGAGGGCTCGCTGGCATTGGGATTCCAAAGCAGGACATTGGAGAGGGGGCGTTTGGAACGAGTAGTGCACAAAGTACGTACGCAGTATACCAGCCTCCCCCCTCCTCATTATAAGTGTCCGCTCGCGTTATGCTATACGAAGAGCTGCCTGCCGGGTTTTCCATCGCCTGGACCGGAGCCGGACTGGAGCCTGGACGTGCTGGTGACCATCAACCTACCATCTTCAATCCTGTGTGAGTGTCTGTATGTGAGACGGGCCCGTTTGTCTGGGGAATAGAATAAGACTGTTTAAGGCTGCCCTGTGTGCTTTTCCTTCCTCTTTCTTTCATATACATTCCTTTCGTTTCCTCTTCTTCTTGTACATTTGTAATAAATTGCTCTGTTCTTCCTATTTTCCTGGTTTCCTCTCCATCCGATCGCATCAGTCTTTTCTCTAATTGGGTAAGCGTGGCACGATTCGGAACCGCTACAATCGGGTCTAGTCACCTGTTAACAACTCGGATCGCGGATTGCTATCCGCTCGGCATATTCCATCCATATCCGTGATTCGAGCGGGAGTTATTCCCTCGTTTCCGGTCGGCGTTAGTACTTAGGTAGTAGCGAATCCCTAGGCCTAACAAACCCTACCTAACGCCGCGCCGGGAAGGACGTTATAACTTCCAGGACTCGCGTCGGCCAGATAAAAGGACAAGGGTATTAACCCCCCCCCCCCCCCCCCTTCCCTTGATAAGGGGAGAGCCGACGTCGGAGATCCGTAACAATATATATATATATATAGTATATATATATATATATATATATATATATATATATATATATATATATACATATATTTATATATATAATATATATATATATATATACAGTATATATAATTATATCTATACATATATATATATATATATATATATATATATATATATATATATATATATATATATATATATAACAGTATATATATATATATATATATATATATATATATATATATATATATATATATATATATATATATATATATATAATTATATATATATATATATACAGTATAAAAATATTTAAAACTGTCCTTCGACCATTTGTGGTTACGCTGATTGTCTGGTGTGAAGGCTAGGTGCTATGTGATTGGCTCCTGACAAGATTGAATAATATATTGTATAGGCTTATTAAAAGCTGATATTCGAAATCGGATACCATATTTCATGATTGGAACTCATCATCGTAACAAAATCTGGCGATTCTTTGTGTGTGGGTATATAAGTCTGAATCTTATGGAATCAAAAAGTACTTGGCCGATTTCTCTCAACTTTTGAATACGTGTTCGGGGTACCCAGGATCATGTCATGAATATTTCACTGCCAGAGAGAGCAGGTATTGCTAGTTTCGAAAATTCCGCAAATAACATTCGTTTCGTATGCTTATCCCTGGAATATCCCGTACTTGCAGCCATGCGATATCTCTTGTGCCTGCAAAGCTTCATTTTAAGGGAATTCCTCATATACCAATCAAGCTTTTAAAACAAAATGTTCTGTAGATTTACTTTTGTTATGCCAAGGATCATATGTTGCTGGAGTCAGAACATGACGCGTTGGACCGCATCTGATCATAGGCAGGATCTGGCATCACGGCCTGGACTTGTGCCATGTTTCTGTTGGCACAACCGTTTCGTTCTGTCTGTCGAAAAACAAAACGTGTACACCGAGCCGTTCCCATGCCGTTGTATTCCAAGATCGTTCTCAATTGCAAGGAAAAAAATCTCAATTGTTCTCAAATCTCAAGAAGGTGCAAAAGCTGATCCCCTTACCTACAGACCTATCGGTTTCCTTCCAATCGTTAGCAAGGCCATGGAATCCATCATCACAGTTTGTATGAAATCCTTCCTTTTCTCCAACAACCTAATCTCAGATCAACAATTTGATTTTGGACCAGGTCACTCTTGAACATTCTGCTTCTAGTCTCCCAACAATGGATGGAGGCCTTCAATGACAGACATGGGATCAGGGCTATCTCTCTGAACATATCTCGAGCTTTCGATACAGTCATATAGCATCCCGCATTACTCTCCAAACTCTCAGACTATGGAATCCATAACACAGGTTACTGACTTCCTCTACTCTCGGAGCCAATGTGTAGCTCTCAATGGAATCCGTTCTTCTCCTCTCCCAGTCAAGGATGGAGTACCTCAAGGCAGTGTTCTAGACCCCATCTTATTCCTCGTCTTCATCAATGATCTCTCTGAGTCTCTGGAAAAATCCGCTTTATCTCTTTGCTGATGACTCCACCCTCTGCCGTGACATCCCTCATCCTTCTAACAGACAGGCAGCAGCCTCGTCCATCTCCTCAGACCTTGATATAATCACAAACTGGTCAAACATTTAGAATATGTCGTTCAATCCTGAGAAATCTCACACACTCACTCTCGCTTTTTCCAAAATGATCTTACCGCAAACCCTCCCATCTACTTTCACAACAACCCTCTCGAAGAGGTTCAGTCATTCAATCTCTTGGATCTCACTTTCAGCCATTATCTCCCTTGGGCAACCCACATTTCAAAGTTGGCCTCCAAAGCCAGCCTCTGACTGAGCATCCTCCGCTGTGCAAAGTCCTTTCTTGGCACACCTGAACTCTTCTATCCACCTATAAGGTTTCCATCTGCTGCTTGATGGAGTACTGGTCTCCTCTCTGGGCTGGCTCCCCTGCCTCACATCATCTGTGGAAACCAAGGCCTTCGAGATCAGTGGAATCTCTTGGGATGAAGCCGAGTCTATAGGTCTATCTATATCCGAATCTATAGGTCCGAGTCTATAGTCCGAGTCCGAGTCTATAGGCCATAGTGACGCATGCGGTCCAGCAGCAACCCCCTCCTAGTGAAGGTTCCTCAATACAGAACCTCTGCTCACCTCCACTCATTGATACCTCTTTTTTCCTGCCTGTGGAACCACCTTCCACATTCTCTTTATTCTGATTCTTCCCTCTCGATTTTCCAGACAGCTGCCTCAGGTCATCCCCCATCCAAACCCATAATATTTTCTACACCCATTAAACCACCCTAACCCCTCCCAATATCTTGCTTATGTATCCATGTTATCCCATTTTGCGTTCTCTCTTAACCCCGCATCGTTACCTGCATCCCCTGTTTGTCTGTCTCTGCCAATTTCTCTCTCCGTCTGTCTTCTGCTGTTGGTGTTTCACCTTTCTCCTGATGTTCCCTTTGTTATGTTGTGTCCTAGCTCTTCCATGAGCCTAAACCTTGTATAGATTTTTTTAAATGCCAAAAATACATTCAGCTTTGTCACCTTCAAACATTCAGAACTACTTTTGGTGATTTTGTGAAATATTTGTTTTTCTACAAAAGACCTGGTATTTGGTATTTTTTTTTATACGCATGTGCGGAGAGCGACAATTCATATCTGCGGTACAGCAAATGCTGATATTTGGATATCAATTTTCACATACAACTATCTAGTTTTACAGCAGTTGCGGTCACGTGGTGTAAAAAACTTTGTTAACACCTGTCTGCACAACCTGGTGGGTCTCGATTTGTGTTGCTTTCACAGAATGTGTTAAATATGTAAAAAAAAAAAAAAAAAAAAAAAAAAATTCTTTCACAAATAATATGAAATATATCGGGGGCTGGCATGCAGGATGGCCTCGAGGTACACCCACGCAGACTCACACTCACCTCTCTAAACTGGCCACCTGGTGTTTCACAGGCAGGGTGATTCATCAATGTGTGTCCCGTCCGTCGGATAGACGTTAAACGGGTGTATAGTCTACCGGCATTAGTTGGTGGACGTTAAAGATCCCACGGTGTCCTTCGCGAAGAGTAGGCGAGCTATCGCCAGCACCATGTACAAATTGCAAATTTCTCTCCTGGCTTCCTGACCCAACAAGGATTGTAGCTGAGTCTCTGTTTCAGCAGCACCAACAATCTGCAGAGAGTGCACAGATGTAAAAGAAATAAATAATTCACAGAATGTGTTTAATATTTAATTATTTTTTATCCTTCAACAACCTGTCAAACATATACCCGAAGTGTTTTTTTGGCCTTTTTTTTGGTTTGTTTGTTTGTTTGTATACAAGATTGAGGCTCGTGTAATAAGAGCTAACATTAATGACAAAAAGACAAACTGACACATAAAACATAGGATAAAGGGAGCGGGAGACAAGATGGTTAGAGAGAGAGGGAAGCACACAAGCACAACATTTGAGAGCAGGGACATCGGGAGATCTGTGGGAATGAGAGGGCTTGGGGGGATGGCATGGGAAGGGGTGGGAGAGGTATAAAACACATGGACACTGCCAGGACTTCCAGGAAAGAAGTCGGTATTTCAAAAAAGTGGATCTGGGGTGAATTAACGGGGATAGAAAAGATCAAGGTTTTGGATGGGGGAAGATAAGAGATGGTGGTGAACAGCTGTTTTAAAGACCTGGAGGGTGGAGTGGGATTGAAGAGAGTGAGGGAGTTTGTTCCAGAGGCGGGAGAAAAGAGGAATGAAAGAGTGAAGGTGAGCAGAGAGTCTTGATTTTGGCAGTTTAACCATAAGAGGGTTGCAGGCAGATCTTGTGCGACCTGTAGGTATATTTGGGGGACAGAGCCCAGAGAGAGCTGGGGGGGGGGGGGGGCAAGGCCAGAGAGGAGTCGGTAGAAGACAGAAAGACCACCAACCTGCCTGCGGTGAGTGAGTGAAAGGTCCTCGGAGTTAGCTTCATCGCAGGAGATTCCAATGATTCTGAACGCTTTGGTTTCAACAGCGTGAAGACGAGCTAGGTGTGAGGCAGGAGCACCAGCCCAGAGGGGAGAGCAGTACTCCATTGAGCTGCGGATGAAAGCCTTGTATGTGGTGAGGAGCTCAGGTGTGCCAAGGAAGGACTTCGCACGACGGAGGATGCCCAGTCGGCGACTGGCTTTGGAGGCCAGATTTGAAATGTGGTTTTCCCAGGAAAGATCATGGCAGATAGTGAGACCCAAAAGCTTGAGTGACAGAACTTCTTGGAGGGGATTGTTCAGAAAGTGGATGGGAGGGTTGTCCAGTCGGTCTTTTCGGAGAGACATCGTAAGAGTGTGAGATTTGTCAGGATTGAAAGACATGTTCACTTGTTTGGCCAGTCTGTGATTTAATTATTTAATATTTAATTATAATTATTTAATTATTTTTAAATAATTAAATATTTAGATATTTAGAATAATTAAATATTTAGATATAATTAAATATTTATTTAGATATTTAATTATTTTTATCCTTCAACAACCTGTCAAACATATACTCTAAGTGGTGTTTTTTTTAAACCTTTTTCTCATTTGGTACATGATGATGATGAGGATATCAAAGATGTAAAATAAATTAATAATTCACAATGAGTTTAATATTTAATTATTTTTATCCTTCAACAACCTGTCAAACATATACTCTAAGTGGTGTTTTTTTACCTTTTTCTCATGTGGTACATGATGATGAGGATACCAAAGATGTAAAATAAATAAATAATTCACAGAATGAGTTTAATATTTAATTATTTTTATCGTTCAACAACTTGTCAAACATATACTCTAAGTGGTGTTTTTTTTTTTCCTTTTTCTTATGTGGTACATGATGATGATGCGGATATCAAAGATGTAAAAGAAATAAATAATTCACAGAATGAGTTTAATATTTAATTATTTTATCCTTCAACAACCTGTCAAACATATACTCTAAGTGGTGTTTTTTTTTTACGTTTTTCTCATGTGGTACATGATGATGATGAGGATATCAAAGATGTAAAATAAATAAATAATTCACAATGAGTTTAATATTTAATTATTTTGTCCTTCAACAACCTGTCAAACATATACTCTAAGTGGTGTTTTTTTAACCTTTTTATCATGTGATACATCATGATGATGAGGATATCAAAGATGTAAAATAAATAAATAATTCACAGAATGAGTTTAATATTTAATTATTTTGTCCTTCAACAACCTGTCAAACATATACTCTAAGTGGTGTTTTTAAAAACTTTTTCTCATGTGGTACATGATGATGCAGATATCAAAGATGTAAAATAAATAAATAATTCACAGAATGAGTTTAATATTTAATTATTTTATCCTTCAACAACCTGTCAAACATATACTCTAAGTGGTGTTTTTTTTACCTTTTTATCATGTGATACATCATGATGATGAGGATATCAAAGATGTAAAATAAATAAATAATTCACAGAATGAGTTTAATATTTAATTATTTTATCCTTCAACAACCTGTCAAACATATACTCTAAGTGGTGTTTTTTTAACCTTTTTATCATGTGATACATGATGATGATGAGGATATCAAAGATGTAAAATAAATAAATAATTCACAGAATGAGTTTAATATTTAATTATTTTTGTCCTTCAACAACCTGTCAAACATATACTCTAAGTGGTGTTTTTTTACCTTTTTCTCATGTGGTACATGATGATGAGGATACCAAAGATGTAAAATAAATAAATAATTCACAGAATGAGTTTAATATTTAATTATTTTATCCTTCAACAACCTGTCAAACATATACTCTAAGTGGTGTTTTTTTTACCTTTTTATCATGTGATACATCATGATGATGAGGATATCAAAGATGTAAAATAAATAAATAATTCACAGAATGAGTTTAATATTTAATTATTTTTGTCCTTCAACAACCTGTCAAACATATACTCTAAGTGGTGTTTTTTTAACCTTTTTATCATGTGATACATCATGATGATGAGGATATCAAAGATGTAAAATAAATAAATAATTCACAGAATGAGTTTAATATTTAATTATTTTGTCCTTCAACAACCTGTCAAACATATACTCTAAGTGGTGTTTTTTTACCTTTTTCTCATGTGGTACATGATGATGATGCGGATATCAAAGATGTAAAATAAATAAATAATTAACAGAATGAGTTTAATATTTAATTATTTTTATCGTTCAACAACCTGTCAAACATATACTCTAAGTGGTGTTTTTTTACCTTTTTCTCATGTGGTACATGATGATGATGTGGATATCAAAGATGTAAAATAAATAAATAATTAACAGAATGAGTTTTATATTTAATTATTTTTATCATTCAACAACCTGTCAAACATATACTCTAAGTGGTGTTTTTAAAAACTTTTTCTCATGTGGTACATGATGATGATGCGGATATCAAAGATGTAAAATAAATAAATAATTAACAGAATGAGTTTAATATTTAATTATTTTTATCGTTCAACAACCTGTCAAACATAAACTCTAAGTGGTGTTTTTTTACCTTTTTCTCATGTGGTACATGATGATGATGAGGATATCAAAGATGTAAAATAAATAAATAATTCACAGAATGAGTTTAATATTTGATTATTTTCATCCTTCCACAATCTGTCAAACATGTGTTGTTTTTTTTAAAACAAAATTCATTCAATCACAGAATATTAAATATCTAAGTTGCTTTTCATCTCTCTCAGAATGTATGCAATAAAATGAGTTGTTAACATTCGTTTTCCTTTCAGCTGATTCAGTCAACGATCCTGAACTTGAAACGACAAACAGCAAAAAACAATAATGGCATGTTTTATTAGTGGCGATGGTTTTTACCCTTTTCCTCCCAATTTCCCCGATAATTCCCTGAGAGCGCAGACTCTCATCATTTTGTCATTTATCTGCTCATTCATTCTCCTTTTCATTGCCGACTTTCACCGCAGTCTGTTGTTTGTGTGCACGATATCTCAAAAAGTTATGGATGGATTTGGAGGAAACTTGTTGGACGGGTTGTGTGTGTGACAAGGAGGAATCGATTCGATTTTGGTGAAGATCTGGGTCCGTACAAGTCACATTACGATGCTTCGTGGTTTGTAACTGCCATAAAGGCCCCATTGGGCTTGCTGAATGGAGACCTTCGAATGGGAGAGCAGATCTCTTCGCCCTGTTGTTTCGCACACGCATAAGTGGGCTACTCATAATGCTGAGCTCCAATTTAAAAGTTCATTTTCACTTATCAGCACAAGTTCTTCAACATATGGTGTCGTCAAATATAAAGTGACTGCTTCCTCAGGTGTTCCATGTGAAGGTTCAGCCAACCAATCAGCGAGGACACAAGCATATCCTGTGAGCTCGTGAGATAACCAGCTTGTCCTTTTGAAATAGCGGAAATGCCATTGCCATGTTGTGCGGATGACCCTCAAATTGCCTAACCTTCCTTTCCTCCCCCTCCCCACTTCTCCATTCCTTCCACAATATGGCCCTTTAATGTATTCCCCAGCATGCCTTGCAAATCACGTTCGTGCCCCAAAACCAATGATCATCTCACGAACGACCCCCCTTCTCTAGTGGTTAAAACCCATCACCTTCATATCCTTCATTATATTCTCACCTACAGTGCTTTCAGAAAGTATTCACACCCCTTGACTTTTTTCACAATATGTTGTGTTACATCCTGAATTTAAAAAATATTAAATTGAGATATTTTTGTTACTGATCTACACATAATACCTCATAATGTCAAAGTGCAATTTTGTTTTTAGAATTTTTTTACAGGATAATTAAAAATGAAATACAGAAATATCTAATATACATACGTATTCAACCACCTGAGTCAATACTTCGTAGAAGCTCCTTTGTCAGCAATAACAGCTTCGGGTCTTCTGGGATATGTCTATATCAGCTTTTGCACATCTGGATTTGGGGATTTTCTCCCATTCCTCTTTGCAGATTTGCGCAAGTTCTGTCAAGTTTGATGGGGAGCGTCGGTGAACAGCAATCTTCAAGTCTTTCCAGAGATTCTCAATGGGATTCAAGTCTGGGATTTGGCTGGGCCACTCAAGGATTTTCACGTTCTTGTTCTGAAGTCATTCCTGTGTTGCTTTGGCTGTGTGCTTGGGATCATTATCCTATTGGAAGGTAAATCTATGCTGCAATCTAAGGTCTTTTCACTCTGAAGCGGGTTCTCCTCAAGGATTTACCTGTATTTGGCTCCATTCATTGTTCCCTCTATCTTTACAAGTCTCACAGTCTCTGTCACTGAAAAGCATCCCCATAGCATGATGCTGCCACCACAATGCTTCATGGTAGGGATGGAGTTCGATTGGTGATGAGCTGCATTCGGTTTCCGCCAGATGTAACTAGCACTTTGCATTCAGGCCAACGTTATTGTTCAATTTTTTCAATTTTAGTCTCATCAGACCACAGAATCTTTTGCCTCATGCTTTTAGAGTCCTTCACGTGCCTTTTTGAAAATTCCAGGTGTGCTGTCATGTACCTTTTTCTCAGGAGTGGCTTCCATCTGGCCACTCTCCCATAAAGCCTAGATTTGTGAAGTGTTGCAGAGACTGTTGTCCTTCCAGCAGGTTCTCCCATCACCTCCTTCTTGCCTGGTTGTTCAGTTTCGTCGGACGACCAGTTCTAGGAAGAGTCTGTGTCGTTCTATATTCTTTCCTTTTCCTAATGATGGAGCTCACTGTGCTCTTGGGAACTTTCAATACTCTAGAAATTGTTTTATACCTCCTTTCTCAGATCTATGGCTCCTTACAATTTTATCTCGGAGTTCTTTGGACAGTTCCTTGGACTTTATAGTAGAGTTTCTTCTCTGACATGCACTGTCAACTGTGGGACCTCATATAGAAAGGTGTGTTTCTTTCTAAATCATGTCCATTCAATTGAATTGGCCACAGGTGGATTCCAATCAAGTTGTGGAGACATCTCAAGGATGATCAAAGGAAATTGGATGCACCTGAGCTCAGTTTTGAATGTCGTATCAAAGGTGTTGAATACCTATTGACTCAAGACATTTCAGCTTTTAATTTTTAATTTTTTTGTAAGAATTTCAAAAAAAAAAAATCACTGACATTATGGGGTATTACGTGTAGATTAGTGACAAAAAATATCAAATTAATCCTTCAGAAATTCAGGCTGTAACACAACAAAATGTGAAAAAGTCAAGGGGTGTGAATACTTTCTTAAGGCACTGTATCTCTGTCGTCACCCTCCAACTGATCGTGTCTCACATGGAAGCCATCATCTATTTACTACAGAAGTGCAAGGGGGATTGGAGAGTGTGTGAGATGTTTGGAGAGAAAAGAAAGGATGTTATGGAGGACACAAATAGAGGAGGGAAGGGAAGGAGCATATGGAGGAGTTTTGAAATTCCACCATATTTATGCACATAAAAGGTATACAGTATAGATGGACACATCATAGGTAACTTCCAATTTGAGAGCCACCTGCTCATCGTGAATGTCAATGTCCTGTGCCCATTGTCCAAGCTTTACATCCGCACGTCCATTCTGTTTCGCACACAGCGTTACGCAGCTCCGTGGCCCACCATGAACAGAAGAGGAAGCTGGAGCGGTCCAAGGTAAGCTTGTCGATCCACTCTTTCTGGGTCGTCGGTAGACGGGTACACAACACCTCAAATTATCCATCATGGCTGGATGAGTGTCAGATGTTTCATTCCTACCAAAAACAATTGTATTTATATAGAATGCATCATGGGCATTGTGAATGAAGTGTTGATGAGAAGAGACTTGGTTAGTTGACTGAGTGGACATGCATCTTTCAGACTGAGGACTGCTTAAAACGCAAGCTCCACAGCCGCCCTGCACGCAGCGAGCTCCTTGAGAGGCACATCTTGCAAGGTAGGAGGTGGATCCAAGTTGGCTGGAGTTGTGCAGATCGTGTGATGTGATGGAGATAATGTAATACTAGATTCAAGACAAATGATGCCTGATGAAGTAACAACGTTGTTGTTTTTCTTCATACAGACCCTCAGGATTGTTGTTGTTGAATGCCTTGCCAACAGACTTTTCAAAAAACTTTTTACAACTTCTCTTTTTATATTCCTCTCCATTGCCTAAAGCTCATAGCGTAGCTCTGCACACGTTACATGTACAACAGGGATGTTAGAATATATTAGCCTACTCCAACATTCCAAAGATATTGTTATGGTTTTTAGAACCTTCACTTGTAAAATAATAATTCTTGTAAATATCCCCCTTTGTAAAGGTTGCACCCTAGTTAGGCCATGTACAACACGTAGGACACCTTAGAAACCTCTCTAGTTATTTCATTAGTCTATGTTTCAGTTAAGGATCTGTTTCCAATAGTTGAATCTGCGTTGTATTAATTAAATAAGAGGAGGCCCCAAAGTTCCTTTCAACAGCGGTGCGATGGTTTTCTATCCCGCAAGCCGCCATAAGCCACGCGGCCGAGTTGGAGAAGAAGGGGGAGGAGTCCTCAGAGCGCCAGGAACGAAGGCGTGGCCCCTCAACGCACCATCAAGGGGCAGACCGGTGAGCGCTCGCGACCAATCAGGGCCGAGGCAAGCTCACCGGTGGGCGTTTCCAAAAGGCAGGCGGCTTGATACGCGGGCGGCCAATATAAGCGCGGCCGCGGACTACTTACGAAGTCGGACCGAAGGAGAGTGACAGAGTCGAGCTACCAGAGGCAAGTCGAAGAGAGAGAGAGGGTCGGTCCGCTACCGCGACAATATTAACCGCGCTGCCTGCCGGGTTTCGCCACGAACTGAAACGTGGACCGGAGTGGAGCGTGACCCTGGAGCCGGACCTCAATGCTGAACCACCTGCCCGAACCTCGACGCCTACCATCGGCCTGGACCCTTCTCTTCCTTCCTACCATCCCTGCCATCCCATCCTCCCGTGTAAGTGTGTTTGTTCTGTCCTGGGCGTGATAATTAAGAGTGTTTAAGGATTGCCCTGTGTCCTTTTATTTCCTCTTCTTGTATATTCTTGCCCTTTCGTTTCCTCTTTCATTATTGTTAATAAATTCCTGTGTTCTTTCTTTACTCTGGTTTCTCTCATCCGATCGCTTTCGTCCTGTCCCCAATTGATGTACGTGGCACGATTTAGCCAATCGCTCTGAACCGGGTTAGTCTATTGCTAACGGCCCGAGTCGCGGCTCGCTTTGCTCGGCGCATCTATTAACACTGCGGCTCGGGTGGAAATTATATCCCTGTTTTGCAGAGAGATTGGCAAAGGTATTTGGGAGCCCATCTTGACCAATCACCCTGGCCAATCTCAACCCTGCAAAAGAGCGTTATAATTTCCAGGGCTTGGGGCTCGGCCAGTGTAAAAGACAAGGGGATTAACCCCCCCCCCCTTAGTAAGGGGAGCGCCGACCCCCGTATCCACAACAATATTATAAGACGATTCATTGTATAGGATTTGAACATGGGATCCCTGCATCATGCATCACGTGCCCAAATGGGAATTACAGGAACAGGCTGCCAGAATTCCTTACAGATTTCAACATTCTGCTAGATGATTGGCTGTCAAAGTAACCAATCAGGTTGGAGTTATTGAGAGCACGTTTTGAAGAAATGAGGAAAATATGGCAAATTGAGGTTGATAAAGGTAGGAAAAGGATGAAACGAGACTAGTGGGTGTTTGAGGAGCGGATAAGAGGAGGAATTGGGAGATCAGAGTTTGGAGAGACTAAGAAAGGGGTCATATATGGGGGAGTATTATTCAGCCGCATTTGTGTGCATAGGAAACAGTTTGCTCTCGAAGTCATTATAACAACCGGTAAATACTTTAAAACTGCAATGCAACAGGATAACGAAATATTATTCAGTAAATCTGATAGATCTGTTCAGAGAGGGTGTCAATCTGTTTGGAGAGGGTGTCAATCTGTTCATAGAGGGTGTCAATCTGTTCGGACAGGGTGTCAATCTGTTCAGAGAGGATGTCAATCTGTTCATAGAGGGTGTCAATCTGTTCGGAGAGGGTGTCAATCTGTTCGGAGAGGGTGTCAATCTGTGCATAGAGGGTGTCAATCTGTTCGGAGAGGGTGTCAATCTGTTCGGAGAGGGTGTCAATCTGTTCGGAGAGGGTGTCAATCTGTTCGGAGAGGGTGTCAATCTGTTCATAGAGGGTGTCAATCTGTTCGGAGAGGGTGTCAATCTGTTCGGAGAGGGTGTCAATCTGTTCGGAGAGGGTGTCAATCTGTTCGGAGAGGGTGTCAATCTGTGCATAGAGGGTGTCAATCTGTTCGGAGAGGGTGTCAATCCATTCAGAGAGGGTGTCCAAAATCCAATTACCGGTACTCTAAGTCTGTCTGTAACTCTATTTCAACACAACGTCTAGGCTGCAGAGACTTTTGGAGAGTTGCTAACTGTGTCCTTCGCAGGAATCGATCAACAGAACCTGTCCTTTTCAACGGTCCAGAAGTGCTTTCCTCCCACATTGATAAAGCTAAACACACAAGTGAGTGTTTCACTGCAAACTCCACACTTGACCAAAAAATCAACCATTGATGTCTTGTCCCTCCCTTATGAACATTAATATATCCACTGTCATTAGCGCTCCTCAGAAAGTTAGGAAAGTCATCCGAGGGCTGGACATTTCAAAAGCTACTGGACCAGATAGTATCCCTGCAATTGTTCTGAAGATGTGCTTTGCAGAATTGTTCCGTATTCTCTCAAAACTGTACAAACTGTGCCTTGCCGGAAGTTGGCCGACCTTGCCGGAAGTTGGCCTCAGTTGTACCTGCATTACGCTTCCCCAGGGTTTCGGGGCTTTCTTTGTTTCTGCTTTACATAAATGACCGGCACAACAACATTTCAGCTCGTCTAGCCATTTATGTTGATGACACAACCCTACACACTATTTATCCTGCCTCCCTGCCTGTACCTTCAGTGCAGCCAGAATCAATCTGAATCGGGACGTTGAGAATGTCAGTAACTGTGGAAAAGACTGGTTCATCGGCATCAATCAAAAGAAGACCTACCTGCTACCTGCTATCCATGTGCAGGTCAAGATCCCCCTCTTTTCATAACCTAGGTGTGGACCAAACACCATTACAATAACTTGAAGGCACCTGTCTTCTTGGTCTGGACATCACTTCTTACCTTTGCTGGGATACTTCCATTTCTGGCATTGCCAAAGGAGCCTCACAGCGACTTGGCTGCTTGTATCGGACTCGCTGATACTCCCCTTCCGAGGCCTCGTTCCACCTGTACAAGACCATCATACGTCCAGTCATGGAACACTTTAGTCACATCTGGGTGGGTGCTCGAACTCATCTTTTGTCACTTATTTATAGAATTAAACGACGAGTTGTTAACCTGGTGGGCCGTGATCTGGCATCATCTCTGGAACCTTTATCGGTTCGAAGCTCTGTGGCCTCCGTATGTCTTTTCTTCAGGCACTATAATGAAAGCCGCTCAAAGGGCCTTTCACTACCTGTTCCTCCTCTACAAACATACAACCTTTCCCAGTTTAAGAGAGATGTGAATAGGTATCTCCTTTTCTAATGATTCGCCTTCCCACAATGTTTTTTGTAGCCCCCCCCCTCTCCCCCCCCCCTCTCCCCCCCCCCCCCCCCCCCCCACCTTTGAGTGGCCTTAAGGCCTTGTAATTGGCAAACTCCCCATAAAAAATAAAATAACCACTGATGAATAATGAAGGACATCCTTATTTTACATGACCATTCCATAATCACTAACTGTGTGAAGCTTCTTCCTGAATCTAAAATGAGTGAGTGTTGAAAGGTCTTTGCCACATTTGTACCCCCTCCATGAAAGACCACTTTGGTGCCCCGATGACCACAGACTCAGCATTGCAGCTGAAGCAGAAGAGAACACGCCTTGCTGAAGAGCTCAATGAGAAGATCTCACAAAGGCCTGGTCCCCTGGAGCTGCTCCACAAGAATATACTTGCAGTTCCGACCCGGCCATGCGACACACGTAAGCTAGTTTTATTTCACTTAGAATTGTCTTCATTACTGATGACTTTGAGACTGTACTTTTGATTGTAGACATGGCACAGAAATGTTCATGCCCATTTGGAATGTGGGGCACAAAACAATTATTGAGTTATGAGGAAACTATAGGCCAAAAGTGTTATTCTTTATAACACAAAAGCATGATATGAGAATAAGGTAATATTTTCCTGAGGAAAGGGATACAAAAACTTTGAGTATTACCCCAGGAGGTCTATGGTTCAAACCCCGGACTACTTCCTTGTTTGACATTCAGCATTAAAAACGTGAGGAGAATGGGCAATCCCCATAGGTTGGCATCCATGGGTAGAGAAAAATCCTCCTTAGGATATGCTCAGCTGATTGCGGTGAGAAAGGTGGCACCATTGTTGTGGCAGCGCTAGTAACCAAAGTGCCACAGGAAGTGACGACACTTCCCCCAAGCTCAGTGGCAGTTTTTGTCTCGTCTAACAGTCCAGTGTTGTGTCTCATGTATGTGTCTGTATGTCCGTGTGTGTTTGGCAGCTCCATGACAACCCTTAGATCCTGTTTTAAAAAAAAAGAGTTGTTGTTGCCATTGTCATTGTCGTCATCGTCGTTGTTTCCTGAACAGAATTATTCCCACCTTCTCGTGAGGTTGGCCAGGGAATGTTTTGGTCCAAGTCTTTCACAAACCTGCCAACCCAGCCTGGCATTCGATGAAGTAGGTTAGAGTATCCACTTCTACCTCCTCAACAATCCTCTTCAAGAAATTCAGTCACTCAAACTTTTGGCCCTCACTATCAGCCATGATCATTATTGGGCAAATCACATATCTAAGTTGGCCACCAAAGCCTGTCATGGACTGGGTATCCTCCGTCATGCAAAGTATTTCCTTGGCACACCTGATCTCCACCTACAAGGCCTTCATCCACAGCTTTATTGAGTACTGCTCTCCCCGCTGTGCTGGCACACCTTGCTGAGCTCCTTGATGCCATGGAAACCTACGCTACCAAAATCATTGGAATCTCCCACGATGAAGTTTAGTTTCTGGGCCTACCCCGTTCACATCGCAGCAAGGTTGGTGGACTCCATCTTCTACCGCATCCTTTCTGCTCTTGCACCCTATGCCCTTTCCGTGCCCCCAATCTCTTCCTCCAGGTTTGCAATAATAACTTTCCAGTGGAACTCCAAAAATCCAGACTCACTGCTCACCTCAACTCATTAATTCCTCATTTTTCCCCACTTGTGGAACCTACTTTCTCATTCTCTGCAATCTCAGTCTTCCCTCTGAGGCTTCAAAACGGCTGCTCACCACCATCTCAGGGCATCCTCCACCCTCACCATCATGATCGTTTCTACCCCCATCAACCCTCCCCAAGCCCACCTCGTTCTAGGTTTCCAGTTTTTGCTTCCACTTCCGTGATTGAGGGTTTGAGGCTGTATCCATCTTGTTCACCCTATGTCTCCTCTCCTTACTCTCATTCCTCCCGTTATCCCTTATTTCTCCAAGTCTCCCTCTGTTGTGTCTGTCCACCCTGCTGTTGGTGTCACCTCCTCTTTCTTTTCGTTCTGTTACATCCTGATGTTTCCTGTGTGGCAGTAGATAAAAAGAGCAGGAAATTGGAATTTGGCCAGGGTGCTGCAATAGCTCACCGACATTTCGCGAAGGACAGCGTGGGGTCTTCATTGTCCACCAGCTAATCCTGGCAGACAGGACTTTTACTTTAACTTCCATTGGAGGGACAGCACATACATTGATTGAAGCCTGGCCCAGCCAGCGAAACCCCAACATATCAGTTTATCACTCATCCAGCTTTTGCTCTTCTGCTCAAAACATCAGCCGCACCTTGTTTCCCACGGCAGGAAGCATCCTGTAATCAACATTTAGTTGATAAAT
This sequence comes from Myxine glutinosa, assembly GCF_964187855.1. Lineage (NCBI taxonomy): Eukaryota > Metazoa > Chordata > Myxini > Myxiniformes > Myxinidae > Myxine > Myxine glutinosa. Next base: position 49,774,894 of record NC_136265.1, read on the forward strand.
TTCAGTAAAAATAAATGTAAACGGTGAAACGGATGTAAAATGAAGAGAAACATGAAAAAGGATATTTTACAACATGTAGTTGTTGTAGTTGTTGTTGGTGCTGCTGCTGTCATCATGGCTGTGGTTGTTGTTGTTTGTGCGCTCCTTCTGTGTCTGTCACGCTTTATGCTAAAGGCTTCCTGCTGTCGTACTATTGGAACCGTTACATCGAAGCAGCCTTAGCCTTATGTCAGCCTTATGTTCAGCAGCCTTATGCAAGTAAGTAGTATAAAAAAAAACTTTATTCAGAAATTCACCGCCATTGCTGCAGTGGCTTTTACACCACCCTATCTAACATGTTAAATTATTTCTTTGTGCCAGGTGTTTGTGTCTTTTATGACATCCTTAAAAACAGGAAATTTCCTGTTTGGAGTGATATTCAATTTTGTTTGGTATACAAGATCGAGGCTCGTGAAAGAGCTAAAATGACTACCAGAGAGGCATCTAAACAGGAATTTGGCAGAAATATCCATCGCGTCCAATAAACACACGCACCCACGCACACGCTTCACCGACTAGTAATAGATGAAGCGGTCAAAGTATGGCAAATTTGACCACAACAACTCGCACAGAGATGAGTTGGGAAGTTGCAACATGACATCCTCAACACACAACACAGATTTCCACCACAACACAGACTTGTCACTTTGTGATTTCCATCTTTTTCGAACACTCAAATAACACCTTTGAGACTTTCCAGAGCACATGAAATGACTGCGTACCCGTCCTAAAATTGCTAAAGCACAATTCCTGATATTATACTCACCAAAGCACGTATCCTTAAACTGTTGCTTACCTGTACCGAATATTTATGCAAAGATAGAAACAAGGCGCTACCACATTGCTGGAATAAGTACGCGTACGTGTAACAGGAGGAATACCTTGAGAAATGGGTGAAGTTTCATCAACCCCATCATACCGTACTTTTTGATTCCCTTGAATAAATAAATATTCCACATCAGTCTTGAAGAAGAAGACCACTCATTTTTGCATCTTCAGATACATAGGGCAGCCGAAGCAGTTTTTAGACTATTGGGCACAATCCTGAATGGGTCACCACTCCAACACAGGATACTCGAGTGGTTCATTCTTCCCAGAAATCTGGGACTCATTTTGCCAACCTCAGAAGGATGACATGCTGAGTCAACCCACCTGGTGTTAATTCAACACCAGACAGAGGCTTGAACTCAGGACCCACTCAGGACCCTGAGATCTTAAGCCAGCAACTTTAACCGTTAAGCTAACACCATGCTTACATCAAACTTGGACTACCCTCACATTCTAAATGTTCTTTGAAGTGTATACAGTACACTGTATTCCAAAAAATAATTATATTGTCGTGTCCCCGGGGCTAAGACCCCAAGAGGACGAATGGCCAAAACGAGCTTTAACTCCGAAGCGTATACCAAATTTGGCGGTAGTGACACGTGCGGGAAGGTTTGAGGTCTTATCTGTTCGGACACACACGCAGGGGTTATCCGATCCCCACAGACACAAAAACGAACCAGGACAAGAAAATTCAAATTCAACAAAGAATGATTCAATGAAAATAAATGCAAATAACAATGAAAGGTGAGGTAAAAACTAAAATTCCTAAATGAAAAACCCTCCAATCAGAGTCGTATACAAACACAGGGAAAACGAAAGTAAAAAATAAATGATATTGAGTTTATTTGCGGCCAGCATTTAGCTTTGCATCCCCAAATGGCAGGTAGGTCCGCTGGTCGTCGAACCAGAGTCACCGCATGGAAAGCGCACAAGATGGCGTGGAACCACGCTCGTAGCCAGCCGCCCATGTGAGGCAAGCAGGCAGGATCCCTCTTTGTTTCGCTCGTGACCCCCTCCTTTCACGTAGTGCACCACCGTAAACCAACACCTCCTCCTTCCACGTTGCAAAAGTCCCAAAGCCCCGACACGTCTCCACACCAGGGCACCCGAGACAACAGCATCCACTGGAGACGAGAGCCAGAACGAGAGAGAGAGAGAGAGAGAGAGAGAGAGAGAGAGAGAGAGAGAGAGAGAGCGAGGGAGAGAGCAGGATGGCGTGACCGCATCCTTTTTCTTTCTCTCCCAAATGTTCCACGATGACGTCACACTCTGTTCAATCACCGAGCGCGACTCAATCACAAAGGCCGGGGTGTGTCTTCCACGTTACGATTCATTGGGGGCGGAGTCTAATCTCCATTCGGGAATGTTCGGTTGACGTCGTTCCCTTGCCGATCGGCAAATGTGCCGGGTTTGTCGGACCTGGCGGCATTGTGAGCGAATGAGTCCATTTACTGTGCGATTGTTGTAGTTATTGTGGCGGCCCTTTTTGATGCAATAACAACGAAGGGAAAAAATCACAGGGCAATTACACACTGGGGTTTATCCTTAAGCCCTACCTAATTAGCATAGCTCCACCCCTCATATGGACACACATATACGATCTTACCGGGACAATCGGCCTAACTTAATTTACATCGAGATGGTTTCGCGGCATACGGAGCATTCTAAACCTACACGTTCTGAACTTCATTAAGGTATTTCATCCATACACCAAAAACATAACAATATTTAAGTATCTTATCTGTAACACAATACTGAACAGTAACATCTGCATTACACTTTCAAAAATGACACAAAAGTACTTCGGTCAAAGCATTACCACCAAAGAGGTTGTGGAGGTAATTTGAGAGGTAATTGGAAAACGTTCAACTCAAGGGATTCATTTGTTGAAAGATAAATGGACCAAGTATATTTATTTATGTTCAGGAAACATTTAAAAGTAGTTTTCATTTCCTTTGGAAAAACTTTTTATTTTATGAAGCCAATGGCCAATCCCAATGTAGCGGCTTCTTTTTGATGTAAATGATTTGCCAAATGTCACGGAGGATCTCACCTGGAAGCATCAAACCAGGTGTGCGGTGGCATTGGAAGTATTGGGTCAAACAGCAGGAAGTTGTTTGCCAATGACACTTGTGCTGCCCTTTCTTAATATCTCTCAAAAATGTCTCCTCTTCCCACATTTTGTGTAGACTGTTTACAAGAGGAGAATGAAAGCAATAACGGTTCCCCACCTACAGCGACCACGCCCGAGCTATGTCCAGTGAGTAGGAACTCCTCCGCCTCCTTTCCGCAGGTGCAAAACTCGTTTTGAAATCCTCCTTTAACTCTGCTACTTCTGCATGCTCCACTTCACATTCCGACATTTTCAATGTCCACATCATTTCAGAAATTTCATGGAAGAATTTAGTTTTGTGCTCAGTCATGATTGGCTAATTATTCGTTCCTGATTGGTTTCTTACTCGACTTCGATATGTAGATAATTAGCTCTGGTGGGTTTCTTTTTCGCCCCCGATTTGCTCACTTATAGCTCTCAACTCCTCATTTTTCCACCCATCCGCAGGACACATCAACTGAGACCACAATTTCCCAACCCAAGTCTTCCTCTTCCAAGCAGTCACGTCTTATAAAGGTAACATCCTCATCTGGACTACAATGTATTTTCTTCTAACTTTTACCACTCAAACCTTGTTGTCGTAGCCATGGTTGATAGCAGATTCAAATTCCTTGTTACTTGTAAAATCCAAGATTTTTCAAGGATTTTGGTTGATCTTGTGCGTTATTCTGTCTGTCTGTTTGTCTGTCTGTAAATCGCCTACAGGTCACAATTTTAAACTGATCTTCACGAAACTTCACCAGATGGTAGAGTTGATCATAAGGAGAAGCCTATTGAATTTGAGGTCAAAGGTCATCTTGAGGTCGAATTTCTAAAATTGTCATTTTTCATCCAATTGACTTGAACATTGAACAGCATTTGCATATTGAATCACTAAATTGGGAAACCAACGATTTTTGAGGTCAAAAGGTCAAAGGTCAACTCAAGGTCAGACTTCCAAAATCATAAATTTTCATCTAAAAGATGTCAATTTTCATCCAATTAACTTGAAAATTAAAGAGCAATTGCATTGTAAGTCACGGAATTGGAAAACCAACTGTTTTGGGGGTCAAAGTTCAACTCAAGGTCAAACTTATATAATCATCAATTTTCATCTGAAAAATCTTCACGTTTCATCCTATTAACTTTAAAGTTAAACAGCAATTACATAGTCCATCACTGAATTGGGAAACCAACGATTTTTGAGGTCAAAAGGTCAAAGGTCAACTGAAGGTCAAACTTCTAAAATCATCAATTTTCATCTGAACAATCGTCAATTTTCATCAAATTAACCTGAAAATTAACGAGCAATTGCATTGTAAATCACAGAATTGGAAAACCAACTGTTTTGGGGGTCAAAGTTCAACTCAAGGTCAAACTTATATAATCATCAATTTTCATCTGAAAAATCTTCACGTTTCATCCTATTAACTTTAAAGTTAAACAGCAATTACATAGTCCATCACTGAATTGGGAAACCAAATATTTTTGAGGCCAAAAGGTTAAAGGTCAACTCAAGGTCAAAGTTATAAAATAATCAATTTTTATCTGAAAGATGTCACTTTTCATCCTATTAACTTGAAAATTAAACAGCAATTACATTGTCCATCACTGAATTGGGAACACCAACTATTTGAGGCCAAAAGGTCAAAGGTCAACTCAAGGTCAAACCTCTAATGTCATCAACTTTCATCTGAAAAATCATCAATTTTAATCCTTTAAGATCTGAAGATCTTAATAATGATTAAGATCGTCAATTTTAATCTTGATGATGGACAATTTGATGTATCCATGGTAACTTTTTAATTTGGGCAGTGGTGGATTTTGCAAGTATCGTGCTCTGCATGACGGCATCTTGTTTCTTTATTTCTCCTTAAACAGCAGAGCTTATCTCGTGAGGCTTTCCCAGGCCGCTTTCCCAGGCCCAGGAAGAACAAGGAATCTCGACCAAAGGAACGGAAGCTGAAGTACCACCAGTACATTCCACCAGACCAGCGCAGCACCACAGGGCGACCGAGCCACAGATCATCAGCGCCAGCCATTGCTTCGGCCTATGCCCGCATCCTGCAACAACAACAGATGTTCTTGCAGCTCCAGATTCTGTCACAACAACAGCAGCGAGAGGCGGTGCATCATCCCTGCCAAACCGAGCCCACTAATAACATTGAACAAGCCCGCAGCAAAATGGCCGAACCAACTAGCACTAAAGAACTGAAGGTTATCAAGTGAGCAAGAGCAATTTTTCTCATTTCTGTTGAGATGTATTTTCCTGCAACTTGATTCATTGATACCCCATGTGCTGTAAGTATGTCAACTGGAATTCAAATAATGGTGGCCTAGCGGGAAAGACACTGAATTGGCATCTGAGGTTCTGGGTTCAAATCCAACTGAACGTATTTTCACCCATGTCTGCTTGTCTGTTTGTTTGTTTGTGAAGAAGATATCTCAAAAGGTTGTGGACAGATTCAACAGTGGACAAAATTTGGTGGAGAGGTTGAGTGTTTGACAAGGACAAATTTTTTAGACTTTGGTGAAGATCCGGATCCGGATCCGAGGATTTAAAAGTAATTCTTCACCATTGAGTGATAGGGACCAAAACGATATAGAGCATGATATTTCAAAAAGTTGTGGACGGATTATGACAAAACTGGGTGGATGAGTTGGCGAGGTGACAAGAACAAGCCGATTATATTTTGGTTCAGGTCTGAATCCAGATCCGGCCTATCAGTGGGAAACAAAACATAAACTGTTCAGCCAGGTGGAGGTATGCGCTCTACCGAATGCCATTCTAGTTTAAACTGTTTTGCGTATAGCTAGATTTAAAGCAGTGAGGGCATATATGTAGGGGTGGTAAGGGGCGAATTTGGGAGCACACCCTCCTTTGGCGATGATCTTAAACCATATGTCTAATTTGCAATTGTGTGGATGTAAAAGGTGTCCTGTTATCTTCAACTAGAGTATGCATTTGAGCACGTCAATATATGAGAGGAATTGGGTAAGTAAGTTGACTTTACCCTATTCCACTTCTGGCTTGAAGGCAAAAGTGGTTTGCACAAGTTTAAATTATATAATGAATTTTCCTGACTCTATTTGTGTCAGGACAGAGCCAAAGTCCTGGAACTCACCAGGCCGAGAGGGTGAGGGGACTACGGATGCTCAAAGCCAACCTGCTGCCCTTCCGGTTAACCTCCATGAAATGCGGGTATGCAACAAACCCTCTTCATCGTGTATTTCTTTTTGTACAGTATATATGATCAAGAATCATGGAGGAGCTAGAGCAGAATGTAAGGGAAAAATGGATAGGAAAAAATGCCAGCAGCAGAGTAAAGTGAGAGAGATTAAGGGGAAATCGGAATTGGAACAGTGAAAGGAACAAACCAACTGACAACTAGCAAACGAAGAGGTGAGGGAGATGAGGATAAAATCACAATAACCTGGGAAAAGGGAGTGCTTGGGAATGGCGTTATTTGGAGTAATGTGAGTATGGATGGGGGATTACCTGAGGTAGTGATGAACAGCTGTCTTTAAGCACTGGAGGGAAGAATCATGGGACTGAACAGATTGGGGAAGTTGGTTCCACAGATAAGATAAAAGAGGAACAAATGAGTGGAGGTGAGCATTGGACCTGGGATTTTGGCGTTTGACAAGAAGGGGTTTATTGGCGGACCGTACCTGAAACATGGGAGGGACAGAGCCGAGAGAGAGCAGAGGGTGTGAGACCAAAAAGGAGGCGGAAGAATACAGAGATGCTGCCAACCTGTCCGTGATGTGACAGTAACAAGCCTAGACACTCGGCTTCATCACGGAAGATCCCAATGATATTGAGGGCCTTACCGTCCATGGCATCAACAACGGCAAGGTGTGAGGCAGGGGCGCCATCCCAAAGGGGAGATCAGTACTCCAAGCTGCGAAGTAAGGCCTTGCAGGTTTTTTTTAAAGTCCAGATTGGCCAAGAAAATACCTTTCTCGACGGAGGATGCCCAGTCCGTGGCTAGCCATTTGGAGGCCATCTTGGAAATATGGATTTCCCAAGAAAGATCATAGCTGTTAGTGAGGCCCAAAAGTTTGATTGACTTAATCTCTTCAAGTGGTTTGTTTGGGAAGTAGATGGGAGGGTTTGCCAGATTGTCCTTTCACAGAGACAGGATGAGTATTTGGGATTTGTCAGGGTTCAAAAACATATTCCAAGTATTGGACCAGCTTGACAGGCAAAGGAGATGAGAGAATCGAGTTAAGGACTTCACACCGAATACAGGAGTGGAGGAAGTCAGTGATCCATGTGAGGAGGTGGTCTTGGATGCCATCATTAGAGAGTTTGGAGATCAAGGTGGGGTGCCAGACTGTATCAAATGCTCGTGATATGTCCAGAGAGTTGGCCTTGATTTCTTGTCTGAGATTGAAGGCTTCCATCCATTGTTGGAAGCGTAAAAAGAGTAGAAGAAATAGGATGAGCAAGAGCAGGTGAACAGGTTTTAGGATACCTGCACAGATGCCGTCTGGGCCTGTCGCAGAATCGGACTCCAGGTTTGTCAGAAACCTCTCCACCTTCTCAAGTGAGAAAGACACATTATCCAGTAGTAGATGGGTATGACATGGTAGGGTAGATGTATGGAGTGAGGGATTGGGTGAAGTTTGAGAAGGAGTTGGATTTGCATAAAAACTACAGAGGTGTCCCACTCTCTATCCCAATGGTGTTTGATCTTATTTCTCATTTCCCTTTAATCTTAACTTATTTACCTTCCATTCTTCACCCATATTTATTTTCTCCTATCTATCTTTGTCATAATTTATCGAAACTTGTTTTCCTGTACTTCTCAAGCATGTCATTCATTCTCCAGGTATCTGAACTCCGGCAAGAACTACGTACCAGAGGCCTTCCGGTGTCTGGTACCAAGCCAGCCCTCATGGAACGCCTTCGTCACACGCAGTCCCTCCCAGTTCCCCTGTGTGTGTCACTCCGACGTAGTACTGCAGACTCAGGAGGAGCCAGCTGTGGAAGTTCAAGCTCCTCTCCACAGCCAATCTCACCGGCAATGTCAGATCGTTCTTCCGTGCCCAGCTCTGACACCACAGAAGCCTCTCTCTCACCTATGACCTCTGCACCGGCAGGAGGCAATTGCGGAATAGGAATGAATCTGGAGCAAAAGTTAGGTGATCAGCGAGATCGGCTCTTGATTGAAAAGCACCGCAAAATCGAGGAACTCATGCGCCTGTTGGAGCTAGAGCAGCAGCAGGCCGAGGAGCTCCGATGTCAAATCGAACGTGAAAAGAAAGGACAGGGACTCTTGCCCTCTCAGATGTACCTTATAAAACCCAGTCTTTCCCCTGACTCCCAGACCTCACCACTGACGACTTCCACTGATGGCTCAACCACCCATGAAATATCCAGCTCACCTCAGACATTCAATACATGCTCATCCCTCCTTAACGAGATAATCAATTATCCGTGCCACTTTCCATCCGGGCTCTCAATCAAAAAGGAACCTCCGCAGAGTCCTCCAGAATGTCACTATTCACAGGCAAGGCCTACGGTTGACTTAGATACCTGTAGGCCATGGATCGAAGAAGTAGAAGCGAAGAATGAGCCTTGGAGTGAAAACTCATCACTTGCAGAGTCGACAGTCCAGTTACCGTTTGGAGCTTCAAAATCACCTGGACTTCCAGGATTGTTTGCATTTCCCAGCTCCATGCCGCCCACGGCAAAGGCTCCCCCATCATATGATGATGCAGTGCGGTATGCCAAGCTGCAACTTCCACAGGTATGTTCTCAAGCCTTTGCTTTTCCCTGTGTCTTGTTTTACATTAAAATACATATTGTTTGAGAGAAATGATGTTTAGCATATCTTCATGTCGAGAAGTGGGCCGACGGGATGGCCTCACCTCCAAGCTGCAAGCTGTCCAGCCTGAGTTTGAATCAGGCTGCCCTTTGCTGCGGCTATTAAGCCAACCGTCTTATCTGCCGGCATTTACTTGTTGGCGACGAAGATCCTATGGTGCCTTTCAAAAAGAGTAGGCCAAAGTGTGATGGCACCCAAGCAAAATTATTTCCTGAGCCGAACTTCCCCTGTGAAAGCAGTGGCACACTGGCCAGTTTGCACCCAAAGAAAACTGCTTCAGCAGGACTCGCTCTCCTCTAACAACGCATTCTTATCTGGTCAGATACAGGCCACAGGCCTACTGTTGCGAAACATAAGCTTGGATGTTTTGGGTCAAGATCAATGTATAAAGAATAGCTTAACGCTGTTTTGCTAGCGGTACACCTGGAGGGAGTTTTCTTTCAATTTGGGTCCAACAGGGATTTATCCAATAACCTGATAATTTAGAGGTGAGCTTCTTACTAAGTGAACTGTGTCTATCTGAGTACCTCTCTTGACTCACTTCTTACTAAGTGAACTGTGTCTATCTGAGTACCTCTCTTGACTCACTTCTTACTAAGTGAACTGTGTCTATCTGAGTACCTCTCTTGACTCACTTCTTACTAAGTGAACTGTGTCTATCTGAGTACCTCTCTTGACTCACTTCTTACTAAGTGAACTGTGTCTATCTGAGTACCTCTCTTGACTCACTTCTTACTAAGTGAACTGTGTCTATCTGAGTACCACTCTTGACTCACTTCTTACTAAGTGAACTGTGTCTATCTGAGTACCTCTCTTGACTCACTTCTTACTAAGTGAACTGTGTCTATCTGAGTACCTCTCTTGACTCACTTCTTACTAAGTGAACTGTGTCTATCTGAGTACCTCTCTTGACTCACTTCTTACTAAGTGAACTGTGTCTATCTGAGTACCTCTCTTGAATCACTTCTTACTAAGTGAACTGTGTCTATCTGAGTACCTCTCTTGACTCACTTCTTACTAAGTGAACTGTGTCTATCTGAGTACCTCTCTTGACTCACTTCTTACTAAGTGAACTGTGTCTATCTGAGTACCTCTCTTGACTCACTTCTTACTAAGTGAACTGTGTCTATCTGAGTACCACTCTTGACACTTCTTACTAAGTGAACTGTGTCTATCTGAGTACCTCTCTTGACTCACTTCTTACGAAGTGAACTGTGTCTATCTGAGTACCACTCTTGACTCACTTCTTACTAAGTGAACTGTGTCTATCTGAGTACCTCTCTTGACTCACTTCTTACAAAGTGAACTGTGTCTATCTGAGTACCACTCTTGACTCACTTCTTACTAAGTGAACTGTGTCTATCTGAGTACCTCTCTTGACTCACTTCTTACTAAGTGAACTGTGTCTATCTGAGTACCTCTCTTGACTCACTTCTTACGAAGTGAACTGTGTCTATCTGAGTACCACTCTTGACACTTCTTACTAAGTGAACTGTGTCTATCTGAGTACCTCTCTTGACTCACTTCTTACTAAGTGAACTGTGTCTATCTGAGTACCACTCTTGACACTTCTTACTAAGTGAACTGTGTCTATCTGAGTACCTCTCTTGACTCACTTCTTACGAAGTGAACTGTGTCTATCTGAGTACCACTCTTGACTCACTTCTCACTAAGTGAACTGTGTCTATCTGAGTACCTCTCTTGACTCACTTCTTACTAAGTGAACTGTGTCTATCTGAGTACCTCTCTTGACTCACTTCTTACTAAGTGAACTGTGTCTATCTGAGTACCTCTCTTGACTCACTTCTTACTAAGTGAACTGTGTCTATCTGAGTACCTCTCTTGACTCACTTCTCACTAAGTGAACTGTGTCTATCTGAGTACCTCTCTTGACTCACTTCTTACTAAGTGAACTGTGTCTATCTGAGTACCTCTCTTGACTCACTTCTTACTAAGTGAACTGTGTCTATCTGAGTACCTCTCTTGACTCACTTCTTACGAAGTGAACTGTGTCTATCTGAGTACCTCTCTTGACTCACTTCTTACGAAGTGAACTGTGTCTATCTGAGTACCTCTCTTGACTCACTTCTTACTAAGTGAACTGTGTCTATCTGAGTACCTCTCTTGACTCACTTCTTACTAAGTGAACTGTGTCTATCTGAGTACCTCTCTTGACTCACTTCTTACTAAGTGAACTGTGTCTATCTGAGTACCTCTCTTGACTCACTTCTTACTAAGTGAACTGTGTCTATCTGAGTACCTCTCTTGACTCACTTCTTACTAAGTGAACTGTGTCTATCTGAGTACCTCTCTTGACTCACTTCTTACTAAGTGAACTGTGTCTATCTGAGTACCTCTCTTGACTCACTTCTTACTAAGTGAACTGTGTCTATCTGAGTACCTCTCTTGACTCACTTCTTACTAAGTGAACTGTGTCTATCTGAGTACCTCTCTTGACTCACTTCTTACTAAGTGAACTGTGTCTATCTGAGTACCTCTCTTGACTCACTTCTTACAAAGTGAACTGTGTCTATCTGAGTACCTCTCTTGACTCACTTCTTACGAAGTGAACTGTGTCTATCTGAGTACCTCTCTTGACTCACATCTTACTAAGTGAACTGTGCCCATCTGAGTACCTCTCTTGACTCACTTATCTAAGTGCAAGCTTTGTATTTCATGCCTGCTTTATCCCTGCCATGAACTGATCGCTGCTTCATCAACCACTCTACTGTGTACCTTTTGTGGGAGTTTTGCAAAAAAAAAAAACTAGAATGGCACTTGGTAGAGCACAAACCTCCTCCAGGCTGAACAGTTTGTTTTTTATCTTACTTTGACTATTTTGACTTCCGTTTCCGGTCTTGCTGGTGAGGGTTCGTTTTTTCGCAGCTCCACACGCTCTCCATCGAAATCGAAGTTAAGTAATTGTTCCCATTTGTATTTTCGTTATAACTGTATTTCTTTTATGGTGTATGTACGTATATTGTCCCGACAAAGATTTTCGGTGCAAATCTTTCATACCTGTATTGAAAATCGTGTTAATTCGTGTCGTCTTGAGGCCTTGTACAGTGTACACTGTACAACCTTGAGGCTTTGTTTTTCTCTCAGCGCCTGTCGTTTGTGATCCAATAACTTTCGTTCTCTGTTTTCGCAGTCTTTCCACCCCAAAGCCTACTTCCTTATGTAAATCTCAACTCAAAAAAACAAAAAAAAAAGACATTACCTTCTCTGTGCTCATTCGTTTATTCATTCTTATTCGTTCGTTCATTCTTCGACCACGTGTTTCTCCCCCATTTCCCCAGATAGATTGTCAAATTTCAACTCGTTATTTTATCGTCCATGCGATATTGTTTGATTATAGTTAGTTTTGGTTTGAATTTCCTGTAACTCGTAATTAATTAATCGTGTTCTGCTCCTCGTGTGTGGCCTTGTAGTTGTACCCCCGTCGGTGTTTTGTTAACTTAAGCGTGTTTTGCTTGGCTCTTGGTTTTTTCCCTTCTACCCCGAACATAATACTGTCTAACGTTCTAAATCCCCACCCCCCCCCCCCCCCCCAAAAAAACAAACAAAAAAAAAAAAAACATTTATTTTATTTTATCCACGTGTACTGTTGTCTCATCCTGTATTTTCTGTCCAGGTGTGCTGTTCGCCCCACCCCCATTATCTCCTTGCCATCCACCGTTTGCCCTGTTCACGTGACTCGTGGTGGTCCCTCTCGGCTCTCCCCCCGTTGGTATTTTTGTGCATATAAGATTGTTCATAGTTCTGTTTAAATATTATTTAAATATGTTTAACCTTTCCCCTTCTGTGTTTTATTCAGTGGTATATTACAACACGCTGTTTTTCTTCCTATTTAAAAGGTTTTTCTCAATTTCCTCTCCAACTCATTCCACTTCAAAAAAAAGAAATTCAATATCTTATACGTCTTCCTCACTACATGGTCTAAATTCACATTCATTCCATCCCTCCTCCATCGTTCTGAATCGGATTGCTAACTTGAAAATCACAACAAACCCAATTTGTTATCAATGTTCGTCTTTCATTAATCATCCACTTTCTAAACTCCCCTCTTGCCCCTCCCATCCAAATCCCCCCCCTTGCACCTACACTCCGAAACTTCCCCCTTGCCCCTCCACTCTTAAACTCCCCCCTTGCCCCTCCACTCCCGAACTCCCCCCTTGCCCTTCCCCTCCTAAACTCCCCCTTTGCCCCTCCCCTCCTAATCCCCCCCCTTGCCCCTCCACTCCTGATCTCCCCCCTTGCCCCTTCCCTCCAAAACTCCCCCCTTGCCCCTCCCCTCCTAAACTCCCCCCTCACTCCTCCCCTTCAAAACTCCCCCCCAATCCCTCCCATTCAATTCTCCCCCCATACCATTCCTCTCCAATTCTCTCTCCTCCCCCCTCCTCCTCCAAGCTGCCTCCTCCCCACTTCGTCTCCCTTCTATCTCATACCTCCACCCCCCCAAACCTTCTACTTTCCTCTGCCCCCCCTCAAACAACCCCTCACTGTGCCGCATCCGTTCACCATCAAACCTTTCATCCTCCTCATCCTTCCCTTTCTTGGAACTCTTCTGCAACATCTGAAACACTATCAACTGCTCTCCCTACCTCCCCCTCTCATCCTTCATCTTACCCTACTCCTCCCCTCCCCTGTCCTGTACCCGATGCTCCCCCTCTCTCTTCATTAACGGTATGGACCTCAAACATCCGGGGCCTTCGCTCAAGCCTGACTGATCTCTCCATACAGGTTGCTTCTGACAATCCAGACTTGATCTGCTTAACAGAGACTTTCCTCCTTCAAGATGTCTCTGATTCCTTAATATCTCTTCCTGGTTACTCCCTCCTCCGGTATGATAGACCTGAGCCTCGGCCTGGTGGTGGGGTGGCTATCTTTGTCAAAAACTCTCTTCCTCACTCTCCTTGCACTGCTCTCTTTCCTCCTCACCCGCAGGAGTACCTCTGGTTACGGCTTCCTCTCCGCTCCCACCTTTTGTTCATATGTGTTCTGTACCGTCCCCCAAACAGTGATGACTCCATCTACATTTCAATGTCTGACAACATGGACCAACTTCTATCCACTCATCCCAACTCTCTCTTCCTCATATGTGGTGACTTCAACTGTCATCATGCCACCTGGTTGGGTGTGGGTTCCTCTCTCACCAGTCATGGCACCTCAGCAAAGGACTTCTGTGACTCACTGGGATTGACACAATCTGTCAATTTCCCGACCCGGATCTCAGCCAATGGAGTATCTTCTCTTCTAGACTTGGTTATGACAAACTTCCCTGCTAATGTCTGCTGCTCTTCTTCTGCTCCAATCGGTTCTTCTGATCATGTGCTTGTCAAAGTGGACATCTCTCTGGCCATTCTCAGAGAGCCTCCTCAGCGTCGAAGAGTCTGGCATTTCACTCAGGCCGACTGGGACGGTCTTCAAGCAGCCATCAATCGTCTGGATTGGTCTCCCATCTCCACTGCCTCTGACATCAATTCTTCCTGGGAATTCTTCCAAAGCAAACTGATCTCTCTCATGCACAGATTTATCCCATCTCGCCTTCAATTGTCTTACCCTTCCTCCCGTCCATGGTACACTGAATCTTGTGGTGAGGCAGTTGCCCTGAAACAACTTGCCTTTGCCGCTTGGAAGGCTAATCCAACTGAAGGAAATCTCAGTTCCTTCCACCAAGCTCGGAACAAGTGTGTGTCTACCCTCAGGAGTGCCAGGAAGCACTATCTCTCCTCACTCAAGAATGAACTCTCAAACCTGTCTCCTTCCTCCAAATCCTGGTGGCGTCTGGTCAAATCCGTTTCTGGTGTTTGTTCCCCCTCCATCCCCTCCCTTACCTCAAATGGCCACACAGTTGACATCGCACGTGACAAAGCCGAATGCCTCAACTCTGTGTTCGCCTCGAAATCCTTAGTCCCAAACCCATCTCTCTCTGTTCCCACCTTTCCCAGTCGAACCCAACTGCTCCTGGACTCTGTGTCCTTCTCTCCTGACAAGGTGGAGGAGTTTTTGTCAAACCTCGACTCTGATTCTGCAACTGGACCAGACGGCATCAGCCCACGGGTCCTAAAATCCTGCTCTGCCGCTCTATCTCACCCTCTCTCTGTTCTTTTCACCCTATCTTTTGCTCAAGGTCATCTGCCAGCATCCTGGAAATCAGCTAACATTACCGCTTTACACAAAAAAGGTGCAAAAACAGATCCTTGCAACTACAGACCAATCAGCCTGCTCCCAATTATCAGCAAAGTCATGGAATCCATCATTGCTTCGGATATGAAATCTTTCCTCTTCTCCAATGGCTTGATCTCTGATCATCAATTTGGTTTCAGACAAGGTCACTCTACTCTGGACATGCTGCTTCTGCTGTCTCAACAATGGATGGAGGTCCTCAATGCCAAACAGGAAATCAGAGCTGTCTCCCTTGACATATCACGGGCCTTTGATACGGTCTGGCACCCAGCTCTGCTCACCAAACTCTCCTCCTATGGTATCCATGGAAATCTCCATGCATGGCTTGCGGACTTCCTCTCTGGTCGTAGTCAACGTGTGGCCCTGAATGGATTTCTCTCATCTCCCCTTCCTGTTCAGGCTGGAGTTCCCCAAGGAAGTGTGCTGGGCCCTGTGCTTTTTCTGGTCTTTATCAATGATCTCTCCGACTCTCTGGAAAATCCTCTCTATCTCTTTGCTGATGACTCCACTCTCTGCCGCTCCATTTCTCTTCCCTCAGATCGGCAGTCTGCAGCCTCCTCACTCTCTGAAGACCTGGACAAAATCACAGACTGGTCAAACAAGTGGAACATGTCTTTCAATCCTGACAAATCTCACTCTCTTACTATGTCTCTCCGAAAAGATCGACTGGACAACCCTCCCATCTACTTTCTCAACAATCCTCTCCAAGAAGTTCTGTCACTCAAGCTTTTGGGTCTCACTATCTGCCATGATCTTTCTTGGGAAAACCACATTTCCAAGCTGGCCTCCAAAGCCAGTCGCCGACTGGGCATCCTCCGTCGTGCGAAGTCCTTCCTCGGCACACCTGAGCTCCTCACCACATACAAGGCTTTCATCCGCAGCTCAATGGAATACTGTTCTCCCCTATGGGCTGGTGCTCCTGCCTCACACCTGGCTCGGCTTCACGCTGTTGAATCCAAAGCTTTCAAAATCATTGGAATCTCCCGCGACGAAGCTATCTCTGAGGGCCTTTCACTCACTCACCGCAGGCAGGTAGGTGGCCTTTCTGTTTTCTACCGACTCCTCTCCGGCCTTGCTCCCCCAGCTCTCTCTGTGCTCTGTCCCCCAAATATTCCTACAGGTCGCACAAGATCTGCCAGCAACCCTCTGATGGTTAAACTGCCGAAATCTCGGCTCTCTGCTCACCTTCACTCTTTCATTCCTCTTTTCTCCCGCCTGTGGAACAAACTCCCACACTCCCTTCAATCCCTCTCCTCCCTCCAGGTCTTTAAAACAGCTGTTCACCACCATCTCTTATCTTCCCCCATCCATAACCTTGATCTTTTCTACCCCCACTAATTCACCCCAGATCCACCTTGTTTGAAATTCCAACTTCTTTCCTGGAAATCCTGGCAGTGTCCATATGTTTATACCTCTCCCACCCCCCCCCCCCCCCCTTCACATGCCTCCCCCTCTTCACATGCCTCCCCCCCAAAGCCCTCTCCCTCCCACAGATCTCTCGATGTCTCCATGTCTCTCGGTCCCTGCTCTCAAATGTTGTGTTTGTGTCCTTCCCCCTCTCTCCCCATCTTGTCTACCGCTCCCGATGTTATTTGTTTTATGTGTCTGTTTGTCTTTCATGTGTGATTAATGTTCGCTCTTTCACGAGCCTCGATCTTGTATACAAAAAAAAAAATCCCACTGATAGGCCGGATCTGGATTCGGACCTGAAACAAAATCTAATCGGTTTGTTCTTGTCACCTACCCAACTCGTCCACCAAGTTTAGTCGTAACTCATCTTTAACTTTTCAAATATGTATCATGTTATTTATCGCTTTTCGTCCGATCCCTCAACGGTGAAGAATCACTTAAAAATTAAATAATTCTCATATCCGAATCCATATTCAGATCTTCACCAAAATCGAATCGATTTGTCCTTGTCACACACACAACCTGTCCAACAAGTTTCGTCCAAATCCGTCCACAACTTTTTGAGATATCCTGCTATGTATCGTTTTTGGCCCCATCTCCCAATGGTGAAGAATCACTTTTAAAATTCTAGTAGCCGGATCCGAATCCGGATCTTCACCAAAATCTAATCATTTCGTCCTTGTGACATTCGCCACATCTCTGACATATTTCATCCGAATCCGTCCACAACTTTTTGATATATATTTTTCACAAGCAGACAGACAGACATGGGTGGAAACATAACCTCCATCCATCTTCGGTGGTGGAGGTAATTATACTTTGTTTGTAATTCTAGGGAGAAGGGAGGGGGCGGATCTAAATTTCTTGTGAGAAGGTGTGCATTGGCAGTCCTTCAAAACCAGTTTCGGCAATTGAATCAAAAATATGTCAAGATGGAGGAAAACAATATTTCATTCGCTTTTGTCTTGATTTTGTTTTTGTTTTTTAAATTAACTAGTTCACTCCTTTTTAAGCTTTCAAAACCAGTTTTGGGTCGATGTCCTATAGGATAGGGGAAAGCTTATACCTGTTGTAGGGTTTGTTTCTCCAATTAGTGCCCCCAATTTTATTAATGGTATTACAAAGTTTACTAGACCCCCGAGAAGGAAAAACACAACATTTAGAAGAAAGAAAAAAAATCATTACATTTTGGTTTTTTGGGATTCTTTAGAATTTTTTGATTCGACGATTCGATTTTGGTTCAGGTCCGAATCCAGATCCTCCCTATCAGTGGGATACAAAACATTAATGGTTCAGCCTGGTGGAGGTATGCTTGTCTACCAAGTGGTATTCTAGTTTGATCAATTTTTGTTGAGAAATACTTATTCCTTTGACATTCTTGTTTCAAGTTTGCTGGATGGAGAGTCCACCCGACCGACCCTCGAAGTGGAGTACTTTTAAAGTTTATTATTAGCTCACCTGGAACAATGTTCAGGGGAGCTTATCCAATGGCGCGTCAGTCCGTCTGTCCGTCAGTCCGTCCGTCAGTCCGTCTGAAACCGCTGAAGCGATTGTGACCCAAATTTGGCACAAATGATATTTGTTGTGTTGTGTCTAAAGTGTGTTTACGGCATTACAAAAATTGGGGTCTAAGGGGGTTTACCGGGGTTAAAGTGGGTCCAGGTTTGACCCCCCAAAATAGGAATTTGC
>NC_136265.1:49797977-50097977 GCF_964187855.1 Myxine glutinosa
AACTTTTTGATATCGTGCTATGTATCGTTTTTAGCCCTATCTCCCAATGGTGAAGAATCACTTAAAAACTCTACTAGCCGGATCCGAATCCGGATCTTCACCAAAATCTAATAATTTCGTCTTTATCCCATACGCTACATCTCTGCCAAATTTCGTCCGAATCCGTCCACAACTTTGTGATATATTTTGTTTACAAACAAACAAACAAGAAGACGTCATGCGTAGCACGATACTTGCAAAATCCGCCCCCCCCCCACCCCCAAAAAGTTTTCCAATGATACAGCAAATTGTCCATTTCATGAAGATTAAAATTTACAATCTTGATCAAAGCTCGGGTCAACAGGATGAAAAGTGACGATTTTTCAGATGAAAAATGATGATTTTGGAAGGTTGACCTTGAGTTGACCTTTGACCTTTTGACCTCAAAAATAGTTAGTTTCCCTATTTAGTGACTCAATGTGCAAATGCTGTTCAATTTTCAAGTCAATCGGATGAACATTGAGGATATTAAAAATTTCGCCTATGTTGACCTTTTGGCCTATGTTGACCTCAAAAATAGATGGTGGTTGAATTCAGTGACCATATATATATATAAATCCTCTTAAAAGTTCAAGTCAATCAAATGAAAATTGGTGATTTTAGAAATTTGGCCTATGTTGACCTTTTGGCCTATGTTGACCTCAAGTATACTTGGTGGTTGAATTCAGTGACCAGATATGCAAGTCCTCTTCAAATTTCAAGTCAATCAGATGAAAATTGAGGATTTTAGAAATTTGGCCTATGTTGACCTTTTGGCCTATGTTGACCTTTTGGCTTATGTTCACCTAAAATATAATTTGTGTTTGAATTCAGTGACCAGATATGCAAGTCCTCTTCAAATTTCAAGTCAATTGGATGAAAATTGAGGATTTTAGAAATTTGGCTTATGTTGACCATTTGGCCTATGTTGACCTCAAGAATACTTGGTGGTTGAATTCAGTGACCAGATATGCAAGTCCTCTTCAAATTTCAAGTCAATTGGATGAAAATTGAGGATTTTCGAAATTTAGCAAAGTTGGTGACCTTTGGCCTATGTTGACCTTTTGACCTATTGACCCCAAAAACAATAGGCTTCTTACTTTTGACCAACTGTACCATTTGGTGAAGTTTCGTGAAGATCGGTTGAAAATTGTGACCTGTAGACCGGTGACAAATAAACAGACAAACAGACAAACAGACAGACAAACAGACAGACAGACAGAACCACAAACACAACTGACCAATATACTTGAAAAATCTTCGATTTTGCAAGTAACAAACAGGGGTGAAAACATAACCTCCATGCACCTTTGGTGGCAGAGGTAAACATTTTTTGAATGGATGTTGTGTGGTGGTGGTAAGTTGTGTGGGTGCGGCCCACATCCGCGCAAGTGTGGCCCACCATGGTAGAATAGGTGGAGAACCATTGGGTTAAAGAATGTCTTGTTGTTGCATTGTTCCGTGCCGTTTATAGAAATATCCCCCTGCCTGCACGAGGACGAGGAGCCAGTGGAGCCAACTGCCTCCTCCCCATCTCTTTCACCCGCAATCCTCCATCACAAAAGCCTCAATCCGGATTCCACCTGCAATGGGAAATGCAATTCCGATGATGGATCTCAGTGCATTTCCAAAGTTGGCGAATCACTTGGTTCACCGGAAAATCTCAAGGTGCAGGAAGGACTCTCTGGACCTGCTGCAGAGAGGATTCTCGGCCGGGTCGAGTGGTGTGCGAGCAGCATGGACTGGACGGACCTGACACCCCTGCCTCTCGCTCTGGCTGGGGGACTGTACCCTATGGAAATATTTGATCCCATTAACCTGGTCACGTCCTCCGAGCTATTCTGAACAGCGCTAAAGACGGACGTGGGATTTATTTAATGCATCAGAATATTTTCATACATAAAGAAAAGTTTTCATGGAGAAAGTGCAAATTAAGTACTTTTGTCGGAGATTTAAAGATGTCTCCTTGGCATTCAAAAAATCAACAATTGTGCAAGGAGGGGAATTGTGCAAGGTAATATTTTCAGCTGCTTTCTTGTCAAAATCATTTGAAGATGCGAGGCCTCTGCCAACATTTGTACAGTGTGTGTGGCGCCGCATAAAGCGAAGGGTACTTTGAGCAGTGCCTCCTTTGCATAACCCAAAACATCATCACCAACAACAAACTGGATCGATCAAAAGACAGAGCAGACATTCGAAAGTCTCAACCAAACTGAATTCACCTATCCTGAGAGATCTCTCCTTGGAATTAACGAGAGGGGAGGAATATTTATATCCATGGTCACCACCAAGGGGAAGTGTGCAAGTTCAGAATTTTAAACATTAGTCTTGGGCATCTGTTTTTGCCTTTCGGAATCATCAACAATACAAAATTGCTTTAAGATGTAAATGTGGGACGGAGAGGGACAGACAGAGAGTGACCTTTTGGGCAAAATGTCATGAGCTGTTAGGGTTAGTTGTTAGCACCTAACCCTAAACCTAACCCTAACCCCAACCCTAAATCTCACCGTAACCCTAACCCTAAACCTAACCATAAACCTAACCCTAACCCCAACACTAAACCTCACCGTAACCCAAACCCTAAACCGAACCATAAACCTCACCCTAGACCTAACCATAACCCTACACCTCACCCTAAACCTAACCAAAACCATAAACCTCACCCTAAACCTAACCATAACCCTAACACTAAACCTCACCGTAACCCAAACCCTAAACCTAACCATAAACATCACCCTAGACCTAACCATAACCCTAACACTAAACCTCACCGTAACCCAAACCCTAAACCTAACCATAAACCTCACCCTAGACCTAGCCATAACCCTAACACTAAACCTCACCGTAACCCAAACCCTAAACCTAACCATAAACCTCACCCAAGACCACCATAACCCTACACCTCACCCTAAACCTAGCCATAACCCTAAACCTCACCCTAAACTTAACCATAACCCTAACACTAAACCTCACCGTAACCCTAACTCTAAACCCAACCATAAGCCTAACCATTACCCTAACCATAAACAAAAATCATAACCCAAACACCAAACCTAACCATAACCATAACCCTAACACTAAACCTAACCCTAAAGATAACCATAACCCTAATCCTAAACCTAACCATAAACCTAACCATAACCATAAACCTCACCCTAAATCTAACCATAAACCTAACCCTAACCATAAACCTAAACCTAACCCTAACCCTAACCTAAATCTAAACCTAACCATAACCCTACCCAAACCCTAACCTAAACCTAACCATAACCCAAACCCTAGCCCTAAACCTAACCATAAACCTAACCATAACCATAACCATAAACCTCACCCTAAATCTAACCATAAACCTAACCCTAACCATAAACCTAACCCTAACCTAAACCTAAACCTAACCATAACCCTAACCCAAACCTAAACCTAACCATAACCCTAACCCAAACCCTAACCCTAAACCTAACCATAACCCTAACAGCTGCTACGCTGTCCGGTAGGCCATTTTTTAAACCTCTCTCTAGTCAAGGAAATTGAGTGGCAGCTGCTTTGGGAACATGCGCAATGCATTTGAACATCTTCATTGCGTCACAAGATTATTCAAAGTTGTTTCTCTAACGCCAAGAAACATCGGAGGAATGCGATGCTTTGACCATGGATTATAGTTCGAATCTTTGGCAATGGCGGACAGTGTTGTTTGTTTCTAATTGTTTCCCATTGGAACAGAAGGTGAAGAAGAGCCCACCGGGGCAAATTTGTTGAGCACTCCGAAGCATTATGCTAAACAGACATGGACATATGGAAACATGAACCTTGGCTTCGTTTATGAATCATATTTATTTTGCATATGGAATGTAAACACGTGCCTTGAATGGTGCCCCGACCGTCCCTGTAGGCCTCCGCTCTTGAAGGGTGCCATTAATATTTGAACACCGGGCTACCATATTTTAACCTCCAAGGTCGTACAGTTTGCCAGCTGGAGCCGCAAACGAGCAGCGCTGCGGGTGCTCCTGGCACCGCACCGGGCCTCCGCAAATCGGGGCTACATTCCAGGTGTGCGGTCTTTGCCAACCTCTGCAGGATTGCATCATCAGATGGAACAATCTTACATGACATGCTTGACGCAAGATGCCTTCGACGTCTTGCTTTCGCTCTTCCATCTCGCCATGCGCCTTATGGGCCTTTCCGAAACATTTGATATCTTTGGAATGTATAGGATGGAGTCTTGAGAAGATAAGGCTATGGAGTGCAGAGCAGGAAGTTAGTGGTGGTTCGCATTCAGCCTCTCGTTGTGGTCGCATCATTTTCTGGGAGCACGGCTTCCGCAAATGCAATTCCCCCTATTACCAGTAAGCTGGTACTCATCACAGATGCAATGCCCCCCATCACCCATAAGCTGGTACTCATCACAGATGCAATGCCCCCTTATTACCAGTAAGCTGGTCCTCATCACAGATGCAATTACCCATAAGCTGCTACTCATCACAGATGCCATGCCCCCTATGAGCCATAAGCTGGTACTCATCACAGATGCAATTCCCCCCATCACCCATAAGCTGGTACTCATCACAGATGCAATGCCCCCTATTACCAGTAAGCTGGTACTCATCACAGATGCAATGCCCCCTATTACCAGTAAGCTGGTACTCATCACAGATGCAATGCCCCCTATTACCAGTAAGCTGGTACTCATCACAGATGCAATGCCCCCTATTACCAGTAAGCTGGTACTCATCACAGATGCAATTCCCCCCATCACCTATAAGCTGGTACTCATCACAGATGCAATGCCCCCTATTACCAGTAAGCTGGTACTCATCACAGATGCAATGCCCCCCATCACCCATAAGCTGGTACTCATCACAGATGCAATGCCCCCTATTACCCATAAGCTGGTACTCATCACAGATGCAATGCCCCCTATTACCAGTAAGCTGGTACTCATCACAGATGCAATGCCCCCCATCACCCATAAGCTGGTACTCATCACAGATGCAATTCCCCCTATTACCCGTAAGCTGGTACTCATCACAGATGCAATGCCCCCTATTACCCTTAAGCTGGTACTCATCACAGATGCAATGCCCCTATTACCCATAAGCTGGTACTCATCACAGATGCAATGCCCTCTTATTACCAGAAAGCTGGTACTCATCACAGATGCAATGCCCCCTATTACCCGTAAGCTGGTACTCATCACAGATGCAATGCCCCCTATTACCAGTAAGCTGGTACTCATCACAGATGCAATGCCCGCTATTGCCCATAAGCTGGTACTCATCACAGATGCAATGCCCACTATTACCCGTAAGCTGGTACTCATCACAGATGCAATGCCCCCTATCACCCTTAAGCTGGTACTCATCACAGATGCAATGCCCGCTATTACCCATAAGCTGGTACTCATCACAGATTCAATGCCCACTATTACCCATAAGCTGGTACTCATCACAGATGCAATGCCCCCTATTACCCTTAAGCTGGTACTCATCACAGATGCAATACCCGCTATTACCCATAAGTTGGTACTCTTCACAGATTCAATGCCCACTATTACCCATAAGCTGGTACTAATCACAGATGCAATGCCCCCTATTACCCGTAAGCTGGTACTCATCACAGATGCAATGCCCCCTATTACCCTTAAGCTGGTACTCATCACAGATGCAATGCCCGCTATTACCCATAAGCTGGTACTCATCACAGATGCAATGCCCCCTATTACCCATAAGCTGGTACTCATCACAGATGCAATGCCCGCTATTACCCATAAGCTGGTACTCATCACAGATGCAATGCCCCCTATTACCCGTAAGCTGGTACTCATCACAGATGCAATGCCCGCTATTACCCATAAGCTGGTACTCATCACAGATTCAATGCCCACTATAACCCATAAGCTGGTACTCATCACAGATGCAATGCCCACTATTACACGTAAGCTGGTACTCATCACAGATGCAATGCCCCCTATTACCAGTAAGCTGGTACTCATTTTGCCAACCCGGTGTTAATTCAAGGATATGAGAGGAGCTCAAATTCAAGACGCTAAGATCTCAGGCCGGCCACCTTTTCACCTAACACCACCACAAAACACACAAACACCCAGTTACAGCTTGTGAATCAGGACATGTTGTCCTGCTCACTTCCTGCTCTTTGCTCTGTAACCATGTGCCAAAGGCCTTCTTTTGTGACGACGTCGAATATTATGCTGTGGATACATCTACTGTATATATGTTACATCATGTTTTGTATGTAGAATGAACCTCAGGCCTTGGGTTTTTACTAAGGCCCAAAATGACCAAAGCACTTCTTGTGCTTCCTTTATTTAAAAAAGAAAGAAAAAAGCAACCCGTATACGAGTTTGCCCCTTATTCCGCTCTCTGCAGACAGATATTAAATAAATCTTTGGCCAAAACACAAAGCATCAATAATATAATAGTCAATTGCAAATGTTGCTGTTTACAACCTTGTGTTACAATGTGTATGTAACATAACTAATGTTCTGACACAGGAAGACGCCATTCAACCTGTGGTTTAGCAATGATTTGGATGACAGCAGTAGTTTTTCACAGGATGACGTCATCGTACCTTGAGGTTGAGTCCTTCACTGCCATTGGCCAATGCAGTGATGCATCAGAACCAACTCATGAAGACGTGTCAACAGGTAACTCTGTATTGGCATGGAACAACATCTACTACGTACCACAGACAGGGTGGGCCATTTATTCGCCCCGTTAGACTTGGTCCGAAACGAAGGCCCGATCTTGTCTTGGTCGAAGACAAGATTTTGTCTCATCCATCCGTCCGTGCATCAGCAACCATATCTCGGAGATGTATGGACAGATTTTGTTCATACTTGGCAGAAAGACAAACATGGCGGTATACATAGGCACACCATTTTGTTTCGCGATGCGATCAAAGATGGCCGACTGGTGGCCATTTTAGTTGTAAAAAACCCGATATTGACCACGTCCTCAACCTTTTCTCAGACATGCATTTACCGATCTTCTTCAAATTTGGCACACTGATAAATGAATGATGGCTTACAAATGCACATTGGGTTTTTTTCAAGATAAGATCCAAGATGGCTGACTGGCGGCCATTTTGTTACTTCAACGTGTCCCCATCCATTTCCCGGATATGCATGGACCGCTGTTGTTCAAACTTGACGCAAAGACAATACATGACTATACATATGCAGAAGATTTTGTTTTGTCATCCGACCAAAGATGGCCGCCTGTCGGCTTTTAACTCCATACAACAAAATTACTAAAACCACAGCAGGGGCTATGACATTTTGTCCTGTTCTTCTTGTCTATTCCAGGGTTTGAACCCCTGCAATTCTGTTGCTAAGACACAAAATGGAACAAAATATTTCAAGGATTATGGGTACATATTTCAAGTTTTTTTGGGGGGGAATTTTATTGAATTCAGGAGTGTACAAAATTAGTTGGGAATTTCGACATGATTTCCATCATTTTCAAGCAGTGCATGCATCCTTACACGATACTCTGTCACATTCGACCATAATTTCTCCAAAAGCTGCTTGAATCTGCTCTTTTTAGATCTTGAATGTTCGCTGGCTGAGTTGCATAAACCTTGACCTTAAGAAAGCCCCAGAAGAAGAAATCGCCCGTGCCCACTGGGATCTCCAAGTCCACGAACGGCTCAACAAGACCTCTCCCGACCGTCGGATGGGTCACAGTTCGCCCAATATGCCACGGCCGTCTCGTTCGCCAGACCTCATCCCTTGCGATTTCTTCTTCTGGGGATTTCTGATTTGTGTGGGATCAGAATAGATAAATGGCCCACCCTGCACTTTAGTGTTGCGATTATTTCCACCTTCGGGGTCAAGGTTTATCGCCTAGAGTCTTGCGCGAACAAAATGGCCAGGCCTGATGTTGGACTGGAGCTGGTTTGGGTGAGAATTTGGGGTCAGGGTACCTGAAGTACCCTGACCCCAAATTCTCGCCCAAACCAGCTCCAGTTTCGCTCTTTCACGAGCCTCGATCTTGTATACAAAAAAACAAAAAAAAAAAACTGACAAACTCTCCATGAAAGACATTTCAGTTGCGTTTTTCCTGCACAAGTACAGTCTGCTCCCTGATCTTTGTGAGATTCTCTCTAAAAGTTAGGTTTGTTGCACCAGATCTGTCACGTCTAGGCCTACCTGTTGGTGTTTATTCCCTACGCTGTTAATTGTATCGTCAATCTGTTCTTGTGTCTTCTTGTCCGTATCTGTTATCAATTCCAAATTTGTGTCTCGGCCTCAGCTAGGCAGCGTGCTTATGAGTCTTATTATACACTTGTCTTTCTCCTTTCTTCCTCCCTCAAGCTCATCTTTACTTTCCCTCTACCATACTTCTTTGTTTTCTTCCAAAATCTTGTTTTTGTATATAGAGCCGAGGCTCATGGAAGAGCCAGGACAGAACGGACAAAACCAGGCCATAACATAACAAAGAGAACAGTGGAAACAGAGGTGGTTGGGGGCAGAGGGAGTGGACTGCAGAATATGTTCAGTACCGCAGAATATGGCCGACCACACAGGCCAAATTCTAGGGACTGCAATCAGCCCTCTCACAAAAGGATTTGGCTGCAATCTGCACAGCCTCTGTTATTGATTCCATCTGGGAATAATTATTCACCAGTTTATTCTATCCCATCTGCGGCTCCTGTATCCGACCTCCCGGCCTTGAGATTGTGATCCCTGTGGCGATGCAATTGCAGTCAAGAAGCTTGCTTTCTCAACCTGAAAGGCTAACCCAAGTGAGAGCAACTTTACGTCATTCTGTGAACTGTGCAACAAGTCCAAAAAGTTTGTCCATCCTTAGGTAAGACGGAAAAGATCTCTCAAAACTGAACTCTCCAAACAGTTTCTAATCCTCAAAGTCACGTTGATGACTTGGCAGGTGCGTCCCTGGAGTGTGCTACCCCTCCGTCCCCTCCCAAGTGGCATCACCGCAGACTGCTCGAGATAAGATATAATGTCTTAACTTTGGTGTTTCCCTCCAAATCTTGGGGACCCAACCCATTCCGTTTTGTTCCAGAATCTACTAGAATATCACTGTCTACCAGAATTTGTGTCCTTTTCAGTTGAGAAGGTATCGAAAGCTTCAACAATGGACTCAGTTGGCATCAGGATCATGATAACATGTCAGAGAATCCTGTTCCGCTGGTCTTGCTTCTCTGTGATTCCATTCCAGTTACAACACAGAATATGCTGCTGCTTCGTTCTCAGCAAAGGTTGGAGGCCCTAAATCTTGTTTCAGAGGTTAATATCATCGACCTGCACATATTTTGGGCATTTAGCACACTTTGGCGTCTGGCTCTACTTGCCAAGCTCGTTGCCTGTGGCGTACAAGGCCACCGACATATTCCTTCCACTTACAATCAATGCTTTGCGAGCATTGGAACCCTTTCCTTTTCTCTTCCAGGAGAGGTGGGAGTGGCTCAAGACACTCTTGTTCCAAGTTTTTTTTGTGTGTACAAGATTGAGGCTCGTGTAAGAGCTAACATTAATCACAAAAAGACAAACTGAAATATAAAACATAAGATAAAGGGAGCGGGAGACAAGATGGGGAGAGAGAGGGAAGCACACAAGTACAACATTTGAGAGCAGGGACATTGGGAGATCTGTGGGAGGGAGAGGGCTTGGGGGAGGAGGCACGGGAAAGGGGGGGGGGGGGGGGGAGAGGTATAAAACACATGGACACTGCTAGGACTTCCAGGAAAGAAGTCGGAATTTCAAAAAAGTGAATCTGGGGTGAATTAACGGCGGTAGAAAAGATCAAGGTTTTGGATGGGGGAAGATAAGAGATGGTGGTGAACAGCTGTTTCAAACACCTGGAGGGAGGAGTGGGATTGAATAGATTGAGGGAGTTTGTTCCAGAGGCGGGAGAAAAGAGGAATGAAAGAGTGAAGGTGAACAGAGAGTCTTGATTTTGGCAGTTTCAGCAGAAGAGGGTTACAGGCAGATCTTGTGCGTCCTGCAGGAATATTTGGGGGACAGAGCACAGAGAGAGCTGGGGGAGCAAGGCCGGAGAGGAGTTGGTAGAAGACGGAAAGACCACCAACCTGCCTGCGGTGAGTGAGTGAAAGGCCCTCGGTGTTGACTACATCACATGAGATTCCAATGATTCTGAAATATTTGGTTTCAACAGCGTGAAGACGAGCTAGGTGTGAGGCAGGAGCACCGGCCCAGGGGGGGGCAACAGTATTCCATTGAGTTGCGGATGAAAGCCTTGTATGTGGTGAGGAGCTCAGGTGTGCCAAGGAAGGACTTCGCACGACGGAAGATGCTCAGTCGCGACTGGCTTTGGAGGCCAGAACTTTGAAGTTCTTCGCCTCATCTACATTAATGAGCTCTCAGATGTTCTGGAAAATTCTTCCTTTTTGCAGATGACTCCACACTGTATCGTACAGTACACTGTCCGACTGACAGGCAGAAAGCAGCTGTGTCACTCTCTGCTGATCTGGAATTTATGAGAGGCTGATCTGATATATGGAACATGTCTCTCAATCCAGGCAAATGTCACTCTCCCCCTGCCACTCGAGAAGGATTGTCAAATGAACACATCTATGATAGTCAACAACCGGAGGAGGACCACTCTCATGAACCTCATCCAAGCGTATGTGATGACCGTATCTTTTTCTGCAAGAACGAGGCTCATGGAAGCAAAGGGTTAAATAAAGCTTGAGGGGCAATGGCTGCTTGGAGCTCTGGAAGGAATAATGGCAGAACAGTCTCTGGAAATCTGGAAAGCGGCTCCATAGATGGAAGAAGTGAGGAATAAAAGTTGAGCTGGTGTGCTGTCAGCCTGGATTTTGGAAGTTTACCTGGCAGGTGGGCTAACCGAAAGAACGCGCGCATCCTTGAGTTGCTGGGGAGAGTCGGAGGACCCGGAGAGTGGAAAGAACAATGTTGGAGAATGGACGGTAGAAAACGGAGAGACTACCGACCTGCCTGTGATGTGAGAGCAACTCACAGCAGACCTTGTTCTTCGGTTCCAATAATTTTAAGAGCTTTAGATTCCACAGATTCCAGGAGAGACATGTGATGCTGCAGCGCCAGGCCATAGCAGATAGCAGTCCTCCATTCACAATGAGCTATGGACAAAGGCCATGGAGACTGAGCAGCTCACATTTTCCAAAGGAAGCCACGGATTGACACGAAGAAGGATCTCCAATCTGCAGCTGGCTTTGAATGCCAGCTTTGCCATGTCGTCGGGTTGTTAGTGTGGACTTGAGATTGATAATTATTGTGCCTGTGCTTATACACCTCCTCTGAAGACAGGAAGATGCTCGATGAAACACGTGACCATCTCATTTGCTCCCGGTTACGGACGTAACAGCGAGTGACGTCCCCACGTCTCGAGCTTACGTCACGAGCAATTTGAAGGCACGAGCGGCGCCTGTGGCTGGCGAACGGCGGCTCCGAAGGCACATTTTCAGATTACGTGTTTTAATAGAGAACCAGAAATCCGGCACCGGGATGACACCTCTCCGGTTTTACAACACCGGTGTATAATAAACGTTCGTCAATCCGATCCGAGGTTGAAAAGCTGTTTTCGCTCTCGCCGGCAGGTAACCGTGAAACGTTGTCTTCGCTGCTCAGCCCAAGCACCTTGAACGCGAAAGGGACGAGGTCCGAGAGCGCATGGGGTGAAGAGACGAGAGGCGGACGAGGCTGCAGGTTGGTGAACGTGATGCGCTCTCCCTGGTGCTGAAATCGCCCCACGCTGCGGCACGCGCGCACACCGCACCCCTCGTACGCCACAGTTACACTCGTACACCGTGGTCAAATTGATATTCGTACACCGTGGTCAAATTGATACTCGTACACCATGGTCAAATTGATATTCGTACACCGTGGTCAAATTGATACTCGTACACCATGGTCAAATTGACATTCGTACACCATGGTCAAATTGATACTCGTACACCGTGGTGAAAATGATACTCGTACACCATGGTCAAATTGATACTCGTACACCGTGGTCAAATTGAAACTGGTACACCATGATTAAATTGATACTCGTACACCGTGGTCAAATTGGTATTCGTACACCGTGGTCAAATTTATACTCGTACATCATGGTCAAATTGATATTCGTACACCGTGGTCAAATTGACACTGGTACACCGTGGTCAAATTGACATTCGTACACCATGGTCAAATTGATACTCGTACACCGTGGTGAAAATGATACTCGTACACCGTGGTCAAATTGATACTCGTACACCGTGGTGAAAATGATACTCGTACACCGTGGTCAAATTGACACTGGTACACCGTGGTCAAATTGACATTCGTACACCATGGTCAAATTAATACTCGTACACCGTGGTGAAAATGATACTCGTACACTGTGGTCAAATTGATACTCGTACACCGGGGTCAAATTGATATTCGTACCCTGTGGTGAAATTGATACTCGTAAACCATGGTAAAATTGATACTCGTACACCATGGTCAAATTGATACTCGTACACCGTGGTCAAATTGACATTCGTACACCATGGTCAAATTGATACTTGTACACCGTGGTGAAAATGATACTCGTACACCATGGTCAAATTGATACTTGTACACCGTGGTGAAAATGATACTCGTACACCGTGGTCAAATTGATACTTGTACACCGTGGTGAAAATGATACTCGTACACCATGGTCAAATTGATACTCGTACACCATGGTCAAATTGATACTCGTACACCGTGGTCAAATTGATACTTGTACACCGTGGTGAAAATGATACTCGTACACCATGGTCAAATTGATACTTGTACACCGTGGTGAAAATGATACTCGTACACCATGGTCAAATTGATACTCGTACACCATGGTCAAAATGATACTCGTACACCGTGGTCAAATTGATACTTGTACACCGTGGTGAAAATGATACTCGTACACCATGGTCAAATTGATACTCGTACACCATGGTCAAATTGATACTCGTACACCGTGGTCAAATTGATACTCATACACCGTGGTCAAATTGATATTCGTACACCGTGGTCAAATTGATACTCGTACACCATGGTCAAATTGATACTCGTACACCGTGGTCAATTTGACACTGGTACACCGTGGTCAAATTGATACTCGTACACCATGGTCAAATTGATACTCGTACACCGTGGTCAAATTGATATTCGTACACCGTGGTCAAATTGATACTCGTACACCGTGGTCAAATTGATATTCGTACACCGTGGTCAAATTGATACTCGTACACCATGGTCAAATTGACATTCGTACACCATGGTCAAATTGATACTCGTACGCCGTGGTGAAAATGATACTCGTACACCATGGCCAAATTGATACTCGTACACCGTGGTCAAATTGATACTGGTACACCATGATTAAATTGATACTCGTACACCGTGGTCAAATTGATATTCGTACACCATGGTCAAATTGATACACGTACACCGTGGTCAAATTATTGATACTCGTACACCATGGTCAAATTGATACTCGTACACCGTGGTCAAATTGATTCTCGTACACCATGGTCAAATTGACACTGGTACACCATGATTAAATTGATACTCGTACACCATGGTCAAATTGATACGAGTACACCATGGTCAAATTGATACTCGTACACCGTGGTCAAATTGATACTCTTACACCATGGTCAAATTGATACTCGTACACCGTGGTCAAATTGATACTCGTACACCGTGGTCAAATTATTGATACTCGTACACCGTGGTGAAAATGAAACTCGTACACCATGATTAAATTGATACTCGTACACCATGGTCAAATTGATACTCGTACACCGTGGTCAAATTGATACTGGTACACCATGATTAAATTGATACTCGTACACCATGGTCAAATTGATACTCGTACACCGTGGTCAAATTGATACTCATACACCATGATTAAATTGATACTCGTACACCGTGGTCAAATTGATATTCGTACCCTGTGGTGAAATTGATACTCGTAAACCATGGTCAAATTGATACTTGTACACCATGGTCAAATTGATACTCGTACACCGTGGTCAAATTGATACCCGTACACCGTGGTCAAATTGATACTCGTACACCGTGGTCAAATTGATACTCGTACACCGTGGTCAAATTGATACTCATACACCGTGGTCAAATTGATACTTGTACACCGTGGTCAAATTGATACTCGTACACCGTGGTCAAATTGATACTCATACACCGTGGTCAAATTGATACTCGTACACCGTGGTCAAATTGATACTCGTACACCGTGGGCAAATTGATACTCGTACACCGTGGTCAAATTGACAATCGTACACCATGGTCAAATTGATACTCGTACTCTGTGGTTACATTGATACTCGTACATATATGGTCAAATTGATAGTCGTACACCGTGGTCAAATTGATACTCGTACACCGTGGTCAAATTGATACTCGTACACCGTGGTCAAATTGAAACTCGTACACCGTGGTCAAATTGATACTCGTACACCGTGGTCAAATTGATACTCGTACACCGTGTTCAAATTGATACTCGTACACCATTGTCAAATTGATACTTGTATACCGTGGTCATTGAACCTGGGTACACATATACATACATACATACATACATACATACATAGATACACACACTTGCCTCTGAGCTGTCGTACTTGGGTTCAAATCTCAGCTCAGATGTTAACTGTCATCCTGATATTTCGCATGCAGGGCAGAGTCATCGGAAACACGGTAAGCCGGATGACGTATCTGCCACCATTGGTCGTTGGTGGACATTGAAGATGCTAAGATTGTTTTCAAGAAAGAGTATGAGAGTGAGGGCCAGAAAGCCCCCGGAACAAATTACAATTTCCTGCCCCAATTTTTCACCGTCTCACACCTGGCAAGCCTGGCCAGTGGGCCAATGGTCCAGAGCGGTCAGCGTCCTGCAGGGGACGAAATATAGGCTAAAGTGTGTGTGACGTATGAAAAGGGACCGATTAGGGTCAAAGAGCTCGGAAGGGGCACGCAATATTTATTTCATATTTCTATGTTGTACGTAATATGTAGACGATTTAAGATTGTAAGTGGATAGTCTATTTGTCTCTGTGTTTATCTTCATTATTTGCAGCCTCAAAACCTCTCCTTTAACCGCACCACTTACCACCCTTGCCCCATAACCACACGTACATTCAATAAATGGCTTTTCTGTTTGAGGTTTGCTTTAATTATTTAATGATAATTTTATTTATTGATAATTTATTGATTGATATTGATTTAATATTGATAATAACCCGACTGCGAAAGGCTGTTAATTACTACAAGGTGTTTCAGTGTATATACATGGCGGTACACTCGATATCATTGGATCTTTAACTTTGATACAATGCAAGCACATGGGACAGCCAGCTTAACGCCTCCACCACTGGAGAATGCACTGTACGATACATCCCCCTTTGTGCTGTCTTATGGGTTTCTGTGCTTTCATAGGGCAGTTCTAGCAGGAAACCCAGACGACCCGTGGGCCGTGGTACGTGTTGCTTTGTCTGTGGAGATCTGTCTTGAGGGTTTCCTTTCCTTTTTCTCTCATTGGTTGCAGCTCAGCTTGATGGCGCAGGCGGAGCGCACGGGTGGCGGCACGGTCATCCGCAATGGTCTTGTGTGCAATGGGCCGGCCAGCATCACCAAGGGTACACCGGGAACCCGGCCAAGACAACACGTCATATCTTCGACGCCGTCAACGGCGATGATTTCTCTCATGTCCCCACTGTCCTCCTCTTCTTCATCTTCACACGCAACCCCATCCTCCACACAGCCCTCTGCGGGCCCCCCCACCCTCGCTGGTCTGTCTCTCTCCACGTCCACCTCCGCCGCTGCATCTTCCAGCTCTGCCCAGAGTGACCTATTGCTCAATGAGAAGTTCCTTTCGCGCCTCTTCTGGTACTTTTACGGTGGAGAAAGACGTGGACTGGCTCAGGTAAAAAAAAAAAAAAAAAAAAAATACCCTTTAGGGTTTCGGGATTAATACCCCTGGTATAATTTATCTACAAGAGAAAATGTGAAATTTTAAAACCTAAGTATTCCTAAATCTGCTTAAAATCCATTTTCACTTTACATCCTCATACTCTACTTCAATGGATTTGCCTAGAATCTGGAGAATGTGTGTGGAGGAGGTCATGCCTTGCCTGTCATGTCCCTATTGGTTGGGGAAGCAGTGTGTGTGTGTGTGTGTGTGTGTGTGTGTGTGTGTGTGTGTGTGTGTGTGTGTGTGTGTGTGTGTGTGTGTGTGTGTGTGTGTGTGTGTGTGTGTGTATCTGTGTGTATATGTCTGTGTGTGTATATGTGTGTATATGTGTGTCTGTGTGTGTGTATGTGTGTGTACCTGTGTCTGTGTGTGTACCTCTGTCTGTGTGTTTGTGTGTGTGTGTGTGTGTGTGTGTGTGTGTGTGTGTGTGTGTGTGTGTGTGTGTGTGTGTGTGTGTATCTGTGTGTGTGTGTGTGTGTACCTGTGTCTGTGTGTGTACGTGTGTGTGTGTGTGTGTGTGTGTGTGTGTGTGTGTGTGTGTGTGTGTGTGTGTGTGTGTGTGTGTGTGTGTGTGTGTGTGTGTGTGTGTGTGTGTGTGTGTGTGTGCACGCGCATGTTTATTGGTTGCGATGAATATTCTGCCAAATCACGATTCACAGAATCCCGACATTGTTCGACCAAATCACCATTAATATGAATATAAAAAAGGGATGTTTGTCTGTATTTTCAGGTGTGCCATAAATGGCGCCAGGTGTTATATCAACCATGTTTTTGGGAAGGAATAACCCCGGTCCTGCATTGCTCCGAATTGTATCGCTGCTCCCCCAACAATGTGTCTGTCCCTGTCGGTGAGTACCCCACAATGTGGCACAATTCCATTGGGAGGCTTTGGCTGGCAGGACAGCACATGGATGGCATACTCACGTTTGTGCTATCTATTCCGGGTTTGATTCCCAACCCGGCTATAAACTAACATCCTGGTGCTTTGCAGGCCTTTACATAACTGAGTTCACCATCCTTCCGAGGGACATAAAGCTGGTTGTCCATCCTGCTGCAATTTGCTGGTGGATGTAAATATCCCATAATGCCTTTCGAAGAGTAGGCCGTACCCTGGACAAATTCGAAATCCCCGCTCCATCTCCAGGGGCACTGCCAGGGTCCCAGAAATGATGCAGCCAGCAGTCACGTGCTTCAAGCAAATGTAGGAATGGGAAGGGTTCTCAACAAACAGACAATTCAGTAAAACCTCTGTTGTAACATTAGATGCTCAAATTCTTAAGAAACAAGTTATTAGCCATTATTCACAAGACGTGGTGACAAAGGAGCTCAGCAGGTGGCATGCTCACTAAATACTGGCAACCTGGTGCAATGCCAGCAGGTGGCGCTACACCTCGGAGTATGACAACATTCGTCGCAGGTGCATCAAAGCCAGGGCCAGATACCCTCTTGTAAGCCCCTATTTGGGAAACCATTGCAAAAGACAGGAGATCGACACAGAACACAGCTATATATAAGTTTTATCTATCTTACTATAATTCACCAAATGTCTGTCTGTCTGTCCGTTCGAAGGTACCGCAAAAACGGCTGAACCGATCGCAACGATATTTTGGGTGGGTAATCCTGGGACCCCCTGGAGTAAAATAGGGTATATTGTTTTTCCAAGTTTTCCAATTTTTCCAAACATTATGGAATACTATTTACCGATATGAACAGTGATGTGGCTTTTATTGAAATTCTACAAATACTGTTTAGATTTTGATGAGAATTACGAACCTGCCGCGTGTGCGGCAGTGGACAGATTACGCAATGCGCGGGTTTGATAATATCCCAATACAACCGTCATTCAATCGTAATGTTAAATCGTTAAACGTTAATCGTGTTAAATCGTTTTGTTAAAGTATCAATTGATGATTTGAATTGAGTGAATACAATTACGATTTTGAATTCGTAATTGTGTTCACCCAACCCTACGGAACTTCACATCAGGATTGGCCCGCTTGGAGTTTGCAAAAAAGCACCTAAAGGACTCTCAGACTGTGAGAAACAAGATTCTGTGGGCTTTCATGTGTCTTTCACTGAGGAGAGGCTTCCGTCTGGCCACTCTGCCATAAAGCCCAGATCGGTGGAGTGTTGCAGTGATGGTTGTCCTTCTGGAAGTTTCTCCCATCTCCACACAGGATCTCCAGAGCTCAGCCAGAGTGGCCATCGGGTTCTTGGTCACCTCTCTTACCAAGGCCCTTCTCCCCCGATTGCTCAGTTTGGCCGGGCAGCTCTAGGAAGAGTCCTGGTTGTTCCAAACTTCTTCCATTTAAGAATTATGGAGGCCACTGTGCTCTTGGGAACCTTCATGCAGCAGAAATGTTTTTGTAGGCTTCCCCAGATCTGTGCCTCGACACAATCCTGTCTCTGAGCTCTGCAGACAGTTCCTTCGACCTCATGGCTTGGTTTTTGCTCTGATATGCATTGTCAGCTGAGACCTTATATAGACAGGTGTGTGCCTTTCCAAATCATGTCCAATCAATTGAATTTACCACAGGTGGACTCCAATCAAGATGTAGAAACATCTCAAAGATGATCAAGAGAAATGGGAGGCACCTGAGCTAAATTTCAAGTGTCATAGCAAAGGGTATGAATACTTATGTAAATGTGATATTTCAGTTTTTTATTTTTAATAAATTTGCAAAACTTTCTAAAATCCTGTTTTCTCTTTGTCATTATGGGGTATTGAGTGCAGATTGATGAGGGAAAAAAATGAATTTAAACGATTTCAGCATAAAGCTGCAACATAACAAAATGTGAAAAAAGTGAAGGGGTCTGAATACTTTCTGAATGCACTGTATATATATGCCTGAATGCACCGAAATTTGCATTTATATTTATTTAAATTATACAATGGACTACAAAATGTAAATGTTTCATGGTATATATATATATACTGTATATATATATACAGTCACGTGAAAAAGTAAGTACACCCCATGTAAAGTTTTGACTTTTTCAACATATTTCAACATACAGCTATTTGATCTTCATTTCAACAATATTGATAGATAAAGCTGATATAATATAACAAATACCATGAAACATTTACATTTTGTAGTCCATTGTATAATTTAAATAAATATAAATGCAAATTTCGCATGTGGAAAAAGTAAGTACACCCCTACATTTATCACTACTTCAAATACCTAAAATTAGAATCAGGTGCACCAGCTCAGGTGCAAATGATTAGAACATCGTTAGAGAGGATCTTGGAGGAACCTGCCTTATTTAAACCTCAGACATTTAGTTTGGTTTGCTCTTTGTTGTTGAAGTGTGCGGCATCACCATGCCGAGATCAAAAGAGCTCTCTGAGGCCTTCAGAAAGAAGGTTATAGATGCCTACGAGTCTGGGAAGGGATGTAAAAAGATCTCCAAACAATTTGAAATCAATATTCGACTGTCCGGAAGATCATCTACAAGTGGAGAAGATTCCAAACAACTGCCAACTTGTTCAGGCCAGGCCGCCCCAGCAAGTTCAGCCCGACAGCAGACCGCAAGATGCTGAAAGAAGTCTCGAAGAACCCCAGAATGTCATCACGGGACCTACAGGTAGCTCTTGCCACCGTTGATGTCAAAGTGCACGAGTCTACCATTAGAAAGAGGCTGCACGAATTTGATCGACATGGGAGGTGTGCCAGGAGGAAACCTTTGCTGTCCAGAAAGAACATCAGGGCAAGACTAAAGTTTGCCAATGAACACCTCGGCAAAGACCAGCACTTCTGGAACAATGTGCTCTGGACAGATGAGTCAAAGGTGGAGCTATTTGGCCACAGTACCAGAAGACCTGTTTGGTGAAAACCAAGGACAGCATTTGACCACAAGAACCTGATACCAACTGCAAAGCATGGTGGTGGAAATATTATGGTTTGGGGCAGCTTTGCTGCATCAGGGCCTGGGCAGCTCACCATCAGATAATCCACTATGAATTTTTCATTGTACCAGAGGATGCTTGAGGATAATGTGAGGCCAACTGTCGGAAAGTTGAAGCTCAACCGAAGGTGGACCTTGCAACATGACAATGACCCTAAACATACCAGTAAATCCACCAAGGAATGGCTGAAAAGAAAGAAATGGAGGGTTCTGGAATGGCTAAGTCAAAGCCCGGATCTAAATCCCATCGAGATGTTGTGGGGGGATTTGAAACGAGCTGTGCATGCAAGAAACCCCTCAAACATCGCACAGCTGAAAGAATTCTACATGGAGGAGTGTGCAAAAATTTCTCCCAGTCGATGTCAGAGACTGGTAGACAGTTATAAGAAACGCCTACTTGAGGTTGTTTCTGCCAAAGGGGGCAACACCACCTATTAGAGCCAAGGGTGTACTTACTTTTTCCACATGCGAAATTTGCAATTATGTTTATTTAAATTATACAATGGACGACAAAATGTAAATGTTTCATGATATTTGTTATATTATATCACCTTTATCTTTCAATATTGTTGAAATGAAGATCAAATAGCTGTATGTTGAAATATGTTGAAAAAGTCAAAACTTTACATGGGGCGTACTTACTTTTTCACGTGACTGTATATATATATTGGTCGCTGTAGGCCTCTTCTGATTGTGGGCCTGGTGCCATCGACGCCATTGTGGACACGCACTGATCAGAGCCACCTTTTCCATCTCCAGTTGTGGACATTAAAAGTACTAGGGTGGCTTTTGAAGACAGTAGGCCATTGTTGTGTGCCAGTAGTACTCTTGCCAAATCCACGACTGTGGCTTTGCTGTATAATTTATGATAACAACTTGTGGTAGGTTGGGGTGTGGAATGTGGATATAGCACAGTCACAATGGTCCAAATAATGGATTTTACCTCTGCCTTATGAGATCATTAGTTTGATTCAAAAACGTCCCACATAAACATGCGTAACTTATTTGTCCTTCACCGAATCATTTTCCAAGAAATGAAATTCTTCTCCGTCTCCCAAAATTCCTTCCTTGACTTTCTCGCCAACCCGGTTTTGTCGAGCATCGTGAGTATGCTAGTACTCCTGAGAGGGAGTTGATCAAGGCCTTCATCCTGCAGTGGATTGAAATAGTCTGGAAGGGAGACTAAACCAAAGGTGGTTAGTATGGTTGGCATTAATCCCGAAATTACACCACAATAGCACTGCTGGTTCGCGATTAAGTTGATCCTGTACTCATTGACTCATTGCTGCAAGTATAAATAAATACCCCAAGTGGGCTGACGGTCATCTCATGAGGTTGTAGTTCAGACCCCTGCTGATTTTAGGGGACCTCCTGATCCCCTGGGAGCCCCCTTATCCAAAATCGAACTCGAACAATGTGACTGTGTCGCCAATATGCCTTCACACAGTCCCACAACGGGTAGATGCCATCACTCTGCATATGTATGGGTAGGGATCATATTTGTGAAGTTTAATGTTGATCGGATAAGGTTCGTTTTTCCATCCAATATGGCTGCCAAACTACGTGACCGATGACAACATCATTTTCAAACTATATGCAACAATGCTGTTAGATGACATTTGTAAAATTTCACATCGATAGGGTGAGTTGTTTCAGAGATATAATTATTTAATATTTTCCTTCAATCCAATATGGCTGCCAAACCATGTGACCTATGATGTCATAAATTTAATATTTCAATACAAATGGGTCATAGATCATGTGCATGCAATTTCA
This sequence comes from Myxine glutinosa, assembly GCF_964187855.1. NCBI lineage: Eukaryota > Metazoa > Chordata > Myxini > Myxiniformes > Myxinidae > Myxine > Myxine glutinosa. Next base: position 49,819,667 of record NC_136265.1, read on the forward strand.
GATTTTTAGGATAAGGATTTCGATTAAAACATTTTTGGCTGGTATACCACTTCACCTATGATGTCATCATTATCATGCTTTTGTTCCCCATTGGAAGTACTTGACAATGTGCCAAGTTTCAAACATTTCTATTCGGTGGTTTCCGAGAAATAATTTATTAATTATTTGCTTTTAATCCAAGCTGGCGACTATGTCGGCGGAGGCATAAAAATCTAAGACCGAGCGATCCTACGGACCATCGAGTAGAAGGGCTGCCTCGAGTTTCAGAGCAATAGGTTGGTAAATAAGGGACGATTAGGGTTGTTTTTTTTTGGGGTTTTTTGTATACAAGATCGAGGCTCGTGAAAGAGCTAACATTAATCACACAAAAAGTCAAAACGACACACAAAACACAAAAAATAAGGGGAGCGGCAGACAAGATGGGGAGAGGGGGAAGGCCAAAAACACAACATTTGAGAGCAGGGACAACGGGAGAAATGTGGGAGGGGGAGGGCTTTGGGGGAGGTGGGAGAGGTATAAAACATAGGAACACTGCAAGGACTCCAAGGAAAGAAGTTGGAATTTCAAAAAAATTAATAAATAAATAAATATGCATCTGGGGTGAATTAGCGGGGGTAGAAAAGATCAAGGTTTTGGATGGGGGAAGATAAGAGATGGTGGTGAACAGCTGTTTTAAAGACCTGGAGGGTGGAGTGGGATTGAAGGGAGTGGGGGAGTTTGTTCCAGAGGCGGGAGAAAAGGGGAATGAAAGAGTGAAGGTGAGCAGAGAGCCTAGACTTTGGCAGTTTAACCATAAGAGGGTTGCAGGCAGAACTTGTGCGACCTGAAGGAATATTGGGGGGACAGAGCACAGAGGGAGCTGGGGGAGCAAGGCCGGAGAGGAGTCGGTAGAAGACAGAAAGACCACCAACCTGCCTGCGGTGAGTGAGTGAAAGGCCCTCGGAGTTAACTTCATCGCAGGAGATTCCAATGATTCTGAAAGCTTTGGTTTCAACAGCGTGAAGCCGAGCTGGGTGTGAGGCAGGAGCACCAGCCCAGAGGGGGGAACAGTATTCCATTGAGCTGCGGATGAAAGCCTTGTATGTGGTGAGGAGCTCAGGTGTGCTAACGAAGGCCTTCACACGACGGAGGATGCCGAGTCGGCGACTGGCTTTGGAGGCCAGCTTGGAAATGTGGTTTTCCCAAGAAAGATCATGGCAGATAGTGAGACCCAAAAGCTTGAGCGACAGAACTTCTTTGGAGAGGATTGTTGAGAAAGTAGATGGGAGGGTTTTCCAGTCGGTCTTTTCGGAGAGACATTGTAAGAGTGTGCAATTTGTCAGGATTGAAAGACATGTTCCACTTGTTTGACCAGTCTGTGATTTTTTCCAGGTCTGCAGAGAGCGAGGAGGCTGCAGGCTGCAGATCCAAAAAGGAGGCTGCAGATCTGAGGGATGAGGAATGGAGTGGCAGATAGTGGAGTCATCAGCAAAGAGATAGAGATGATTTTCCAGAGAGTCGGAGAGATCATTGATGAAGACCAGAAATAGCACAGGACCCAGAACACTACCTTGGGGAACTCCAGCCAGAACAGGAAGGGGAGATGAGAGAAATCCATTCAGGGCCACACGTTGCCTTCGACCAGAGAGGAAGTCCGCAAGCCATGAGTGGAGATTTCCATGGATACCATAGGAGGAGAGTTTGGTGAGCAGAGCTGGGTGCCAGACCGTATCGAAGGCACGTGATATGTCAAGTGAGACAGCTCTGATTTCCTGTTTGGCATTGAGGACCTCCATCCATTGTTGAGACAGCAGAAGCAACATGTCCAGAGTAGAATGACCTGGTCTAAATCCAAATTGATGATCAGAGATCAAGCCATTGGAGAAGAGGAAGGATTTGATATCCGAAGCAATGATGGAATCCATGACTTTGCTGATAATTGGAAGCAGGCCGATTGGTCTGAAGATGCAAGGATCTGTTTTTGCACATTTTTTGTGTAAAGCGGTAATGTTTGCTGATTTCCAAGATGCTGACAGATGACCTTGAGCAAAAGAGAGGGTGAAAAGAACAGAGAGAGGGTGAGATAGAGCGGCAGAGCAGGATTTTAGGACCCGTGGGCTGATGCCGTCTGTTCCAGTTGCAGAAACAGAGTCGAGGTTTGACAGAAACTTCTCCACCTAGTCAGGAGAGAAGGACACAGAGGCCAGGAGCAGTTGGGTTCGACTGGGAAAGGTGGGAACAGAGAGAGATGGGTTTGGGACACAAGATTTTGAGGCAAACACAGAGCTGAGGCATTCGGCTTTGTCACGTGCGGTGTCGACTGTGTAGCCATTTGAGGTAAGGGAGGGGATGGAGGGGGAACAAACACCAGAAACGGATTTGACCAGACGCCACCAGGATTTGGAGGAATGAGACAGGTTTGAGAGTTCAATCTTGAGTGTGGAGAGATAGTGCTTCCTGGCACTCCTGAGGGTAGACACACACTTGTTCCGAGCTTGGTGGAAGGAACTGAGATTGCCTTCAGTTGGATTTGCCTTCCAAGAGGCAAAGGCAAGTTGTTTCAGGGCAACTGCCTCACCACAAGATTCAGTGTTCCATGGACGGGAGAAAGGGTAAGACAACTGAAGACGAGATGGGATAAATCTGTGCATGAGAGAGAGAGAGCAGTTTGCTTTGGAAGAATTCCCAGGAAGAATTTATGTCAGAGGCAGTGGAGATGGTAGACCAGTCCAAATGATTGATGGCTGCTTGCAGACCGTGCCAGTCAGCCTGAGTGAAATGCCAGACTCGTCGGCGCTGAGGAGGCTCTCTGAGAATTGCTAGAGAGATGTCCACTTTAACAAGCACGTGATCAGATAAACCGATTGGAGCAGAAGAAGAGCAGCAGACATTTGCAGGGAAGTTAGTCATAACCAAGTCCAGAAGAGAAGATACACCATTGGCTGAGATCCGGGTCGGGAAATTGACAGATTGTGTCAGTCCCAATGAGTCGCAGAAGTCCTTTGCTGAGGTGCCATGGCTGGTGAGAGATGAACCCACACCCAGCCAGCTGGCATGATGACAGTTGAAGTCGCCACATATGAGGAAGAAAGAGTTTGGATGAGATGATAGAAGTTGGTCCATGTTGTCCGACAGCAAAATGTAAATGGAGTCATCACTGTTTGGAGGACGGTACAGAACACATATGAACAAAAGGTGTGAGCGGAGAGGAAGCCGTAGCCTGAGGTACTCCTGGGGGTGGGGTGGAGAGAGGGCAGTGCAAGGAGAGTGAGGAAGAGAGTTTTTGATAAAGATAGCCACCCCACCACCAGGACGAGGCTCAGGTCTATCATACCGGACGAGGGAGGAATAGGGATAAGAAGTTTCAGGGGGTAACCCCGACTGGGAGCCAAAAATAAAAAAAATCGAAGCCCGATTGGGCGGGATCCTCTCTTGTATTCATGTGTCAAGTTTCAGAACAATCAGCCAAGAGATAAGAGAGGAGTAGCAAAAATAGGAAAAAGTTAACGGACGGACGGACAGACAGGTATCCAGACATCAGGACCAATTTTATAAGTTCATCTCTTCGAGAATTGAGATGAGATGACCTAATGAAAATCAAGTGCAATATACGGTGGTAGTCAGAGTAAGACAAACCAAATATGTAGGTATGTAACAGAGGCCTTGGAATAATATTTGTGGTTGTGGGTTCATATCTAGCTGAGGGCAGCGGTATTTAGGATTTGCTTCTAACCTGAAACCCAAGCTTGTCTTTGTAAGGGGGAATTTCAATGTTGCTTTAGCAAAAGGGAGATTTCTTCTGTAAGACTTTTCTCCATATCATACCCGCTATACCCGAACAGATGGCAGTCATTCAGACAAGCAGTTTGTCAGCCTCAACAGTTTCTCTCGCTGCGGTTTCGACTCCTTCTGCCTCGTGGGGGTCTCCGACCTGGACATCTGTGAGTTTATCGACAACTACCCTCTGGCCAAGCGCGGTCTGCGCTCACTTAGCCTCAAGAGATCGACCATCACCGATGCTGGCCTGGAGGCAAGTACCATGGAAACCTTGATGGTCAGAGGTGTGATTTGAGGAGCCTGGGGAAAACAGAAGAGCTTGTGGAACATGCAGTTTGAATAACACAGATTGTTAACTTCAGATGTTGAAAGTACAATTGAAGTGAGCTGTTGACATTCCTGCACTCAAATCCGAACCCAGATTTTAATTACATACTTTAATCAGTTCGTGAGAGTGGATCGTGTTTCCAAGGCAAGGCACGTTTGAAAAGGTTGATTTCGATTTTTTGTAAACTATGTCGAGGCTCGTGTAAGAGCTAAAACAGAATATAAAATAAAGGGAGCGGGAGACAAGAGGGCGTGAGAGAGGGAAGCCCAACAAGAGTAGATAACAGGGACATCGGGAGATTTGTGGAAGAGAGAGGGCTTGGATAGGGTACACGGGATAAACAAGATGGACACCACAAGGGATTTCAGGAAAGAAAACGGAATTTGAAGGAGGTGGGTTTTTGGGGTATTTAACGAGGGTAAAAAAGATCAAGGTTTTGGATGGGGGAAGATGAGAGACGGTGGTGAACAGCTGTTTTGAAGACCTGGAGGGAGGAGTGGGATTGAAGACAGTGGGGGAGTTTGTTCCAGAGGTGGGAGAAGAGGAATGAAAGAGTGAAGGTGAGCAGAGAGTCTTGATTTTGGCAGTTTCACCAGAAGAGGGTTACTGGCAGATCTTGTGCGACCTGCAGGAATAGTTGGGGACAGAGCTGAGGGAGCTAGGCCGGAGAAGGGCTAGGCCGGATGACAGATAGAAGACAAAAAGACCGCCAACCTGCCTGTGGTGAGAGAGTGAAAGGCCCTCAGAAGAATCATCTTTGTCGTGGGAGATTCCAATGATCCTGAAAGCTTTAGTTTCTACAGCGTGAAGCCGAGCTAGGTGTGAGGCAGGAGCACCAGCCCAGAGAGGAGAACAGTACTCCATCAAGCTGCAGATGAAAGCTTTGTATGTGTTGAGGAGCTCAGAAGTGCTCAGAAAGGACCTCCCCCGCATAACCGGACTGAGGAGGATGTATGGTCGGTGGGTGAAAAGGAATGGAGGCGGTGTGAGGAGGGAAGAGAGAATTTTTGTCTACCTTGCTCGATACATCATCATTCTCTCCTTGTTTACTATTTTCTCTCAGATTTTATCTCTTCCTATATTATCAGGTGCTTCTGGAGCAGATGCAGGATCTGGTCAAGCTGGAACTCTCTGGTTGTAATGACTTCACTGAAGCAGGCTTGTGGTCTGGACTGAACGGACGCCTTGAAGCTCTTAGCCTCAGTGACTGCATCAATGTTGCTGATGATGCCATAGCAGCCATCACCCACTTGCTGCCACGCCTATCAGAACTCAGCCTACAGGTAGGGCAGCCAGGGTGCAGTACTAGGCACCATTCAGTGTACCTTAACAAATTCCTTTCACTCAATATACAGCACCTGATACCAGTACCTGATTACCTTTCTCCTTCCTTTTAGGCATACCACGTTACGGATGCCGGGCTTGCATGTTTCTCGTCCCGCCCGGGCCTGCCTGCTCTACGCCTTTTGCAGTTGCACTCCTGCTGGGAAGTAACTGACCGGGGTGCAGCCAGCCTGAGCCGTGGCCTACCAGTGCTGCGGACGCTTAGCCTTTCAGGTTGCTCGAAGCTGACAGACGAAGGTGTGGAAGCGGTTGTATCAGGCATGCGTAACTTGCGTAGCCTCGACCTGTCCTGGTGTCCCCAGCTCAGTGATATCACTCTAGAGGCCCTCGCCTGCGAGCTTCCTGGTCTGCAAGAAATTGTCCTCGACAGGTGGGAAAAAAATTAGTTGATAACCCAACAATGTGTCAGCTTAAAGGTTAATTTTGGAAATCAGGGTTGATAATCATGAGAGCAAGTGGTTGGGATTGCTGAGCAAATTGTGAAAGTGAGATACTGTCTAAAAAACGTCCTCGTGTCACCGCACTGGGGTATTAAGCCGCCATTTTGGGTCAACAATGCCTTGAATAGGAATAGGCCACAATGGTTCTTAACGATAAAGAGCTCAATTTTTTCACTTTCATCACTTATATCATCAAATGTCTGATCTTCATACCTATGAATCGCTGTAAACATCACTTTTGTAAGTGCTATAGTTTTCAAATTAGGAGCTTGGATCGATTTCATACATTATATGATGCCATTTTCCACGATCGACTGTCACGGAGTGATTGAAGTATATAATCAAAATCTGTTTTCGGATTTGAAGATTGGATCTCATGGACTAAATAAGTGTTGAAATCTGGAGTGAAATCTGGTAATTAAAAAAATCGGTGATTCTTGTCACTACGCATATTTACTTAAGCAAGGCTGTGATCCCTCCTTATGCCCTGTCGTCTTAATTCATACCTGAATAGGATAGGGTGTCACTCTACTAGGACGCACGATACTTGCAGGAAACCTGAAGATTTGAACCATCTGCTTTTAAAATTTCCTCGATGTGACGGACCCAAATTGAGTCGATTTCAAAGTGTTAAAGAGGGAAGGATTGGCTTGTCGGATCTCCCTAACATTTTTGATCATTTGAAGCAGAAGCATGACCGACTCTTCAAGGCGTATTATGGTTTTTAAATACAGTATTATGGTTTACCTGAAGGCTCCTTCGATCACCATTGTTATGTCTGGCCGCCTGGCATATATCGAGCCTCGCGACTCTGAAAACATCATAAAACCTAAAAAGAAGAAGAAGATCCCTCCTTCTCCATACTGAGTGAAGTGATGGGTAGGATTTTGAGAGAGACCTACGATGTGGCCTCACAGTGTTCAGAAACATCTTTTTACATTGCGGCAGTGCCGAGTGAGCGTGTCGAGTGAGCGACGTGGTAAAGTGAAGTGAACCAATTAATCAGGTCTGCACGCCAAAGTTATGGTGTATGCTCTCTTCAACAATAATGTAGTGACGCTGGTGGGCGAATCCACAGCTCAAACCCCAGTGACGATTAATTAAAAATAATGACTTTAATAAATAATCAAAAGTGATGGGGCACAGTAACATTAATGGAACAACTTATTCTAGATGCAAAACCTAATCATTGCGCAACTTATCCGAACCATCGATAACGTATTCATAAGAGGAGACAAATGGTGGGGTAGAGGAGGGGAGCATCCTTTTGAAGGCAGAGGGTGCTTGCACGAGGGTGTGAAGGTCAAGGATGGGAATGTGACTCTGCTGCTGATGTCCCATGTAGGTGAAAGTGCTTAATGCATGGAATGGTCTCCCTAGAAAAGTGGTGTTAGCAGAGACGGTGGATGGATTTAAATTACAATTGGATAAGTAATTATAAGCAGTGGGAACAGTGGAATATGTGAGTGTTGTCAGGTCTGTGCAGGCTTCATGGGCCTAATGGCTAATGGCGTCATCATGTGAAGTTCCTTGTATGATTCATTGTGTGCACTTATCTCCCTGTATATAGTTCAGTGGACAAAGATATCCATGTTTTATGTGATTTTGAACTGAGGATCTATCTGCCAGCAATGTTGCCCAGCCCAGCAACTCGTCGTTGGTGGACGTGGAATATTTTGTGAAGAGTAGGCCAATTTTGAGTTATCGCCGGCATACTGAACAAATTTCAAATTGAAGACCCGAGTGGAAGAAGTACATACTCAAGTCACAAAATAATACTATGTAATATTATTACAGACATGGATGATTGTTACCATAATGCAGATGGAGTTCCTGGTTCAAACTCACTTTGCCCAAAAATGTGACTGAAGCACTTCCTCCACTCTTCTGACCTACATGGGATACTCTGCTTCAGCTGCTCAGTAACACTCCCATCAATTATGCAGCAAACCCACAACGGCATCCTGATCTTCTTCCTCCCATCCACCTCTTCTTCTTCTTGTTTATATATTTGCAGCTTCCAGAACCGGTCAACAATTCAAGTCATATTTAACGAGAAGAACTAGAACGGCACTCGGTAGAGCGCGTATCTCCACCAGGCTGAACCGTTTATGTTTTGTATCCCATTGACATGCCGGATCTGGATTCGGACCTGAACCAAAATCTAATTGGCTTGTTCGTGTCACCTAACCAACTCGTCCACCATGTTTCGTCCAAATACATCCACAACTTCTTGAGATATCCTGCTATGTATCGTTTTTGGCCCGATCTCTCAATGGTGAAGAATCACTTAAATATTAAATAATTCTTATATCCGAATCCATATTCAGATCTTCAACAAAATCTAATCATTTCGTCCTTGTGACATCCGCTACATCTCCACCAAATTTCGTCCGAATCTGTCCACAACATTTTGAGATAGCGTGTTCACAGACAGACAGACAAACAGATGAAAAATCACTCATAGAGCGACACTTGGCAAAACAGTACAAAGTAGAATGTCACTCAGTAGAGAATACTTTTGACCTCAAAAATAATTTGTGCTTGAAGTCAGTGACCTGATATGCAAATCGTCTTCAAAGTTTAAGTTAATCTGAGAAAATTGATAATTTTAGAAATTTGGCCTATGTTGACCTCAAAAATAGTTGCTGGTTGGTTTCAGTAAGCTGATATGCAAATCGTATTCATATTTCAAGTCAATCGGATGAAAATTGAGGATTTTAGAAATTTGTAAAAAGTGATTGACCTTTGGCCTATTTTGACCTTTTGGCCGATGCTGATCTCAAAAATAGTCAGTGGTTGAATTCAGTTAGCCGATATGTAAATCCCATTCAAATTTCAAATGAATCGGATGAAAAATGAGGATTTTAGAAATTTGAAATTGTTGTTGACCTTTGGCCTATGTTGACCTTTTGGCCTATGCTGATCTCAAAAATAGTTGGTGGTTGAATTCAGTTCGCCGATATGTATATCCTATTCAAATTTCAAGTCAATCGGATGAAAATTGAGGATTTTAGAAATTTGAAATGGTTGTTGACCTTTGGCCTATGTTGACCTTTTGGCCAACGCTGATCTCAAAAATAGTTGGTGGTTGAATTCAGGAAGCCAATATGTATATCCTGTTCAAATTTCAAGTCAATCGGATGAAAATTAAGGATTTTAGAAATGTGAAAAAAGTGTTTGCCCTTTGGCCTATGTTGACCTTTTGACCTCAAAAATATATAGGATTTTGTCGGACCACGAACTCTACCATTTGTTGAAGTTTCTTGAAGATAGGTTTAAAATTGTGACCTGTAGGCAAGTATAAGTGAGCGGACGGACAAACAAACACACACACAAACCGGAGTGATCAACATACTTGCAAAAAAATATATCCCTCCCCCCACCCCCCCAAGTAACAAACAGGCAGTCAGCTCAACTGGGATGGAGAACGAATCATTAGAAATGTACAAGAACAAGGACATTACACCAATGGCTTGAAGAAAATGGTGCGACTGAGTAAATCGGACAAGTGTAGGTTATGCAAGGTAGAAACAGAAAGTCCGATTCACCTCCTTTCGGGGTGTAAAAGACTCATGTCAGAACAGCTGTACACACAAAGGCACAACAAAGTATGGAGAGTAATCCACCGGCACATCTACAAAAAATTCAATATCACAGTTCCAGAAAACTTGTGGAAGCATGAACCAAAAGCGATAATTGAAAACCAGGAAGTAATGCTCATGTACAACTGAATGATCCCATCGAGTGTGAATATAGAAAACAAAGCACTGTGACCGAACATAGTGCTGAGGTACAAAGAATAAAAGAAGGCATTGCTAATTGACGTGTCATTACAGCCTATTCTAAAGAAGGGTGCTCATTGAAACCCTTCCAACTACCATCCTATTGCTCCAACTTCGACTATTTGCAAAGTCATTGAATGTCTTCTCAATTCCCATTTCCTCAAGCATCTTGAATCTCACAGCCTTCTCTCTAACCATCAGTATGGCATTCGCAAGGCGAGATATACCGGTGATATTCTTTCCTATATTACAAATGTCTGGTCTTTTTCTCCAAGCTCTCCTCTTTCAGCTTTCCTCCTTCACTCTGCTCCCTCATATCGAGCTTTTTCTCTGGCCTTTCTATCCCTTTAATTGTTGATGGTTCAACCTCTCCCTCCTTCCCTACTCTCAGCGGTGTCCCTCGGGGTTCTGTCTCGTCTCCTATACACTTGCTACTTTTTATCAACTTGTGGGCCAGTTGGTCCATTGGACCAAATTTTAATTGGTCTTAACGGCCTTCTAGCATACCTACCTGATGTAGTGCTAGAGCATTAACTTGGCTTTCACCAAGCCCAGATGTGGCCAGGGCAGGGATTATATGTTCGTCATTATTATTGCAAAGTTATACTGCTATTATTATTGTTAATATTGTCGCGCGGACCCTTCGGTTAATACCAGGGACTGCGAAAGACCAGAACGGCTTTAACGGAGGCGACGATCAATACGGATTGTGCTATCAAACGCGGGAAGAGAAGAAGGGAAGAGGAAGAAGCGGGAGCGTGTAAGTGTGGAAGGGGAACGAACTCAAACGGCACAAGTTTTGCAGGGAATGGAAAATAATACAAGAGTTTATTCACAAGGAGGTGGGACAGGAAAAGCACGCGCCGGTAATAAATATCCTAATCGGGACGTCCACACACGACAGATTCCAGATACGAAACGAGGGAGAGAATTACGAAAAGAACCGTTCGTTATGGTGTGTATGTGGTGCGCGGTCTTATCTGGCCTGGTTTCCTGTCTGTTTTCTTCCAAAGTCATTGTCAGGGATGGGGATTTAGTTACTGTGTGCACTGCAGGGCCTATCTAAGTGTCTACAGGTGTGCGTTGCCATAAGGGACAAAGGTTTGATTACCAGGTGTGACACACAGGGGTTTATTCTTAATCCCTAGAACTATTTAACACCCAAACATCCTGGTATGTTCACAAGCAGACATCTTAACCCGACAAACCGGACTAAACCCAGAACTTATTACAAGGCAGATTCCCTATCGCGACAGACGAAGCATGTTACCTATTCAGATCTACCTGACTCTAGATATTGCTTTACCCCACCGACATAACAATATTATTAGTATTAATTCATATATGCTTTGTAACAATGTTATCATTGTTTTTGTTATTTATTTTGTAATTACAATGCCATGCCATGGAATGACCTATTGAGCTGCTATATACACCCAGGGCCGGCACTACCATTAGGCCAACTAGGCAGCCGCCTTGGGCACAGACATCAGAGGGGCGCATTACTGAACTTGTAGCAATAGCTCGAAGACTTCCAAAGTCTATGCTGCCACAAGAACTACTTCTCTTCATACTACAACAAAAACTCCTGGATAATGTGCCTAATGTTTCCGTTGCTTTGAGGATCCTTCTCACACTTCCAGTATCAGTGGCAAGTGGTGAACGTAGTTTCTCAAAGCTCAAAGTTATAAAAACTTACATACTGCTCCTGCTCCGAACCCAACTGCTCCTGGACTCTGTGTCCTTCTCTCCTGACAAGGTGGAGGAGTTTTTGTCAAACCTTGACTCTGATTCTGCAACTGGACCAGACGGCATCAGCCCACGGGTCCTAAAATCCTGCTCTGCCGCTCTATCTCACCCTCTCTCTGTTCTTTTCACCCTATCTTTTGCTCAAGGTCATCTGCCAGCATCCTGGAAATCAGCTAACATTACCGCTTTACACAAAAAAGGTGCAAAAACAGATCCTTGCAACTACAGACCAATCAGCCTGCTCCCAATTATCAGCAAAGTCATGGAATCCATCATTACTTCGGATATGAAATCTTTCCTCTTCTCCAATGGCTTGATCTCTGATCATCAATTTGGTTTCAGACCAGGTCACTCTACTCTGGACATGCTGCTTCTGCTGTCTCAACAATGGATGGAGGTCCTCAATGCCAAACAGGAAATCAGAGCTGTCTCCCTTGACATATCACGGGCCTTTGATACGGTCTGGCACCCAGCTCTGCTCACCAAACTCTCCTCCTATGGTATCCATGGAAATCTCCATGCATGGCTTGCGGACTTCCTCTCTGGTCGTAGTCAACGTGTGGCCCTGAATGGATTTCTCTCATCTCCCCTTCCTGTTCAGGCTGGAGTTCCCCAAGGAAGTGTGCTGGGCCCTGTGCTTTTTCTGGTCTTTATCAATGATCTCTCCGACTCTCTGGAAAATCCTCTCTATCTCTTTGCTGATGACTCCACTCTCTGCCGCTCCATTCCTCTTCCCTCAGATCGGCAGTCTGCAGCCTCCTCACTCTCTGAAGACCTGGACAAAATCACAGACTGGTCAAACAAGTGGAACATGTCTTTCAATCCTGACAAATCTCACACTCTTACTATGTCCCTCCGAAAAGATCGACTGGACAACCCTCCCATCTACTTTCTCAACAATCCTCTCCAAGAAGTTCTGTCGCTCAAGCTTTTGGGTCTCACTATCTGCCATGATCTTTCTTGGGAAAACCACATTTCCAAGCTGGCCTCCAAAGCCAGTCGCCGACTGGGCATCCTCCGTCGTGCGAAGTCCTTCCTCGGCACACCTGAGCTCCTCACCACATACAAGGCTTTCATCCGCAGCTCAATGGAATACTGTTCTCCCCTATGGGCTGGTGCTCCTGCCTCACACCTGGCTCGGCTTCACGCTGTTGAATCCAAAGCTTTCAAAATCATTGGAATCTCCCGCGATGAAGCTATCTCTGAGGGCCTTTCACTCACTCACCGCAGGCAGGTAGGTGGTCTTTCTGTCTTCTACCGACTCCTCTCCGGCCTTGCTCCCCCAGCTCTCTCTGTGCTCTGTCCCCCAAATATTCCTACAGGTCGCACAAGATCTGCCAGCAACCCTCTGATGGTTAAACTGCCGAAATCTCGGCTCTCTGCTCACCTTCACTCTTTCATTCCTCTTTTCTCCCGCCTGTGGAACAAACTCCCACACTCCCTTCAATCCCTCTCCTCCCTCCAGGTCTTTAAAACAGCTGTTCACCACCATCTCTTATCTTCCCCCATCCATAACCTTGATCTTTTCTACCCCCACTAATTCACCCCAGATCCACCTTGTTTGAAATTCCAACTTCTTTCCTGGAAATCCTGGCAGTGTCCATATGTTTATACCTCTCCCACCCCCCCCCCCCCCCTTCACATGCCTCCCCCCCAAAGCCCTCTCCCTCCCACAGATCTCTCGATGTCGCCATGTCTCTCGGTCCCTGCTCTCAAATGTTGTGTTTGTGTCCTTCCCCCTCTCTCCCCATCTTGTCTACCGCTCCCGATGTTATTTGTTTTATGTGTCTGTTTGTCTTTCTGTGTGATTAATGTTCGCTCTTTCACGAGCCTCGATCTTGTATACAAAAAAAATAAAATAAAATAAAATTTAAAAAAAATATGCTCTACAATGTTGGAAAAGAGACTAGTTGGCGTGGCAACTATATCAATTGAAAATGCCCAGGCATCAGCACTTGATCTGGTTGAATCTGTGACAAAATTTGCAAAGGAAAAGGCACGCAAAGTGAGATGTTGATGTGTCTGAAATTGAAACTTTTATGAGACGTTTTTAACTCTGTTTGTCTGTTTTGTTGTTTGTTTCTCTGTCTGACTGTAAGCGAAATATTGTGGTAACATGATGGGTTGGTTCCGCCAAGTATCCTTAAATGGTATATATACTTAAAGGTGTGTGAAGTAAAAGGTTTGAATGTTGTGTTGCCAATGGCTGAGGTATGCATTATACCGAGTGCCCTTTAGTTCAAAATGATGTGTGCCAAAATATTTTATTTTGTATTGTTGAAAGATAATAATCAAAGATTGATTATTAAAAATTTTGATTTTGCATATGTAAAACTTATTGCTCAAAGCAAAAACTGTTTTGTTTATCTGTAATTTCCATTCACACACTCATAAAGGGACCGCTTTCTTTATTTTGCATTGCACACCACATGTAGTGTCATATTTTTTAAGTGAAAGCCCATTTGCCCCAAAGCGTGGGGTAACAGGGCCACTGCCATATTAATGGATATTGCGCCTTTAATATTGGTGCTGTTGGCATCTTACGGTACTTATTCTTGCAATTTAAAATAAATTTAGCAGTTTCAAGTTTTCTGCCTTTTATTTTTTCTACAAAACATCTTTTTAATAATCGAAGTTGGCAAAAAAAAAATTATTGGGGGGGGGGAGGGGATGCAAGTAGCTGGCCTTGCCTAGGGCGCAAAATAGTCTGGCGCCAGTCCTGTATACACCTCAACATGGCGTTCATTTAAAACATGGGAAGTCTTCTCGATTATTTGTAGTTAATTAGCCTAATCAACTCAGGATATCATGACGATCATTTTGGTGCATCACATTCCACATCAGAAAGCTCCAGTATAACTCCACAAAAAAACATGCCTCACACACACACACAACTCTTCCATTTATCGTAGGTGATCTTTGTTCTTCTACAAATACCCAGATCTGCATTCGTATGCTGATGACTGAATATTATATTCCTCTACATTTTTCACATCTGCTCCATCTTTTATTGCTGGATTATACATCTCATTTTATTACGACCACCTCTATTAATCCAGATGTTTTGGGTGTTATTTTTAACCTGACCTGCTATTTCCTGTGTCTTGGATGTTTTCTTATTATTTTTTCTTTATGTATTTATTTTTATTTTGTTTTGCTTTATCCTTATCTTTTTCTAACATTCCCTTAGCCACTTACCTAGAGTGGCTTTATGCCTTGTTTGGGGTGATTTCCATAAAAAAATGTGGACAGGATTTCTCAGTGGAGCAAATGTAATCAAGTTAAGTTTAATGCTTCTAAAACTCAAAATCTTCTTATTTCTCTGAAGACTCTTTCTCAACTTTCCCATCTCATTTGAAAACTCTATAGTTTTACTTATTATTACTATAACATCAAATCTATATTGGAAACCTCACATTGTACAAATAGCCAAGTCTGTCTCTAAGAAACTGGGAATCCTGTTCAAATATCCTGTTCAAATAGAGACTGCTCTCATATCTGGGGAGGTTATAGCTCGACATATCTACTCGACAGAGTCAAGTCTAAAGCAATCAGAGTTATCAACTCTCCCAATCTGCCCTCCATACTCAACCCGCTTGATTTACTCCGCAATGTTGGCTCTTTCCAATGTCTATAGATATTACTTCGGTTTCTGCTTCTAAGAACTGGCTGCTCGTATACCTCCGCCATGAGCTAGACCATGAAATACTCAACAAGTCACAACGTCACATGATCATTGTGTGACCATTGTCCACTCCAGGGTGGGCCGTTAGGATCTTTGGTTCTTTCCAGCGATTGCTAAGTTTTGGAATTCTTTACCTTCTCATGTCTTTCACCAACAGTTATATCCTGTCTCTTTTCAAAAGGCAGGTTTTCCAGTTCCTCAAAAACTCTGATGATTTTTCATTCTCATCACTTCTCTATTTCTTCAGTTATTTTTTAGTTTAATTTAGGCCTGGCCTCGATGAGGTTAGGTCTGGCCACAGTCTGTAACTGGAGTCTTTAACATTAAAAAAAAGTCTCTGGCAAGACTGGGTCTCGTCTCTTAGGGTAAGATTAGGTAACGTTACTATATTCACTCTCTTAAGGGCATCTTTTACACTGCAGAAATTCACCCATGGGTGGTGTCAGCCATTGAGTGTTGTTTGCCCATTGGGTGATGGCAGGCTTAAAATGGAGCAATAATTTGTACATTTTTTCCTGATTGCCTTTTGCCTATTAAACCCCTTTATGTGTTTCTGTAACCACAGGATGCTGGGTATGACAGGAATTTGGGATTTGTCCAAGGTTCCGGTGGCAGTCACCTACCCTTTGCGAAAGACCTAAACCTCAAATCCCTCAAGATGTTGAGGGATCCTCAACATCCAATAGCTAATGCTGGCAGACGGGTCCACACATTAACGTCCAGCCAAAGGACAGCAGACTCACTGAAGCAACAACCTGCGTACGACGGCGCGATCCAACATTCTATCCTAGGGTCGTGTATCAATACTAGAATAGACTTCTCAAAGATCAATGTGCTTCCTCCACACAATTCTATTTGATACTACAAGGCCAGATCTTTTCAGGCTTGTAGTTTCAAAAGCATGTGAATTCTCATACGATGTTGTCCAGTGTGATTACTCGAAATAATGTAAGAGGAAGCGATGTCGAGTGTGGTGAGTCTGCCCTCTTGCTTTTCCCAGAACCATCTATTAATATCAGCACAGTGCTATATTTCCATGGTCACATACTGTGCGTGAGGGTAATTCTGGCTCCTGGCACTTGAAGAAAAGGGGCTGTTTCTCCACGTCTGATGCCCAGGAGGCCTGTACGAGCCTCCCGCACAGACTCTTTTTTTGAAGAACGATGGATAATGGTGTTCGGATCATGGGAACGACATCAGAGATTTGCCAGCTGCACAAACCCAGGATATTATGTTATATGTGTAACGTCTACACCCTGCACTGAGCACCTTGAGGTTCTGGACCTGTGCGCTCTTTTTGGATGCTGGCTTTGCTAATGTGCTCTTTTGCCATTGCAACTGTCCCTGACTCTCGGTGTTTACCAGCAGGTGTGTGAGGATCACGGACACTGGCCTTGGTTACCTTTCCACGATGCCATCTTTGAGAGCACTTTACCTGCGCTGGTGCTGCCAGGTTAGGGCCCAACCTGCATTTTCGTTGGCCTTTTCCAACCCAAACACACACACACACACACACATGCGCTTCAGTCATAACATAATCTTCAAATTGCATGAGATGAACACTCATCTTTTTTGAAGTCTGAGTGGGGTCCCAATCGAGAATGTTCAAATGCTGTAAACTTGTAAAGAATGAGAGTTTAACTATTGGGATTTGACATTCATGGTTTTGGAGTTCCTACTTGACTTTCTGGAATGTTCTGTTTCACTCTCTGAGATCTCCAGTTGTATTTTTACTCTTTTTCGGTCAAGCATGCTTAAGAGCTGTAAGCTCAATGATGTTTATTTTTTACAGTTGACACAGACATAAGCTCCCCAAATCTGATGTACCAGCCATTGGTGCTGCCACCGGTGGGCAGAAATCTGGCACTGCAACCAGTGAGCTTTGATAAGAGAAAGGACACCAAAAACAGTCTTTCACAAGGCCAGCTGCCTCCTCTCAGAGTTTAACGCGACAACGAACGTCGATTAGGAAGTTGGTTCTTCTCCTCTCGTGTGGCACATGACTGCAGGTGGCAGCATTGTCTATGGGCGTGGCTGGGGGCATGGCCCCCTATGGGTTGGAGCAGTGTTTTTGAATTTTTTTAGGGTGCCCGCGATGGCTCGACTACTCTTCGCGAAGGACACTGTGACATCTTTAATGCCAACGACTAATGCCGGCCGGTGTAATGTGCCCTTAAGAGCTTAGTCTGCAATGTTGTTCAAAATTCTTGACAGAAAGCCATAAACTTCGTCAGACGTGCATTTATTTTATGAAATTTAAGTTTTGTAAACCTAGGCCCGAACAAGCTCTCTACAGCTGACCCTCCATTCTGCTTCTCCACACAGGTGCAGGACTTTGGACTTCAACATCTGTACAGCATGAGGAACCTGCGTATCCTCTCTTTAGCAGGTGTGTAAACACAGGTGGAGTAAATACACTATCTGACAAAAATTAATGGCATATATTCACTGTTCATCGACAACGCAGAACAAACAATTCTTTGTGTGCAGCCATTTTCGATATCTTGTGGGACACCTCCTTATGCTCTACTCACAGCCTGGGCCCTTACTCTCATATCTGGTACCATTTTTTTAATTAGGTGGAAAGTTGGACTGTTTGCCATTTCTTGTGTAATGCATCCCCTAGTTCTTTCAGATTTTATGTTTATGGTTGTTGAGCTCATGTCTGGTATGCCAACACCCCCAATAGACCCTGCCCTCAGCTCCGACAATGAGTACCTGGACTAGTTAGGTTATAATGGGTGGTTTGCCATTGCCTACCCAGCCTCAGTTAGAGCAGGAATTTGTAATCTGACCGTGGTTCTGGCGATAGGTCGCTTACTCTTCCCAAGGCCACCGTGGGATCTTTGACATCCACTAACTAATGCCGGAAGGTGGTACGCCCAGTTTAACATCCATCCGAAGCACCGCACACACATTGATGAATCATCCAGCCTGTGAAACACCAGGACGACAGTTTATATTTGGGTCATGATTCAAACCCAGAAAAGACAGCTGAGAGGCGACTTTGCATCCATCAAGGCCACACTGCCAGCATATACGTAACACACACACACACACACACACACACACACACACACACACACAAACACACATAATATATACAGTCGTGGCCAAAAATATTGGCACCCTCCCACTTTTTTCAAATAATGCACAATTTCTTCCAGAAAATTGTTGAAATAAAAAAAATCCTTTGGTACCCACATATGCATTTCTTTGGTTTGCAGTGGATCAAAACAAAAACAGCTGGAAAAAAATCACCAAATCTTAGCTTATCCCACACAGAAATCCTAAAATGGCTCGGACAATATTAATGGCACCCTTTAGAAATTCTTAGAAATAATTAGATTTCAAGCAGGTGATTCTCCTTTACTTTGGAAGTGAACTAACCTGTGGTGAGTTGGAGGTGCCTGCAATATACAAATCACTCATTCATCCAGTTTGAAAAGAGAAAAGGAGCCATTCTGCTGTTTGTGTCAGTGTGTATACCGCAATGAGCATGGACAAAAGAAAGCAAACCAGAGAATTGTCTGAGCAGGTCAGATACACGATTGTAGCCAAGCATGGACAATCTCAAGGCTAAAAGTCCATCTCCAGTGACCTTGATGTTCCTGTGTCCACTGTATGCAATGTTATCAGGAAGTTTAAGGCCCATGGCACTGCAGCCAACCTCCCTGGACGTGGCCACAAGAGAAAAGTTGATCAAAGGTTGCAGCGAAGGATTGTTCGAATGGTAGAGAAAGCACCTCAATCAACTGCCAAACAGATTCAAGCTGACCTTCATACACAAGGCATGACAGTTTCAACTCACACCATCCGTCGCCAACTGAATGAAAAGGGGTTCTACTGTAGGAGACCCAGGAGGACCCCATTGCTGAGATAGAGACATAAGAAAGCCTGACTGGAGTTTTCCAAACACACCTGAACAAGCCAAAATCCTTCTAGCAGAATGTCCTGTGGACAGATGAGACCAAATTAGAGCTTTTTGGTAAAGCACATCATCTCTATGTTTACAGAAAACAAAATTAAGCCTTCAAAGAAAAGAACACCTTCCCTACAGTCAAACATGGAGGAGGTTCAGTGATGTTTTGGGGTTGCTGTGCTGCCTCTGGCACTGGGTGCCTTGAATGTGTGCATGGCATCATGAAATCAGGAGATTACCAAGACCTTTTGGAGGACAATGTTCAACCCAGTGTCAGAAAACTGGGTCTCTGTCGAAGGTCATGGGTCTTGCAGCAGGACAATGATGCCAAACACACTTCAAAAAGCACCCAGGAATGGTTCAAGACAAAACGCTAGACTGATGTGATCAGCAATGAGTCCAGATCTAAATCCCATATGTTGTTCCCTCTGTAAGTTATCCCTATGTCCCTTATGGCACCGCATTAGACACTAGTTAAAATCGCTCATTAACTTCACTCATTAATAATAAAACCACCGGAAGCCAGGACATTTGAGCGCTGCCGCTAAAAACATTGACTTTGGAAGCGCACAGGACGGGCAGGCCGAGGCCACGCCCCGAGGAGCCGTGATTGGCCAGGGTTCTTGATTGAATGGAAGGACGAGTAAGAAGGGACTCGCTGATTGGTGAAGGAAGGGCAAATGACGTCAGAGCCGTAACGATAAAGGAACGCGCTGGCAGACATTTTTGGCTCTCTGCTTCTGGTCTTGATCGCGTGCAGTCGGGATCTATCTCTCTTGATTCTGGATGCGATAGTGGACAGTCATGTGTCGACGTTCATTCTTGCTCTTGCTCTTCTCGTTCTGGACACTAAAGAGAATGGTTGTGCTTGCTCCACGGGCTCAAGGAAGCGATTGGACCGGCCGTGTTCGGAGACACCACTGGTAGATGTGCAGAGGTAGAGGCAGAGCTGAGGACCGAGGGCTGCAATTTCCCACAAAAGATGACAAAGACAGGCACGGCTGGAGGAGTGAGCTGCACGCGGCCCATTCGATTCACGTGGAAAGCCTGTTGCGCGCCAGCAGGCACGGCCTAGTGAACGAAGGTGTACGGTGGCCGAGCAGCATGGGAGCGAGTGGTTCCCCCCAACGAGCGAGCGGTTCCCACCAACGCCCCGGATGATTTTGACGACCCCTGACGAGACCCCACCAGTGATCAGAGTTAAGTGCACACACGTACATTCTTTTCAATTATCCTTCCCTTTCGTCTGTTTTCAAGTGTTTGTGGGGACGTCCCATTTAGGAATTTAATTTATCGTGCGTTTCTTTGTTACCGGCATTTATTTTAATAAACCTGTTTCTTTATGAACATCCTAAATCCGTTTTTGTTTGAGTTTATTTATTGAAAGGTTTGGAGAGGGGACTGCTGGTGGGATCTGTGCAGGTAAGTGCTCTTCAGCATCCTCCTCCTCCTCGCTCTCCCCTTCCCCCCCCCCCCCCCCCCCCCTCCCCGGGCGTGTATTAACTTTGCCACATATTGAACTGAACGCTTCGGAGTAACAGCTTTGTTCGGCTATCCGTTCCTTGGAAAGATTTTAACCGGAAGGAACACGACAATATGTATGTATATGCCTGAGACTAATTCTGCTCTTGCGGTTCGCAGCAAAAATCGGAGAGTTCCCTTACAAGTCCCCCAGTCCCTGCCACTGAAAAGCATCCCCATAGCATGATGTTGCCGTCACCATACTTCGGGTGATTGTTTTAGATGGGTGATGGGTGATGGGCTGTGCTCGGTTTCCTCCAGATGTTGTGCTTTGTATTCAGGCGAAATCATTCAATTTTCATCTCATCAGACCACAGAATTGTTTCCCTCATGCTCTGAGTCTTTCACATGCGTTTTTGCAAACTCCAAGTGTGCTGTCATGTGCCTTTTTCTCAGGAGTGGCTTCCGTCTGGCCACTCTCTGATAAAGCTTAAAGTTGTGAAGTGCTGCAGAGACTGTTGTCCTTCCGGCAGGCTCTCCCATCTTCGTTGAGGAACTCCATAGTTCTGTCGGAGTGGTCATTGGGTTCTTTGTCACCTCCCTGACCAAGGTCCTTCTTGCCCGGTTGCTCAGTTTGGTCGGGCGGCCAGTTGAAGGAAGAGTCTGGGTAGCTCCATATTCTTTATATTTCCTAAAGATGGAGCTCACTGTGCTTTTGGGAACTTTAAACACTCTATAAATTGTTTTATACTCTTCCCCAGATCTATGCCTCCTCACAGTTCTGTCATGGAGTTCTACGGATAGTTCCTTGGACTTCTGTTACAGATTCGTCACTTCCGTTGTTGTGGTTCTCATCCACTGTAAACATTTTTGGTGGCATGTACTATTATTGTTATTGTCTAAGTGAATTGGGGATAACTATTTTCAAAAGGTAAAAAAATTAATGTTTTAAAAAGAAACCGGAAACCGGATCGGGAACCGGATGAAGAAAAGGAGGAAGAAGAGGAGGAAAAGGAGACGGAGCGAGTGAGGTCGGAGAAGGAGCCGAGCTGCGTTGAGGTTTTGAGCAAACGCTGGCGAACGAGGGTCATGAGTGAACTTTGGGGTTTCCTGGGAAAGGGATTCCTGCGACAGAGTTGTTATCGCTGTGACAGATAAACCTGCGTGACAGGTTTTGCGGTTGATTCCGAAGAGAATCATTGGAGTGCCGTTACGTCTCGAAAACGGACCGTTGGCCATTTTGCCTCGCGCTGGATTTTCGCATCGCTCCAGGTTTTTCAGCTCGCTTCAACTATTTCACCGCATCCAGACATTAACCTGGTGTGTGTGTGTGTAACGTGGATTTTGAGTGAATTTACGGTTCGCCGATTGGGAGCCGTTGAACGTCCATACCCGAAGGTGTGATTTCCCAGCCGCCTCTTGAGGGCATTTTTCCCCATCTTTGGCAGTGTGACTGTCAACCGAGCGGGATTCTAGTCTCGATACAACATCATTCTGACGATCACTGGAGCGTGGATCGACTTTGGTTCGAAGCTGGGACAGAGACATTGGGAATGTTCCTTTCGCTCACTTGGAGCACAGTGAGTTATATTGTACGAAACTGATGGTACCATCATAGGAATGATATATTGGTTGTACAATTGATTAATATTGTTATTGCACTGTTATTCTTGTGTGACCTTAATACAATACTTTTTTGTTGGTAACAATTGGTGTGGTTTCACCATTGATCTTTGACACACAAAATAACACATCTTTCTGCCGTGACTCCTCTCGGGGCTCGGAGGTACACTGTGACTGGGGTTTGGGGAAGATCACGTAACACTTCATGGTAAAGATTCTGCTCTGACATGCACTGTTAATTGTGGAACCTTGTATGGAAAGGTGTGTGTCTTTCTAAATCATGTCCAATCAATTGAATTGGCCAGAGGTGGACTCCAATCAAGGTGTAGACATCTCAAGGATGATCAAAGGAAATTAGCTGCACCTGAGCTAAATTCTTCTAAATTGAGAGAAGGGCCCATAAACGATATATTTTATTTTTATATATATATATATATATATATATATATATATATATATATATATATATATATATATATATATATATATATATATATATATATATATATATATATATATATATATATATATATATATACACACACACATCACGATATTTCAAAAAGTTTTGGACGAGTTATGCCAAAACTTGGTGGATGAGTTAGGTTGGTGACAATAAAATGCCGATTAGATTTTGGAGGTCCGGATGCATATTCGGCCTATCCATGGGATACAAAATGTAAACTGTTCAGCCTGGCGGAGGTATGCGCTCTACAGAGTGCCATTCTAGTTTGTATTGTCTTCATTCCCAATGATTCAGGTTTTCTTTTCTTTTTTACTTTTGCAAACTGCTAAAAAAAAATTGATATATAATATTAATTCATTACGTGAATCTGTTCTTGCCCCTCCATACCCTCTTCCTGATATCTGGACAGGCTGTCCCCTGCTTTCAACAGCTGGTCTTTCAGGTCTTGTCCAAATGAGAGACCTTGAAGAGTTGGAGCTTACCAACTGTCCTGGAGCCACTCCAGACCTTTTTCCTTACCTGGCACGCTACCTCCCACACTGCCTCATCATCGAGTGATCATCAGGCCTTGCTGTATGGTGAGGCCTAATCCAACAGGCCAAGCTTGGTTTTCCATTGACATGCCGAGTGGACATCCTATCCTATCAGATCTCTAGTATTGGGATAGGGATATTGAAAAGGATTTGTGGATGGTTCCTGTTTTCATCTATCAGTGTTAAATGCTGCTCCTCCATCCTCCAACCTCAAATTTACACCAACCGCAATTTTCCAATCCTTTTCATGTACTTCCTTCACTCCCACAACCTTTTCACTCCTATCACCAGAATTCCTCCTTGTCCCTAATCCTACTGGCACAGGAGAATTGTACTATAATCACGTGTGACGTGTTTACTCATGACATCCTGATTATGGAATTGCACTTGACGTAGCAGGTGTTTCTTTTTTGGGGAGGTGAGTCGAGAGGGGGGCTTTCTGGGGTCGATTGAGCAAGACAAAGTCGTTCAGGGGAAGTTGGGTGAGATGGAAATAGGAAATCAATCCTAAAAGACAAAGATAACTCAAATTTTGAGGAATGCAGGAAAAATGAGATGGAGAAATATGTCCGAAGGAGAAGCGAGTGATTAATGTCCAAAAGATAACGGTGGGAAACCATCCAAAAGGGGCAATGTGCAATTAATATGTTTGATAAAGTTTACATAAACAAGTCCTAGACAAGTGTATCCAGACTTTATGGGAATTAGGAGCACTTACAAAAAAAATCAACAAAACGAGAGACTGCATTTTCAAGGAGAATATTAATAATAATAAATCATTTTCATAACACAAACCTTTCCAAGAAAGGACTTCAAGAGGAGCATCTATATATTGCATGCACAAAGATGAAATAATTTTGACTCCGCCCCTTCTGTTCACAAAGTCCCATATCACCTACCCTTCGACAACTATCGGGGATGCCTCTTCATGGTGGTTTACCCCCCAACGCAAATCGGGCGCCAAATCTTCCTCATTTTCCCCTGCTACCCGGATTTGTCAGACCGATCGGTCCCCATGGACCGCCCCTTTCCCTCTTGTCTTTCTTTCTTTCTCTTTCTCTCTCCCTCTCTCTCTCTGTCTCTGTCTCTCTCTCTCTCTCTCTCTCTGTCCCTCTGTCTCTCTCTCTCTCTCTCTCTCTCTCTCTCTCTCTCTCTCTCTCTCTCTCTCTCTCTGTCTCTCTTTGTCTCTCTGTCTGTCTGTCTGTCTCTCTCTGTCTTTGTCTCTCTCTCTCTCTCTCTCTGTCTCTGTCTCTGTCTCTGTCTTTGTCTCTCTCTGTCTTTGTCTCTCTCTCTCTCTCTCTGTCTCTCTCTGTCTCTCTCTGTCTCTGTCTCTCTCTGTCTCTCTGTCTCTCTCTGTCTCTCTCTGTCTCTCTCTCTCTCTGTCTCTGTCTGTCTCTCTCTGTCTCACTTTGTCTCTCTCTCTCTGTCTCTGTCTCTCTCTGTCTCTCTCTGTCTGTGTCTGTCTCTCTCTGTCTCTCTCTCTCTGTCTCTCTCTCTCTGTCTCTCTCTCTGTATCTGTCTCTCTCTCTGCTGTGGCTCTGACCTCGTGAAGCTGGGGGTACACCATCCTGGATGTGGGGGATCTCTGGGTGGCTCCTGCGACATCAATCAGCTGTCTCCGTGCCACAAGCTTGTTAGAGAGAACAGTCTGGGGCTATACAACAACAACAACCTAGCCTTCTTTCCGTCCACACTCCCTGAATCTCTTTACCCTATCCTGCCCCATTCGATTCCTTTTTATTTCCTCTTCTTCCTCTTTGTGCATACGTAATAAAGATGGCCCCGAGGGTTCCATTTTTGGTGGGAACAGATTCCACAGCCTATTGCACTAGATTTTTCGCCGCCAATCGGAATCCGATGAGAACCACAACATAGTCATTTGTCCGCATTGTATCGAAAATTCAAAGTACATATTCAAGCCGCAAGATTAAAGTAACTAAAACTTCTGTACTAGAACGTCGCTCCTGAATGTAACCGACACTTGATTTTTTATTATTATTATTTAATTCCACAAATAAGGTGAAACGACCTATGAAAAAGCTTTCCCAATTTATGGACAAAGGCTTTTTTTAAGGTTTGGTAATTTAAGACAACTTTGTTGGAGTGGATGGCCCAACCAAGATTAAATAGGAGAAATGTTCTTTTTTTCTGCATCTATTCTTCCTTGTATGTAATCTCTCGAGATCCAACTGGCGGAAGAACAGAAACAGACCTTTCAATCGAGACCATCAACCGTCGTTCCGTTATGGTGGGCCAATCATTCGTTACCATCTCTGGCAGTCTGAAGGTGTTTGGAGAGTGTGGGGGTTAAACCACATCGTAACATCAGTTAGGTCTAAAAGCCAAAGGTGTTTGCAGCAACTCACAGGACAAACTTAAGGCTCGTCCTGCAGCCAAGGTTTCTGAGGATGTACATCGAGTGTTTCTGTGTCTTGATCCAAGATGAATATCATTATTATTAATAATAATTACGTCTTAAGGTGTGAGACCTGAGGACCTGCCCATCTGGTGTTGTATATCTTATCACCTGCACAGGTAGAACACAGAGGCACCCAGCATCCTGTTGTGATGGTGTGAAACAAGCCACAGTCATATTACTGTATTTATATGGCTTATTTAGGATGACATATTGATCATGTACTCGCGGCCCTCGTGATAAACCAGGATCGTTTAATAAAGCTGCTGTTGAGTGCACTCACCAGCATGTTTGTTATTTTTTCGCTCCACAGAGAACATGAAGCCCTTCATTGTTGCTGCCCAGAGGAAATCGGTTGATAGAATGGGACGTTGCCATGTATATAGGAAGCAGTGCCATCTGCTGCTGGCATCGCTGAAAAGCACTCGGTTTGTTTTGTGATGAGCTAGAACACAGAACGGATCAGAACATAACAAAACAAAATGAACATTAGAAAGAGTAGGGGAAAACATAGCAACAGCAGGGTTAACCCAAACCCAATACCTAACTCTAAGAAAGAGCAGGGCTAACCCTAACAACACTAACCCTAATAGCAGGGCTAACCCTAACCCGAACAACCATAACCCTAACCCTAATAGCAGGGCTAACCCTAACCCTAACCCTTATAGCAGGGCTAACCCTAATCCTAATAGCAGGGCTACACCTAACAGCAGGGCTAACCCTAACCCGAACAACCGTAACCCTAACCCAAATAGCAGGGCTAACCCTAACCCTAACCCTTATAGCAGGGCTACACCTAACAGCAGGGTTAACCTTAAACCTAACAACCATAACCCTAATCCTAATAGCAGGGCTACACCTAATAGCAGGGCTACACCTAATAGCAGGGCTACACCTAACAGCAGGGCTAACCCTAACCCGAACAACCATAACCCTAACCCTAATAGCAGGGCTAACCCTAACCCTAACCCTTATAGCAGGGCTACACCTAACAGCAGGGTTAACCTTAAACCTAACAACCATAACCCTAATCCTAATAGCAGGGCTACACCTAATAGCAGGGCTAACCCTAAACCTAATAGCAGGGCTAACCCTAACCAGAGCAAAATAAAGGTAGATTTGGAGAAACAAGAAGAAAAAGACAAAATGTCATAACCCCTGCCATGGTTTTAGTAATTTTGCTGTACGGAGATAAAGGCCGTCAGTCAGCCATCTTTGGTCGGATGACAAAACAAAATCTTCTATATATGGATACTCATTTATTGTCTTTGTGCCAAGTTCGAAGAAAATCGGTCCATGCATGTCCAAGAAATGAATGGGGACACTTTTAAGTAACAAAGAGGCCACCATTCGGCCATCTTGGATCTGTTCTCAAAGGAAAATGGCGCGCAAACGTAACCCATCTTTCATTACCAGTGTGCCAGATTTGAACAAGGTCGGTAAATGCATGTCTGAGATATGGTTGAGGACGTGGTTAATATCAGGTTTTTTACAACTAAAATGGCCGCCAGTCTACCAGTCGGCCATCTTTGATCAGATCGCAAAATAAAGTGAGGTGCTCGTGCATGCCATCATCTACTCTGATTTTTCAAGTTTGAACAGAATCGAACCATGCATCTCCGAGATATGGTGAGGATGCACGGACGGACGAGACCAAATCCATAAGCCCCCGTTTCTAACTCCAACAGGGGCTAATAATGGATGGGCAGGAAGAGTGGGGGATACTAGGGGAGGATACATGGAGTGGACAAAATGGATACAGCCACAAACTCTCAAGAAGGAAAAACTGGAACCTTGGAAAGAGGTGGACTTGGGGAGGGTTAATGGGGGCAGAAAAGATCATGGTTTTGGTTGGGAATGATCTGAGATGGTGGTGGTTCATATGCAGCATGTGGCTGCTTGGCTGCATCATTAACTGGGGGCATGGCTATGCTGCTAATGCAATTCCCCCCATTACCAGCAAACTGGTACTCATTTTGCCAACATCGGAAGGATGACAGACTGAATCAACCCACCTGGTCTTATTTCAGCGGCATGACAAGGCCTCAAACTCAGGACCCTAATATCTCAAGCCAGCCACCTTAACCGTTAAGCCAACACCAGGCTTTGAGATGGTGGTGAACAGCTGTCTTGAAGCCTGGAGGGAAGACACCACCTCACCCAGTGATACTCCAACTCCACCAATGACATCTCTATCATTCTCAACACTGATTGGTCGAATGACAGATATCAGATATGATAGCTCAAGGATTATAAATGTTCTCAAAGCAGCACTGGTTATATAAATTAAAATTCTGACTTGTGTTCTGTGGAAACCGATCAGTGAAAGTCTATTTTGCCACTGATTCCATCATCATGTATCAATTTGTATCATGCCCTATGCAGAGCTGTTGGTGGTGCTGAAACAGTGACGAGGCTACAATCCTGGTTGGTCGCCACTCCTACACAGGAAGTTAGGGCAGGGATTTGGAATTTGTTCATGGATAGCTCGAGTACTCTTTGTAAACCCCAGGTCGGGACGAAATAAAATGTGTCTGGAATAATGATTGTTACTTGAAATGGCTGACTAAGCTTCTGAAAGAAACTGAAAATATTTGTAAAGTAACTGAGAAAAACGGTTGTGTCTCCGCACAATTAAAGAATTGGAGATCTGTCTCAGCTCGCCGAACAGGCACCTGCTCGTACTGCAAACTCCCGACCATGTCGGTTGGGGCAAAGCCCGAGTGGAGGGACGAGTGTCCCCATGCTTCCCACATAAAGCAAACTTGAAAGAGGGCAAAAGGTTCCACCAGTTATGACCCAATCTCAAATGTCAAATTAAAAGTATTTTCTTGTTTTGACCTCTGACCCCAAGTCCCCACACGTTCTTGTCATGTGGTGATCATAAGTATGAAGTTTGGTGAATTTCTGCACAACCATTTAGGATAGCGTGACGGACAGACAGACAGAGCCAATAACAACATCCCCTTAAAAAAAACAAGGGGTGGGGATAATGATGCTCCATATCCTAAACTCACAAGAGGATACTTACAAGAGTTCCAGTTTTGTTGGAAAGGAAGAACATCCAATATTGACAAGCTCACATGAAAATGAAACTCATGCACAAGTGTCTCCCAGAGCTGCAGATTGGCTCAAAGCAGACTTTCGTACCTGAGGGAGGCATGATGCAAGACTAAAGAACTCTAGTAAAGCTGAAAAAACACGTACATCACAAGCACCATCCCGGCACCTGTACCAACTTTGGCTTTGAGTATAACCCCAGTACGGCAGAGTTGTATGGCTGGTAAACTCCACAGGTAAAAATAATGTGGAAGTGTGTGAAACCACTGAGAATGTGCAGGTTATTTGCTTTTATGTAATAGTTTAGAGATGACGCCAACCCCTCCTCATGTCTGTTTGTAATGAGTTTTGGCAGGAGAACGGGATTGGTATTGGGGCTGTCAGTCACGGATCATTTACCTCAGAGGGTTCGGGCGTGCTCGGGAACAGTGAGTCCGGGCATGCCCGGGAGAGGCGCGTCTGGCCGTGTTCTGGCCGGTGCAAGGCGATTGTGTGCATCCAGCGGTAACCGCTACACACGCCCCTCCAGAATCGACCTGCACCGGCAGGGTCAATTTAAGGGGGGTCCGGATGACCCGGCCGAAGCGACCCCTGGAGGGTCGTGGGGAGGGGTCCGACGTGGTGGTGGGTGGTCGAGCGGGGGGAACTGTGGACGGGGGGCGGCCTCGCCGCGGAGGAAGGGCCAACCGTGGTGGTCGGTCGACGTCCATGTGCGCCGGTTTGAGGCGGTCCACAGAAATCCGGTACGGCCGGCCGCCGAAGTCGACGATGAAAGACTTGTCGCCCCGTCGCAGGACCCGGAAGGGCCCGTCGTACGGTGGCCGGAGTGGCCCCCGGTGCACGTCATGACGCACAAAGACGTACTCCGCTATGCGAAGCACCGGGGGGACGTAGGACTGGGGGCCACCGTGGCGGGACGTCGGCACGGGGGCAAATCGTCGGGCGGCCTCCTGGAGGTCCGAGCGCTGGCGAGCGGCGGACCAGGGACTGGTAGCGTCGGGCACGAATTCACCCGGGACGCGGAGCGGCTGGCCATAGACGAGCTCGGCGGCGGACGCCTGGAGGTCTTCCTTGGGGGCCGTGCGAAGGCCCAAAAGGACCCACGGCAGCCGGTCGGCCCAACCGTCGTCCTGAAGGCCGGCCATGAGTGCGGCCTTCATGGAGCGGTGAAACCGCTCGCACAACCCGTTGGCTTGGGGGTGGTAGGCCGTGGTGCGGTGCAGCGTGACCCCCAACGAACGGGCGACCGCGCCCCAAAGCTCAGACGTGAACTGTGGGCCGCGGTCGGACGAGATGTCCCCTGGTGCGCCGAAGCGCGCGACCCAGGTGGCGATGAACGCCTGCGCCACGTCGGCGGTGGTGGTGGTGGCGAGGGGCACGGCCTCCGGCCACCTGGTGGTCCTGTCCACCATGGTGAGCAGGTGGGTGAACCCCCGCGAGGGGGGCAGGGGACCCACCAGGTCCACGTGGACGTGGTCGAAACGCCGTTCAGGCACGGCAAAAGGTGCCAGCGGGGCCTGGGTGTGGTGGTGGACCTTGACCCGCTGGCAGGCCGTGCAGGCGTTGGCCCAGTCGCGGATGTTTCGTCGAAGGCCGTGCCAGACGAAACGCGCCGACACCAGCTTCTGAGAAGCTTTCCGGCCCGGGTGAGAAAGGCCGTGGATGGAGGCGAAGATGCAGCGCTGCCAGGAAACGGGCACGATGGGGCGAGGCTGGCCTTGGGAGACGTCGCAGAGCAGGACGGTGCCCGCGAAGGGAATGTCGGCCAGGCGGAGGCCCGTGTCCGCCGCACGGAGTGCCTGCACTGAGGCGTCGGTGGTCTGGTCGGCCGCCATGAGCGCGAAGTCCACGCCGAGGTGGACTGCATTCGCGCTGGCCCGAGAAAGACAGTCGGCCATGGCGTTGTCTTTGCCGGCAACGTGCCGGATGTCCGTGGTGAACTCCGACACGGCGGAGAGGTGGCGCTGCTGGCGGGCCGACCACGGCTCCGTGACCTTAGCCATTGCGTAGACCAAACGGCTTGTGGTCGACGAAAGCCGTGAACGGGCGGCCCTCCAGGAGGTGTCGGAAATGGCGAATGGCCAGGAATAGCCCGAGCAGCTCGCGGTCGAACGTGCTGTAGTTTAACTCGTTCGGCCGGAGTTGCCGGCTGAAAAAAGCGAGTGGCTGCCAAACCCCGTCCACCCATTGCTCATGGACAGCGCCCACCGCGTAGTTGGAGGCGTCCGTAGTGAGGGCGATGGGCGCGTTGAGCACAGGGTGAGCCAGCAGCGTTGCGTCGGCGAGGGCCCGTTTGGCGCTGGCGAAGGCCGCGTCCATGGCCGCGGACCAAACAATGTCATGCTTGGCCGGCTTGCCCCGGAGGGCCTCGTAAAGGGGCCGCATGAGCTGAGCAGCGCGGGGCACGAATCGGTGATAAAAATTCACCATGCCGAGGAACTCTTGGAGGGCCTTGATGGAACGGGGACGCGGGAACGTGGTGATGGCCTCGACCTTGGTCGACAGCGGCACGGCCCCGGTCTTGGTGATACGGTGGCCCAAAAAGTCAACGGTCGTCGCGCCGAAGTGGCATTTGACCGGGTTGACAATTAAGCCGTGCTCGCTGAGGCGACCGAACATTGTTTGGAGGTGGAGGAGGTGCTCGGCGCGGGACGTGCTGGCGACGAGGATATCGTCCAGATAGACGAAAAGAAACGGCAGGTCGCGCAGCACGCCGTCCATCAAGCGCTGGAACGCCTGGGCCGCGTTCTTGAGGCCAAACGGCATCCGCAAAAATTCGAACAGGCCGAACGGCGTGATGACGGCCGTCTTCGGGACGTCGGCCGCCCGGACAGGTACCTGGTGGTAGCCCCGTATCAGGTCAATTTTCGAAAAGATGACCCGTCCCGCCAAACGGGCGGAAATGTCCTGAATATGCGGGATCGGGTACCTGTCGGGGGTGGTAGCGTCGTTGAGACGGCGGTAGTCGCCACACGGGCGCCATCCACCCCCCGGCTTTGGCACGATGTGCAGTGGCGAGGCCCACGCGCTATCGGAGCGCCGCACAATGCCGAGGTGCTCCAACGCGTCGAACTCGGCCTTCGCCACGGCGAGCTTGGCCGGGTCGAGGCGGCGGGCCCTGGCGTAGACCGGCGGGCCCGTAGTGGGTATGTGGTGCTCAATCCCGTGCCGCACCGCGACGGCCGAAAACGTCGGCCGCGTGAGGGCCGGGAATTCCGCGAGCAGGCGAGCGAACTCGTTCGCTGCCGGGAGGGCGCACGCCAGTTCGGTCGGCGCGGAGCTGCTCATCGTGCACGCCAGGGAGCTGAAGGTCTCGGTGTTGACAAGGCGACGACGTTTGACGTCGACCAGCAGCCCGTGCGCGCAGAGGAAGTCGGTGCCCAGCAAAGCCATGGGGACGCAGGCGGTCACAAAAGTCCATTGAAAATGCTGGCTGCCGAAGCAGAGGGTGATGACGCGTGGGCCGAAAGTGCGTATGGCCGAGCCATTAGCAGCGACCAAAGAGGGGCCGCAAACGGCGTCCTGCCTGTCCTGCTCGGAGGCGGGTATGACGCTCAGTTGGGCGCCGGTGTCACACAGGAAACGCCGCCCAGAC
Source organism: Myxine glutinosa (assembly GCF_964187855.1). NCBI lineage: Eukaryota > Metazoa > Chordata > Myxini > Myxiniformes > Myxinidae > Myxine > Myxine glutinosa. The sequence goes on from NC_136265.1 coordinate 49,851,830, forward strand.
GCTTTGTCCCGAAAAAACAGCAAGTTGCCCGAGTGGCCGGCGCTCATGGCTGGGAATGAACGCCGGCCCGGCCGTTTCCCGACCTGCCGAAAGTGCACGGGGGCCGGCACGTCCGAGCCTTGTGTCCGAACCTGGCGTGGTAATAACACCACACCCGGTCAGGTGGAGGCACCGGCCGTCGTGTCGGAAGCGGGCGGTGCGGCGCGGCGGCCGCCAGTTGCACCGGCACTTCGGCCTCCAACCGCGCAGGGCGCTCGGGCGTCGTGGGCGTCACCTCGGACGGCGGCGGGCTCCAGGTAACCGCGCCGATGTGCTGGCCCGCCGAGGAGATCTTATCGGCTTCCCTGGCGAGGGCGCGGGAATCCGTGATCAACGTGCCAGCCAGGGCGAGGCGTACCGGGTGAGGCAGCTGGCGAAGGAACAGCTCGCAGAACAGAAAATCCGGAGAGTGCTCACCGAGCAACGAGAGCATATAGTCCATGCGCTCGGACGGGCGCGTGTCGCCGAGCTCGGGCAGAGCGAGCAGGCGCCGTGCGCGTGCTGCCGGTGAGAGGGCGAAAGCGTCGAGGAGGAGTGTCTTCAGCGCGTCGTATTTGTTAGCAGCTGGCGGGTGCTCGAGGAGGCTCAAGGTGCGGGCCACGGTGGCGGAACCGAGCGCCGCCACAACATGGTGGCAGCGGGTGTTGTCCGCGGTGATGCCTCGCAGGGCGAACTGAGAGTCCGCCTGAGCGAACCAAACAGCCGCGTGAGCCTCCCAGAAGGTAGGCAGTTTAAGCGTCACTGCCGTATCCATGTCGGTAGGTCACCAATGAAGGAACTGCGCTCCAACGCGAGTCGAAAGAATTGACGCGACCAAAGACGGAATTCGTCCGAGTTGCTTTATTGAAACAAAACAGCTCAGGTATTCTGACAAGCCCGTTTATCGGGCAGCAATATATATACACATTTATGTCGGGAAGTTTGCCCGGCAAAAGCTATACCGGGCATGCCCGGGTGTCAAGGGCGAGCCTTGGAAAGGCGAGTCTGGACCTGCCCGGGCGTGTTTGGCTGCGGCCTGGCAAGTTGAGGCTGGGCGTGCCCGGGCGCTCTGGACGAGCACTGGAAAGGCGATAGCGGGCATGCCCGGACGCTCTGGGCGAGCCCTGGAAAGGCGATAGCGGGCATGCCCGGACGCTCTGGGCGAGCCCTGGAAAGGCGATAGCGGGCATGCCCGGACGCTCTGGGCGAGCCCTGGAAAGGCGATAGCGGGCATGCCCGGACGCTCTGGGCGAGCCCTGGAAAGGTGATAGCGGGCATGGCCGGACGCTCTGGGCGAGCCCTGGAAAGGCGAGAGCGGGCATGCCCGGACGCTCTGGGCGAGCCCTGGAAAGGCGATAGCGGGCATGCCCGGACGCTCTGGGCGAGCCCTGGAAAGGCGATAGAGGGCATGCCCGGACGCTCTGGGCGAGCCCGGGAAAGACGAGACCGGGCGTGCCCGGGAGGTTCGGGCGTGCCCGGGAACAGTGAGTCCGGGCATGCCCAGGAGAGGCGCGTCTGGCCGTGTTCTGGCCGGTGCAAGGCGATTGTGTGCATCCAGCGGTAACCGCTACATATTAATATATATCATGAGGGTGTGGCATGAGTGGGACAGTATTGGGGTGAAGAAGACTCTGCCAATATGGCTATGTAAGTACGAGTCCAATTGACCATGCATTCTATGGTGATCAATAAAGCCTCCATCTCATAACCTGCGACTCACCGTCGCCTTATTAGTTTAGGTCATAAGAGCGATGTACGAATGCTTCAGCAGCGCAAAACTTCCGGATTTTTAAAACAATCTTTAATATCATTATTTTATTAAGTACTAGGGGGCCTGTTGGTCCGTTGGACCAAATTTTAATTGGTATTCAACACCTTGTAGCATACCTGCCTGCCAGATTCGGGGGTCTTTTGGGTCGTCGGTGACTTTTGGGTCTTTTGGGTCCTCGGGGACTTTTGGGTTATCTGGGTGTTTTGGGTCTTCTGGGTCTTTTGGGCCTCTTGGGTCTTTGGGGTCAATTGAGTCCTTGGGGACTTTTGGGTCTTTTGGGTCATCGGGGACTTTTGGGTCTTCTGGGTATTTTGTCTTCGGGGTCATTTGAGTCCTTGGGGATTTTTGGGTCATCCGGGTGTGTTGGGTCCTTGGGAACTTTTGGGTCACCTGGGTGTGTTGGGTCCTTGGGAACTTTTGGGTCATCTGGGTGTGTTGGGTCCTTGGGAACTTTTGGGTCCCTGGGTCTTTAGGGTCTTAAAGGGTCTCCAAAAGTCGAAGGGTCTCGGCAGTCTAAATAGATAAAAGGTACATTTCAATAGTACGTAATACTTAATTAATAGAAACAAAAGTATGACAGACACACACACACACACACACACACACACACACACACACACACACACACACCATATCCATTTATAGTAGACTAGCTGAATGCACCCGGCGTTGCCCGGGTTCTTTTTGAATGAATTTAATCTTCTGTACATGGGTCTGACGCGATCCCACTATCAGTTAGTGCTCAACGATTCCTTGCTCTTTCTTCTGTCGGGGCCCGCGAGAATTTTGAAAGCATGTGTTGCAATCAGTCAGATATTCCTATAAAGTGCATAAGTTGTACTTCAAGAGATTTTGAAAGAAGAAGAAGGTTTATTGCGAAATGGGCCCAGCCCGGCCTCGACCGGCCTCGCCACCTAGCCTATAACCTTCCCGGGGCCCTTCCCGACATTTTTTGTTTCAGAGGTTTCCTCCTATCTTTCACAATTCAGGAGAGTAGCGCGTGCAGACAAACAAACAAACGAAAACTTTCTGATATATATATATACTAGCAGAAGTACCCGGCATTGCCGGGCGGGGGAGGGGAGGGGGAGGGGGAAGGGGAGGGGAGGGGAACGGGGGGAGAGCGAGCCCCTTGGTAAAGCGAGCGATTTTTTATTTCATAGCGTCATAGCGTCATAGCGATTTTTTTTTTCATAGCGTTCATATCATTCATAGCGTCATAGCGTTCATAGCGTTTCATAGCGTCACAGCGATTTTTAGCCGCGTCGTAAGACGCTGGTCATAGAGTGCCCTCTGCTGTTGTTGTTGTTGTTGTTCTTCTTGTTCTTCTTCTTCTTGTTCTTGCAGAGAAGACAAAACCTCAAAGCTCCACCCATTCTGGGAAACATAGCTCCACCCATTGTGGGAGAGGCTTCATATAAACAAAAAAATATCCACCATTTTATTAACTCGCATAGCTTTGAGGCCTGTTTTGTAGGCCCGTGGTGTCTTCCTCTCTCACACAGTTTTATTTCAAATCAAATTCGATATATCATTTCATTTTTCACAGTCGCTAACATAGTTTTAGACTCGGTTGAAAAAAAACGGGAAGAAAATCCGATGAAAGTTGCCCTTTATAGAACGAAATGAATTCTCAAAGGCCTGTAACTTCAAGTCCATTGAGATATTTTTTTTTTAAATCGCGGCATGCTCAGTCATACACCACCCGAAATAACAGACGGGAAAATGCCGAGATATATTAAAAATTCGTCCATTTGATGACAATCGTCACGATGAAATATTTAATTTATACGTCGTCACAATAATGTGGAGAGAGGAGCATAGCTTCGTTCACGTGTCGCCACACACGGGAAATTGCCGATATATGTATATATATTTTAAATCGCGGCATGGTCAGTCATACACCGCCTGAAATAACAGATGGGAAAATGCCGAGATATATTAAAAATTCGTCGCCACACACGGGAAATTGCCGAGATATATTTTCACTTTGCACAAAAATAACATCAAGTAATCGAATCAATAGGAATGTCCTGTGCCTATAACATCGACGTTATAGGCACAGCTGCATCTAGGCATTGTGTAACATCGACGCGGCTTTTGTTTTAATTAAAACTTTTTGTACTTGTTTTTTTCATAGCGTCATAGCGTCATATCGTTCATAGCGTCATATCGTTCATAGCGTTATCGAGTTCATAGCGTTTCATTGTGTCATAGCGATTTTTTTTTTCATAGCGTCATAGCGTCATAGCGTTCATAGCGTCATAGCGTCATCACGTGATCGCTCTGAGCGAATCAGCGCCCACCTGCTCTGATTTCGTTGATTCCGTGCGCTGAAATGCGCTGAGGTAAATATGAATAAAAAATATGGATCGTCAAATATTTTGAGTTCGGCCATGTTCGTCCCAGGCTCAATGGCCATGTCTATGCCAAATATCAAGCACGTAAGCCTCTCCGTTTAGGAGTCTATCGGTAACATTACACACACACACACACACACACACACACACACACACACACACACACACACACACACACACACACACACACAAACTGTGTTTTATATATATAGATATAATATAATATAAAATAAATAATACATATAGAAGAAGAAGAACATATTGTTATGAATTTTGGGGTAGGGCATATATAGATCCAGGTAGATCTGAATAGGTAGGTGCTTCAACTGTCGTGATAGGGAACCTCACCTGTAATAAGTTTGTTTAGGCGGTTTGTTCGGATTAAGTGTATCTTTGTCCCCATTACGAGGAATGGGGCTTGTTAAGTAGTTGTAGGGTTTATGCTAATTCCCCGGTGTGTCAAACTGTGATCATCCCATTGTCCCATATGGCAACGCACATAGACACGTAGATTAGGAATCCATTCCCATTAGCGCACACATTAATTAATCCCCCTCTGCCACCATAACAATGGAACTGACAGGAAGAACAGTCAGGAAGCGGCTGCTCCTTGCGCACCATGGCAATGGAACATTGCTCAGGCAGGCAATAGCCTTGCCCAGAAGGACTCGTGATTGACCGGGCGAGTAAGGGGGAGGGGAGGGGGAGGGGCGAGTAAGGGGGAGGGGAGGGGGAGGGGCGAGTAAGGGGGAGGGGAGGGGGAGGGGCGAGTAAGAAGCAGGCCGCCGATTGGCAGAGTAGGAAGAGATGAGCTGATTGGCCACGGACCGATGGCATGAGGGAAGGAGCACGAAGCGCTCGGCCAATGGGAAGGGACGGACGCAATAAGAAGATTCGAGAGATCGAGAAGCGAGGCAGGGATTTGAGAGAAAGAGGGCTGACGTCAGGAGACGGCTGGTAAAACCACTCGCTCGCCGGCATTTTTGGCTCTCTCCCTTTGCCCTCTTGTTGGAACTGTCCCTTGCGCTTGGATCTCCTGCTTGCCCTGGACACACTCTTCCTCTTCCCTTCTTTCCTTGCGTTGGACCTCTTCCCGTTTGGACCCTTGCTTGTTGGGCGACGACATACGGTGGAGCGCTGACGATCCTCCTTACCTGCGTTCGCGTACGGGACCGAGGTGCAAACAAGGTTTGCAGCGCAACGGAGAATGGTCTCCCTGGTATGTTGGCCCAGCAGTGCGCGAACGGGGGCGTATCGAGGTCTACTTCCCGCCAACATCGGAGCCGCGGCGGGCTTGTGCGCTTGGAGCCGACAATCCCTGACACTGCAGACAGAGATAAGCCGCACCACACAGAACACAACGGTTTTTTAAAATTAATTCTTCCTTTGTCTGTTGTTGAAGTGAGGTGTGTGGGATCCCAACCTAGGTTGTAGTATTTATCGTCGCGTTCTTTGTTATCAGGTTCCGTTTAATAAATCTTATTTTTGTACACTTTAATTCCGCCTCGGGTTGCGTTACTTTTGGCAGGGTGAAGACGCCTGCGCCGGCTGTCCAGGTGTCGGTATTCTTCAATTCCGTCTCGCGTATCATCCGCCATGAATTGGATAATGCCTCAAAATAAGCTCGATTCGTCATCCGTGGGTGCTCTGTCTTCATAGAGCCATCCACAGGACAATATATTGAACACTTCGTGAGGTTTTGGTGCAGTGAATAGTATGCAGTTTTGGTCACCAGAGGAAGGACATAGCTGCCATGGAGAGGGTTCAGCACAGAGCTACTAGATTGATTCCGGGCCTAGCTCGACTCAGCTATGAGGAGTGCCTGAAGGAGTCAGGGCTTTATACATTAGAAAGGAGGTGGTTACTAGGGGATATGATTAAGATAATGAAGGATTATAGACAAAATAAGAGAGAGGGGAGTTAAGGAGGGTTAAGACGGTAGACGGTAGACTCCCTGGAAAAGTAGAAGCAGCAGCAACAGTAGATAAGTTTAAATTGGAATTAGTTAGGTACCTGGAAGAATTGGAGATACAGGGGAAGAGGGAGGTTGGCAAGACTTTTAGGTAGGTCAAGTATGGATGGGTGGTTCTGTGCATCCTGTCTGTGTGTCCCATCTGTGAGGTCTCGTCAAGGGGTGGTGTGTGGTGTGGTTGATTTTGTGTTCTCACCCAAAAACACCTTTTCCTTCCACCCACGAAAATAAATAAAAAAACACAAAAATGTTTTTTTTTTTAATAATGAAAATAAATATATTGTACACCGCTCCTTTCCTATTCCATCTCCAGGCGCTGCATGACGTCATCCCCAGGCACTGAAGGGGACTGGCGATGACGCATGCTGAAAGGGAGTACTCAGTTTTCACTTCGTTACTTGCAAAATCAAAGATTTTTCAAGTATATTGGTCAGTTGAGTTTGTTATTCTGTCTGTCTGTCATTCGCCTACAGGTCACAATTCTAAACCGATTGTTGTGACACTTCACCAGGTTGTAGAGGTTATCACAATTGAGAAGCCTATTGATTGGCATCCTGATAAATCTCACACTCTTACGATGTCTCTCCGAAAAGACCGACTGGAAAACCCTCCCATCCACTTTCTGAATAATCCTCTCCAAGAAGTTCTGTCACTCAAGTTTTTGGGTCTCACTATTTGCCATGATCTTTCTTGGGAAAACCACATTTCAAATCTGGCCTCCAAAGCCAGTCGCCGACTGGGCATCCTCCGTCGTGCGAAGTCCTTCCTTGGCACACCTGAGCTCCTCACCACATACAAGGCTTTCATCCGCAGCTCTATGGATTACTGCTCTCCCCTCTGGTCTGGTGCTCCTGCCTCACACCTAGCCCATCTTCACGCTGTTGAAACCAAAGCGTTCAGAATCATTGGAATCTCTCGCGATGAAGCTAACTCCGAGGGCCTTTCACTCACTCACCGCAGGCAGGTTGGTGGTCTTTCCGTCTTCTACCGACTCCTCTCTGGCCTTGCCCCCCCAGCCCTCTCTGGACTGTCCCCCAAATATTCCTACAGGTCGCACAAGATCTGCCTGCAACCCTCTTATGGTTAAACTGCCAAAATCAAGACTTTCTGCTCACCTTCACTCCTTCATTCCTCTTTTCTCCCGCCTCTGGAACAAACTCCCTCACTCTCTTCAATCCCACTCCACCCTCCAGGTCTTTAAAACAGCTGTTCACCACCATCTCTTATCCTCCCCCATCCAAAACCTTGATCTTTTCTACCCCCGCTAATTTCGGTCCCCTTGTGTTTTATACCTCTCTCCCCCCCCCCCCCCCCCTTCCCACGCCTCCTGCCCCCAAGCCCTCTCCCTCCCACACTTCTCCCTGCTCTCAAATGTTGTTTGTGTGCTTCCCCTTCTCTCCCCATCTTGTCTTCCGCTCCCTCTTTTTGTATATTTTGTTTGTCTGGTTGATTTGTTTGTGAAATAAATGTTAGCTCTTTCACGAGCCTCGATTCAGTATACTTAAAAAAAAAAAAAAAAAAAAAAAATTGAGGTCAAAGGTCATCTGGAGGTCCAATTTCTAAAACTGCCATTTTTCACCCGATTGACTTGAAAATTGACCAGCTTTTGCATATCGAGTCACTAAATTGGGAATTCAACTATTTTTGAGGTCAAAAGGTCAACTCAAGTTCAAACTTCCAAAATCATTCATTTTCATGGAAAAAAATCATCAATTTTCATGATTGACTTGAAAAGTAAACTGCAATTGCATAATGCCTTACTAAATTGGGAAGCCAACTATTTTGTGAGGTCAAAAGGTCAATCTTTCAAAATCATCAATTTTCATGATTGACTTGAAAAGTAAATTGCAATTGCATAATGCTTTACTGAATTGAGAAACCACCTATTTGAGGTCAAAAGGTCAAAGGTCAACTCGAGGTCAAACTTCCAGAATCATTACTTTTCATCTAAAAAATCATCAATTTTCATGCTCGACTTAAAAAGTAAACAGCAATTGCATAATGCCTTACTGAATTTGGAAGCCAACTATTTGTGGTGAAAAGGTCAAAGGTCAACTCAAGGTCAAACTTCTAATTTTCATTTGCAAAATCATCAATTTTAATCTGATTGACCCGAGCTTTGATTAAGATCGTCAATTTTAATCATAATGAAATTGACAATTTGATGTATCCATGGCAACCTTTTTTGGGGGGGGAGGGGTGAATTTTGCAAGTATTGTGCTCTGCATGACGTCTTCCTGTTTGTTTGTCCGGGCAATACCTCAGCCATCCTTTGAGCTAGCATGCTGAAATTTTGGCACAATAATGAGCACGTGCTTTGGCAAAAATACTATTTTTTGTTTTTTGATTAATTACTTAATTATTATCGATTAATTAAGTACTTATTTATTTTATTTTCCATCTGGCCAATATATCAGGCACCTTTTGAGCTCGGAAGCTGATTTTCGGACATGACAGTGACCAAGTGATGTGGCTATAAAGGATATTTCTGATTTATTGATTAATCAAGTAATTCTTTTTTTTCGATTAATGACTTATTTAATTAATTTTCAAAAAGTTACAGCTTCGGATGAAACACTGGTGCATGAAGCACGTATGCTATTATCCAATTAAGAAATTATTTCACGATCATTATTTATTGATTTTAATTACGCAATTAATGTAAACCTCTCCCTCACAATACCGTCTCTATGCGCTGCATGGCGGTATCGCCGCACACCAAAGGCGCCCCGGCAATGCCGCGCTGGAGGATGTTATTTATTAATTTGGCATAGGGGAGGTGTACTTTGAATGTATCTGTACTTGTTTCCCCTTTTTTGACACCTTTGGGATATTCCTGGGTGTGCCACTCATCCACATTCCTCTCCTCATTCCCCCAATGAAATTGCGTCTTTTTGTCGGATAAAAAAATTACTCTGGTGTTGCGGTGCAGTCTTGTTGAGCTGAATGGCCTCCTGCGTATAGTTTCCTTGTGTAAGACTGCGTGGGATATTGTGTTATATTGACTCTCTAGTTAAGTAAGGTCCTAACTCGTTCATTTGGTAGCACACACCGGTTGTGGGTAAGGGGATTATTTATTTTTGGGTGCATCATATCATGTATTTGTTCTTAATGCTTTCTTTTAAATTCTTTCCTGAGGACAATTATTGTTTCTTTAGTGAATCCACTTGATGAATTCTGGTTGTTGGAGTTCTCTTGACAGTGATAAAGAAAGACCGGTTACAGGGTAAATGGCAATAGTGAGTGAGCCAACACCATACATCCAGAACGCGAGGGCTCGCTCGGCCTTATTTGCAGATGACCATGTGCCACGCCTCATCGGCCGGTGTATTTGGATTTCCAATTCGCACAGTATCGTGTCTGGCAAGGAAGACCCCAAAGCAATCGACCATAGCAGTCGTGTTGATACGACGCATAGGACTTGTACTGGGCAACCGGAGCAGCCAACAACCGTTACAATATATTCAATAGGCAATTCACTGCACCTGGCATTGAAAACGCTGCTCTTGCAAATCAAGGGCCGATTGTTGGTGTTGTTTTCAATCTTCTTTGTACTGCATCATTTGCAAATCTTACATCCCTTCTACCCCCTAAAAAAAAAAACAACAACAAAAAAGTAAAAATGCTGTTCACTTGTTTTATTTAAAAAAGAAGAAATGTTCTACGGTTCTACAGGCCATAATCTGGCAGCTTTGTCAAGTTTTGATCCCACGGTCCCATTAAAAACTTCCAATCCAGTAGAATTAAAAGCAATTCATGACCCTTTTAGAAATGCCTTACCCAACCCTCACCCCAAACGCCTTACCAACCCAAAACAATTTGCAGTCCATAGTCATCACAATCCCATACAAACATGTGCTATCACAATGCAGCACCACCCACAGCGGTGCCGAGCCCAGACAATGACAAACGTGCGAATAACGGCGAGTCAAGCAAAACAGGCCCAGCTTTGCAGGCAGACAGAACCAAAAGCACAATAGTATGGGACAAAAGGAAAAAAAATGTGCTTTTTTTTTTTTGTCCTTACATTTACAAAACAAATTAGATCATATACATCGTTGTAAGGGAACTGTCGACATTGATAAAAAGTGTGTGGGGGTGCGGCCGGGGTTAAAAAGCTAAATGTCTCGGACAATACCCAGAAAGGTCAATTCTTCTGAAATGCCGTCGACTCTTGGTTTAACAGTTTCAGTGTGTTTCAAGTTGCACCGTCAAGCCACATTGAAAAAGAAAAACAGGATCTGAAATGGTACGTGTAAAAGCAGCAGGTTACAGAGTGGCAGTTCTCAGCTTTGCAATGCTACAAAATCCTATGTACATGCCAACGTAGGGTTTCAGAGGACGGGGAGGTTCACGGGGAAGAGACGGAACATGCTGTGGTATCGATCGCAGGCTTCATGCTGAAAACACGCAAAAGTATAATCGGCGGTTTGTTTTCTTTTTTCGACGGAAAAAAGAAAAATGCAAACCGCATGCGAAAACCTCCCGAACGTGGAGATAGCAACTCGGCACCATTATGGCGTTGGGATTTGACTCTCAAAAAGAGGCTTCCGGGCAGCAGGGCGAGTGCTGGGAGCGTACTGCTCTTGCTGAAGGCCAACAGCGTGGCTGCACGATGCTCGTCGGAGCTAGCGTGAGATATAAAAACATATAGGTAAACAAAGCTAACCTTGTTTAAAAAAAAAAAAAAAAAAAAAAAAAAAAAGGGAGCATTTCATTGCGACACAGTACTCTATCACATAAAAGTTTTATCAACTTTGCTCCTAGTTCCTCTCTCTTATGTCATCGCACTGCTCCGTATCCGTAGTTTCAACAAAGATGCTCGACCAGATGTTTCCCTTTGCCGTCGATGGAAAAGTAGACCCTAACAAAGACGGGGCCAGCGGAGAGAGGCGAAATGGCTGCACGAGGTGCCCCGATACGAGGAAAGGCACATTTGGCTGCAGGAAAGCTCTCTGGGCACCGCTTCGTTGCCCAGCAACGTAGCTTTATCGTTCTGGCGCTGTGACCCAGAATCGCATTTGATTTTTCAGGCCTACACAGCTAGCTTCGCACTGGCCTAACTTTTGCTTCCCTACATGCTAGCTAGCAAAGGTTGAAGATGCTTGCAGTCCAACCCGAAGCGCAACTCGCCAGCGCGTGGCCTTTAGCAACACGTCCCGATCAGAAGCTCCTTTTCCCAGGTTCAAAATCCCAATCCCAACTCCATCAATCCCTACAGCAAGCTCAGAAGTTTCTGCACAGGGTTGCATTTCGGCTTTTTTTTCTTTTCTTATCAAAATAGACTTTTTACTTTCATTTAAAAAAGACAACTAAAAAAAACTGGGCTATGCTGTCTAACCTTGGGCCGGACCAAATACAGGCCTTCATGCCTGACAATCGAGGCGAGTCATAAGCATTAAGTGCTCTCCCTTTGACAGAGACAAGTATTCGATGAGCAGTCACACAGCTACCGAGAGCTGTACAGCACAAAACATTTCAAGACGCACGAAGAAAAAATAAAAACACATATCCACAAAGGAATCAACATGTAAAACGGATTAGGAACGCCAAGAACGATGCAAGCAAGTGCCTGCGCGTGCTTGTGGAATGAGCTGCCTGGGAGATTCCGTGCATCCACTGGTGGGGAGGGTGTTGGAGGAGGGGACAGAAGAACTTGGAGAAGGGGCGAGAGCGTGGAAGGTGGCGAGCAGATGCATCACGACGCCTGCTCAATGAGCTCGACAACCACGCGCCGCATCTCTCCACCTTCCTCCTCCACAGTGCCATCTTCTCTCCTCCTGGTCCCCCTTACAATGACCTCACGACGCTCTTCCTCATCCTGTGTCCCTTCGATATGTTGGATAGCCTAAAAGGACAACGGAGTGGATTGGAAAGCTCAAAAGGGGAACGGACGAAAATATCTGGAACCAGGGAGTGGAAGTGGATGAGCCGGAATAAGGGGTGGGGCATGATGTGAGTGCGGGGTGGGGGGGGGGGGGCGTAATAAAACTGGGGAGAGCCACAATCGTCAGGACAAGGCAAAGCCAAAAAGTCTACCTGCACAATCGTTTCCAAGTTCTGCCGAGATGTGGAAACTGAACTGATGACCGATGGTGGTGCCATGGTAACCACAGTCACGTGGTGGGGCGGTGTTGGTGCTGGAACAATTACTGTTGGATGCTGCAATGAGGACAAAGCCAGAGGCAACTGCAGAAGCACAACACAAGATATTGTTAAATGCATAAAGGAAACGCTTCAAACAATCAAAAAACTGTGCACAACTTCCATCATAATCTTGGAAAAGTGAGTTTGTCACAAGAAAAGTTCCAAACTTGGGAAAAACCAAACAAAAAAAACCCAGAGGTTTATTTACCTCGCCTAAGGGACTGGCATCTTGCATATCAGCGTCGTGCGTCGCGATACGAGGGTCACAGGGCGAGTGCTCTCCTTCAACGTCTTGTACTTCCACCTGAGCTTGCTGCGCAATCTCCTTTAGCTTTTCTGGGTACAGCTGAGCTTCCATGCCTCGAACCTGTTGAGCAATTCCAATTGAAACCAGATTGTCTATGCATAGAAAAGTATCGTTTTGGCCTATTCTGAAAAGCCGGTTGACAAATCCATACAATGAACCGCACTCCCAAAAACTCCCGCCGCTCATGCCACAAACCTGCTCCTCGAGCACCAGCCTCAACCGCCGCTCCTTGTCCAGTTGTGTCCGCAGTTCAATCATTTCACGGCGAAGCTCTTCCACTTTGTCTTCCTCGAGGATGTCTGGGGAGCCGATGCCCTCATCCCGGTCCTCTGCACGGCGACGCTTAGGTGAAGCTCCATCACATCCCTGGGATGCAGCGCACCAGCAAATACTACATCAACATGAGCCATCACAGCAACAACCAAACAAACTTGAAAAGTTCCATGCCATCTTAATCTTACTCTTGGATGAGGTATTATTTGTGGGTCCAGCAATCGTTTGACATAAAATTCATTTTCCAGACTTGATAATCCCACAATAAAAATAAAATTCCTCCAATCCAAATGGAGACTACAATGGCACTCGGTCACGAACATACCTCAACCAGGCTGAACAGTTTACGTTTGTATCCCACTGATAGGCCAGATGTGGATCCAGAAATCCAAAATCTAATCGGCTTGTTCTTGGGAACTACCCAATTCATCCACCAAGTTTTGTTGTAACCAACCCGCCGACAACTTTTTCACACACATCTGTTTTTTTCATTTCTGTCTCTCTCTTACTTACACTTGTTTTTTTACACACACACACACAAACACACACGAAATCCGAATCTCCCTGTTCCCCTCATGATTGACCTTGTAATTAGTTACACACATAAATATATGCACATATACACGACACATATTTATACACATATACATGACACATATTTATACACATATACACGACATATTTATACACATACACGACACATATTTATACACATATACACGACACATATTTATACACATATACACGACACATATTTATACACATATACAGTATACACGGCACATATTTATACACATATACACGACACATATTTATACACATATACACGACACATATTTATACACATATACACGACATATTTATACACATATACACGACACATATTTATACACATATACACGACATATTTATACACATATACACGACACATATTTATACACATATACGCGACACATATTTATACACATATACATGACACATATTTATACACAACACATATTTATACACATATCCACACAACACACAACACACACCTTGTTTTTTTTATTTTTGTTTCTCACAATTCTATCTCTTATGATTTTCAATTCTTATTTTTCTCTTATTTAATTCTTATTTAAAAATGTATTTAATCAATTGTACAGTATATCGGTTGTTCCTAAACTTAAATAATTTAAAGGATTGCTGTAAATGATGTTAATTTCACAACATCCCAAATTCAACTTTATTTAAATTTTAAACCTCAAACATAGTTTCTCCACCTAAAGCAAGAACCTTAACCCGTAAGCAACTGACTAGTTTCCCGACTGCACGGATCATCAGCTGGGCACCGTTCTTCCTCGAGGTTTCAATCCTTTCAGCCCAGGACCTCTCCAACTGGCGGATCCACAACCTCGATCATGGATCCACATCAATAGATGGTACATCAGTAGATCCACAACCTCAGTTGCGTCCAGGCAGTCAGTCAATCCATCAATGCAACATCACTTATTCCAACTTTACTCGCTCTCGGATTTATTGCATTATCATATATTTATAACTTTCCTTACACACTCCATACTATGATAATACATTAAATCATGCACATCTTACCTTAAATAAACCATATCTACCAACCAGCACGACCACACCACCTACCTCTATATCAAACTGTACTTCGAATGTTCAAACTGTCACTGAAAACGGTTTTTTGCATGCTGCCATATCCAAGCAACCACTGATTCCTAGCAACATTGATTTGTCGTGTATTTAATTCTTATATTGTACTGTGTTTACATAAAGATCTCATGAATAATATTTTTACTATTCGTATTGTATTTTACTAATTTGATTTGGTGTCTTTTTGTGATATTAAAGAAAACGTGTTTTAATGTACCAACTGGAGCCCCTTGTGCTAACGTCTGACTGACACTGACACACACACACACACACACACACACACACACACACACACACACACACACACACACACACACACACACACACACACACACACACACACACACACACACACACACACACACACACACACACACACACACACACACACACACACACACACACACACACACACAGTTTTGGCCCAATCTCTCAATGGTTAAATAATCACTAAAAAATGGAAAAAAAATTCTCGTATCCAGATCTTTACCAAAATTGAACCAATTCGTCCTTGTCGCACTCCCAACATGTCCACCACGTTTCGTCTGAATATGTCCATAACCTTTTGGGACATCGTGCTATATATAATTTTTGGCCGTATCTCCCAATGGTGAAAAATCACTTTAAAATTTTTGATTGGATCCAGATAGTCACCAAAAATGCAATGAATTTGTCCTTGTTGCATACCCAACCTGGCCACTAAATTTTGTCTGAATCCATCCATAACTTTTTGAGTTATCCTGCTCACAGACAGACATCCAGACAGGTGCTACTCCTATTGCAATATTATATGCCAGTGAAGATTACACGGATGGAAATAAATGGAGAATGTTTTACAGATATGCAAGAAATAACAAATCGAAAGCTAAATAGATATTTCAGTGAAATGGCCACAAGGGGACGTGGGCCCAATTGACTGGCTGCTTTCAGCAAAACTTCCACAAAAGAAAAAAACAAAAAATAATTCAAGCAGTGTTCGAATCGATCTGTCTTGAGGAAGCATGTAATACCCTGAAGACATCCCAGCGAAATTTTATTTATTTATTTATCAAGAAACTCCATGTACACCTCTATTTCCAATATGGATCAACTCTTTACCATCCATCCCAACTCTGTTTCTCATCTCGGGCGATTTCAACCGTCACCATGGCAGCCGGCTGGATGTTGGCTCGGCAACAATCAGCCATGGCATTGCAGCAAAGGCCTTATGTGACACTGTGGGTTTCACCAAACAAACTTCCGAACCAGGATTTCTATTACTTCGACGTCCTCCCTCGTGGATCGAATAAGGACTGATTTTCAGTCCAATCTATCTTCTGCTGCCATTGGCTCTTCTGATAACTGTCAAGGCCCTTCTCCCTTTGGCTATTGTAAGGCAGCAACCTCAATGACGCATAATATGGCTGTTTGCACAGGCCAACTGGCAAAGATTGCAATCTGCCCTCTCTCACTCAAAAGGATTGTGCTTCCGTCTCCATAGCACCTGATATTTATTCTGTCTCGGAGTACTTTCACAAAAGCCAACTTTCTCTAACGTTTTGTCCCATCCCACCTGCAGCTATCCTATCCAACATCGAGACCCTGGCACACCGAATCCTGCGGAGAGACTGTTGCAGTGAAGCACCTTGCTTTTTCAACATGGAAAGCAAACACGATTGAGGGCAACTTTAGTTAATTCCCTAAACCTTCCAACAAATACGTTTCCATCCTCAGGCATACCAGAAAACGCCATCCTGCAAATCCCAACGCTGAACTCTCCAACTGGTATCCTTCCTCCAAGTCATGGTGGCGCATTGTCATGTCGGTCTCTGATGTATGCTCCCTGTGCATCCCCTCCCTCTGTCACCTCAAATTGTAATATTTCAGACCCCGCCAGAGATATGTCAGAACGTCTAATCTCTCGTATCTAACCCATCCCATTGTCCCCATGTTACACCCTCATACCCACTGTCGACTGAAATTTGTATCTTTCTCACCCAAGAAGGTAGACATTTCAAGAAATTTTAACTCAAATTTGATATGGGGTCATTCCTTGTGGAACCTTGTGGGAAATAGACAGATAACACTTACCTGACGGGGAAACACCGTAAAAGCATTAACCATGTCAGCAGCCAAAGTAAAGACTATTAAAACTGTATCTGGTCAAGTAGTACAACAGCAATGTCGTCGCGTGCACCAAGAATGTCGTGAATGTTTATATCTTACTATAATTCACCAAATGTCCGTCCGTCTGTCTGTCTGTCTGTTCGAAGGTACCGTAAAAACTGCTGCACCGATCGGACTCGGTGACCTCAGACAAAGACCTTTTATAAGGACACAGGTTGAATCCCTGCTTGAGAGAATTCCAACCCCCTCCGCACCATGAGGAGTAAAATAGGCTATTTAATCTTACTATAATTCACCAAATGTCCGTCCGTCTGTCTGTCTGTCTGTTCGAAGGTACCGTAAAAACTGCTGAACCGATCGCAAAGATATTTTGGGTGGATAATCCTGGGATCTCCAGGAGTAAAATAGGCTATTTAGTTTTCCCAATTTCAGCTTTAGTCTCCAGCATTCTCAGGTTTGGATTCCCGCATAACATTCGCATTCGCATAACGTTCATTGTTCTCATTGTGCCGATGTTGCTTTCCCGGGTGCCGCGCGATCGGTGCAGCCGTTTGTGCGGCACCCGGGAAAGCAACATGTCTCCATCGATCGCTAACAGATCGCTGTCTCCATCGATCTTGCCAAGGCCGTAACAGCTATCGGCTCAAAATCTTTTTAACTGTTGATTTGGTACAATTACACGTATCGGGAATTTGGTACACGTATCGGGAGTACATACGACATAGCGATTGCGAACACAATTATCGATCACGATAATCACGATCATAGTGTATCGATCACGATTTGAAACACGATGGAATAATATTTACCGATATGAACAGTGATGTGGCTTTTATTGAAATTCCAAAGATACTGTTTATATTTTGATGATTTGCGTGTGATATGATTCAACGGATGTTTATATGAATCGTTTAAAATAAATAAAAACTTCAATTTCTGATATTTTGCCTTTTCATTTGGGCCTCCCAATTGAAGCCCCGCCGATAGGGCGGGTACCGTTGCTAGTATAAATAATGCACCCAATGCTAGATAACTGAAACACTTGGGTCATCACCTGATGCCATGCCACATATGTCTACATTCCACACAATAAAGTAAGAGTATGAAACACTAATTGAAAAGACTATCATTAGATAAAATTATGAAACTAAATAGATTGAGCCAACGTAATTAGGTTTACGGTCGAAAACCTTGATTCAATAAAGTTTACATGCAAGGTGTGGCCTTGCCAGGATTCCCACACCTGCACGAGGCGCTTCAGCTGTGAATTCTGCTGCAGCAGGCGCGTCTTCTCTTGCTCCAGTGTGAAAATGTACTCCGCCGTCTGCTGCAAGATCGCCGCCTGCCAGCACACATCAAGCAATGACCAACGTGATCCAAAGCACACAGTGGAGACTTCTGCAAGCCCTTTTGACCAAATATGATTTGTAATGCGATTCTGTGTTTGCAAATCAATCTAAGACCTGAGAAAGTAAATACAAACAAACAAAATAAAAATGAAATCGACATGCCTCCGCCCACATTATTACATCATCTATGAATGAACCACCTTTAGAGGCCATCTTTCCCCGCAGAGCAGGGGTTGGCCTTTTTCGGGCACCGTGGTCCCCTTTTTGGAGCAATGTTTTATGGCCGGATGCCCTTCCTGCCGCCAACCCTGTTAGTCGCCTCTTGTGACACACAGGGAATTACCAGTGAACTGGTACTCGATTTGCCGACCTCAGAAGGATGACAGGCTGAGTCAACCCCCCTGGCGTTAATTCAGCGATCGACCGGGATTCGAACCCAGGATCCCAAGCCGGCACCCTAACCACTAAGCCAAACACCAGGCTCTCAACATCATCTACAACCAACCCTATTTGTGAACGTCTGCTTGTTCGGTTGTGCCTCATGGACAGCCTAAGGAAGTGACTTAGAGAGGGAAGAGGGGTTCCATGAGGGTAACTTTTCACGACAAAAAACATGGGCGCATCAGATTTAGACTAGGGGTATGCCCAAGGGTCGTGGCAGAGGGGCTTCTGCAAGATTCCCCTTGGCTTCCTCCGACGATAAAAAGCCCACTACACATGCGTGACTGACCATTTATTTTCCGGGCAACGCCGGGTAACTCTGCTAGTTATACATACTTGTACCATGCTTTATTTTAATCCCTTCAGATGTTCTCAAAGTTATCACATTTTTACCTGACATGACCTCTGACCTCTACACACCAAAATATAATCAGTTAATCTTTACATCATTATACATACCTGGACCAAGTTTGACTGAGACCCCTTCAACTGTTCTTAAGTTATCGCGGTAACGAAATTATTGTAACCTAAGATGACATCTGACCTTTGACCTCTTGACCACAAAATCTAATCAGTTCATCTTTGCATAATAATATATAATTGTACCATGTTTGGTGAAAATCCCATGACTGGTTCACAAGTTAGCTCGGTAACTAAATTTTTACCTCACGGAACATCTGACATTTGACTTCTTTACCCCAAAATCGAATCAGTTCATGTTTATATCATTATACATACCGAAACCATGTTTGACTAAGATCCCTTTAGCCGTTCTCAAGTTATAAACCTATTAAAGACTCTGACCTTTTCCTCTCGACCCCAAAATTTAATCGGTTCATCTTTGCATCATAATACTTAGGTGCACCAACTTTGGTCAAAATCTCATCACTTGTTCACAAGTTATCGTGGTAACAGGATTCTTACCTAACATGACCTCTGCCCTTTGACTTTGTGACCCCAAAACCTAATCAGTTCATCTTTGCATCATTTTACATACTTGTACCAAGTTTGACTCAGATCCATCCCTTCAGCTGTTAAGTTATCGCGGTAACGAAAACCTATTAAAGACTGACCTTTGACCTCTTGATGCGGAAATTTAATCAGTTCATCTTTGCATCACAATGGATACCTTTACCAAGTTTGGTCAAAATCGCATCACTGACTCACAAGTTACCTAGGTAACAGAATTTCTACCTAACGGGACCTCTGACCTTTGACCTCTTGACCCCACAATCTAATCAGTTAATCTTTGCATCATTATACATACTTGTACCAAGTTTGACTGAGATCCCTTCAGCTGTTAAGTTATCGAGGTTTACGAAAACCCATCACGGACAAACGGACGGATGGACGGAAAACACGAAAACATAATGCCTCCGACGAACGACTTCATCAGCAGAGGCATAAAAAATGCAAACAAATAAAAAGCTTTTCTACTGCTCACTCATGTGAAACAAACTGTAAACAATCCTGATTAATGCTATCACAGCTTCAAGCAGAAAGAAGGGTGTTTATAAATGCAATTAAGAACGTCCATTTTGGATCCATATAAAGCGGAAATCTATTGATTGGTGGAAGTCTTCGAGAGTGCTCACTTGACGGTGGCAATGAGTTCAGAGTGCAGTAAAATTTTGATGGCCTTTAGCCAGATCCACACCCGGGGCGGTTCAGTTACACCACTTTAGTCTAGTAGGAAGGCTAGGTCCCTCTGCACCCCCCGGAGATATACTTCTAATCAGTGTTTCTAGATTGGAAAAAATGTGTAGAAAATGACTAGCTATGGCCCCAAGCTGAAAAAATGTCCCACATACCATTTTTATGCAAATTACTGCTGCAAATTTTATGCAAAATTATGCAAATTTTATGCAAATTTTTGATGAGGAGTAGAGTTGAGGGGTCTTTGAGGGCTTCATCGAGGTGCTCTCGGTTGCAAGACTGGGTCATTCTGAGAAGCACAGCAGGGTCAGAGATCATGATGTTCTCCTCCTCAGTGAATCTCTCCATCAACAGCCTCTCCATTGCCTCACACACTGTTTTGAGGCAAAAGAGGGACTTTGCGTAGGCCTTTCCACTGAGAACACCTTTGAGAGATCCACTTGTTACTAGTTGTGCCTCAAAGAGAATCTCTGCATATCCAGAACCACGCATCTTGTGTCCAGTGAGCATCCCGATGTAGTTCATGGATGTGTGGAAGGGTCCAATCGTTACTACATGACTAGCAAATTCATTTGGCCAGCGCCAGATGATGGGAAGGGCTTTCATGCAGACACCCAGATCAAATGTATTCAGGACCCATCTCTGACCCACCTCAGCAGTTGCTGCCTCGGAACGCTTCAGTAGCTCACGAACAACTGCGTTGTCTGTGATCGGTCTGTGCCTGGTGCCTGCATGGCATGGCAATGGCCTGCAGCCTGTGCCTGGGCTAGGGGGTTTCACCTCTGCAACTGGTTCTCCCCCACCCAGCAAATCAACAGTCGACTACTGCACGCCTATCCACCAACCGATCACAGACAACGCAGTTGTTCGTGAGCTACTGAAGCGTTCCGAGGCAGCAACTGCTGAGGTGGGTCAGAGATGGGTCCTGAATACATTTGATCTGGGTGTCTGCATGAAAGCCCTTCCCATCATCTGGCGCTGGCCAAATGAATTTGCTAGTCATGTAGTAACGATTGGACCCTTCCACACATCCATGAACTACATCGGGATGCTCACTGGACACAAGATGCGTGGTTCTGGATATGCAGAGATTCTCTTTGAGGCACAACTAGTAACAAGTGGATCTCTCAAAGGTGTTCTCAGTGGAAAGGCCTACGCAAAGTCCCTCTTTTGCCTCAAAACAGTGTGTGAGGCAATGGAGAGGCTGTTGATGGAGAGATTCACTGAGGAGGAGAACATCATGATCTCTGACCCTGCTGTGCTTCTCAGAATGACCCAGTCTTGCAACCGAGAGCACCTCGATGAAGCCCTCAAAGACCCCTCAACTCTACTCCTCATCAAAAATTTGCATAAAATTTGCATAATTTTGCATAAAATTTGCAGCAGTAATTTGCATAAAAATGGTATGTGGGACATTTTTTCAGCTTGGGGCCATAGCTAGTCATTTTCTACACATTTTTTCCAATCTAGAAACACTGATTAGAAGTATATCTCCGGGGGGTGCAGAGGGACCTAGTCTTCCTACTAGACTACTTGGTCAGACGCAACTGAATCGCTAACAAGATGGCATTTCTGCAAATGGCTTGCGAGCAGTTGCGGAACTGGTTGGTTACGGCAGAGTAAAGGCTGTACTTCCAAGCCATCTGCTGGGAGGGGTGTAGCGACATATTTTATCACATGTACATTTGCCTGCTTCGACTGGTTGTAGAACTCTTGAATACACGCACACACTTCTAAAAACGGGGCAACTTGTTGTGCAACTATTTGTTCAAGGGACAATAACAAATGCACACAATTGAAATTTTGTGATTTAAAGAGAGATTTGAATGCTCACCTGATCACTTAGGGGTAAACCTTGCTTTAGGTCTGAGATACCAGATTATAATCAAGCCTCGTTTCAAATATCATCACATTTATGATGCATGCAAATCTATCTATAATTCCAGTAATCTCTGTGTGTATGTATGTATGTATGTATGTATGTATGTATGTATGTATGTATGTATGTCTGTGACCGCTGTTTCTCGACAACCACGGGTCCGATATACTTTAAACTTGCAAGGTATATTGCTGGGGACCCGAGGATGTGCCTTTTCAAGGTTTCATATTAATCGGACAAGTAGTTAGCGAGCTATGTCCAAAAAACGATTCAACCAATCAGAGAGCAGCGAGCTATCACGTGTGCCGAACGTGGCGAACAGACTCTGCCTCGGACGGCACATTTGAGAGCGTATTCATTTATTTCACGTTGGCAAACTATGTTGGCGTTAAACTATGTTTTAAAACTAATTAAAACTACTTTGCGATTCTTTCGCTTTCCTGCGCGTTTGTGCACGCTATGGCGATTTCTTTACCAAACTCCGCAAGCCGTTCGCTTTGGACCAAACCATTTCATGTAAATAGAGGGGGGGGATTGTCACCGTACTCGCAAGCCGTTCGCTTTGGACCAAACCATTTCATGTAAATAGAGGGGGGGGATTGTCACCGTACTCGCAAGCCGTTCGCTTTGGACCAAACCATTTCATGTAAATAGAGGGGGGGGATATAATTTTAGATATATATATAGTACGGGCATGCCCTAGTATAAGCAAAGTAAGTAACAGGTACAGATACATTCAAAGTACCCCCATGCCAAATAAATAACATATCCTCCAGCACACGGCATTGCTGGGCTCCTTCGTCGCCGCCATGCAACGCATAGAGACGGTATTGGTATTGGGAGGGAGAGGTGTGACAATAATTGATTGATTAATTGCGTAATTAAAATAAATAAATAATAATCGTAAAGTTATTAATTCATTAATCAATTGGCTAATAGCATACCGAAACCACCAGTGTTTCATCTGAAGCTGTAACTTTTTCAAAGGTAATTAAATAATTAATTAATCAAAAAATAAATAATTAATAGATCAATTGATTAATCAATAAATAATCGGTTAATTGATTCATCCAATTAAAACTACCCTTTACAGCCAAATCACTTGGTCATTATCATGTCCAAATATCAGCTTCCCAGCTCAAAAGGTGCCTGAGATATTGCCCAGGAGAGAAAGGAAATAAATAAGTACTTAATTAATCGATAATAATTAAGTAATTGAATGAATGAATGATCGTTTTTAAGGCCATTTTCCCCGCTAGAGTGGGGGTTAGCCTTGCGGGCCCCATGACAATCATGGTTCCCTGTTTGAGGCAATATTTTTATGGCCGGATGCCCTTCCTGACGCCAACCTTTAGTCGCCTCTTACGATGTGCAGGGATACGGTGTACCTATTCTAAACCGGGTTACACACCGGGATCATTCATCCCAGCAAGCTGGTACTCAATTTGCCGACCTCGGAAGGATGACAGGCTGAGTCAACCCCCCTGGCGTTAATTCAGCGATCGACCGGGATTCGAACCCAGGATCCTTGGATCCCAAGCCGGCACCCTAACCGCTAAGCCAACAAGTAACTAATCAATTAATTGATTAATCAAAAAACAAAAAATAACGTTTTTGCCAAAGTACTTGCTCACTATTGTGCCAACATTTCAGCTTCCTAGCTCAAAGGATGGCTGGGACATCACCCGAAAAAAACAAGAGAGAAGGAAAAAAAAAAACTAGAACGGCACTCAGTCGAGAGCATACCTCCGCCATATCACTCAATGGTGAAGAATCACTTAAAAATTATACCAGCTGGATCCGGATCCGGATCTTCACCAAAATTGAATCGATTCTTCCTTGTCACACACACAACCTGTCCAACAAGTTTCGTCCAAACCCATCCATAACTTTTTGAGATATCCTGCTATGTATCGTTTTTGGCCCCATCTCCCAATGGTGAATAATCACTTTAAAAATTCTAGTAGCCAGATCCAAATCCGCATCTTTACCAAAATCTAATCATTTCGTCCTTCTCACTTACGCTACATCTCCGCCAAATTCCGTCTGAATCCGTCCACAACTTTTTGAGATATTTTGTTCAAACAGACTGACAAACGGACAGACAAACAGACAGGGGTGAAAACATAACCTCCATCCACCTTTGGTGGCGGAGGTAATAAGCTCCCATAACACAGCACCAATAAGCTTCCATAACACAGCACTAATAAGCTTCACTAACACGTAACACAGCACCAACTGGAATGGCACTCAGTAGAGAGCATACCTCAGCCTGGTTGGCCACATCACTCAATGGTGAAGAATCACTTAAATAATTCTACTAGGTAGATCTGGATGCAGATCTTCACCAAAATTGAATCGATTCTTCCTTGTCACATACCCAACCTGTCCAACAAGTTTCATCCACATCCATCCACAAATTTTTGTGATATCCTGCAATGAATGTATCGTTGTTGGCCCTATCTCCCAATGGTGAAGAATCACTTAAACAATTAAATAATTCTCATATCCGAATCCATATTCAGATCTTCACCAAAATCGAATCTATTTGTCCTTGTCCGACACCCAACCGGTCCACCAAGTTTCATCCAAATCCGACCACAACTTATTTAAATATCCTGCTATGTATCGTTTTTGGCCTGATCTCCCAATGGTGAAGAATCTCTTTAAAATTATACGAGCAAGCTCCGAATCCGGGTCTTCACCAAAATCTAATAATTTCGTCCTTGCCACATATGCTACATTTCTGCCAAATTTCCTCCGCATCCGTCCACAAATTTTTGAGATATCTTGTTCACAAACAAACGGACAGACAAACGGCCAGAGAGGGGTGAAAACTTAACCTCCATCTACCTTTGGTGGCGGAGGTAACAAGAAAGAAAGGAACCTGAGTGAAAACCGAGTACTACCTTTCAGCGCGTCATCGCCGGGCCCTCTTTGGTGCCCGGCGATGACGTCATGTAGCACCTGGAGATGGAATAGGAAAGGAGCGTTGTACAACAAGAAAACAAACAAAAACTAGAACGCCACTCAGTAGAGCGCATACTCCCACCGTGGGTCAAATTGGAATAATACGTTTTGTTTAACATCCCCTCTCCCCAAAACAATAAATGAAAAAGAAAGTAGGCCCTGTCAGAGAATTTATTTTGATATATTTCGGAATTAGAGGAGAAAAACATCATTTAAGAATAAGAATAAGAATAAAAGCTTTAATGCAGTAAAACAGAAAAAAAAATTACCCAAAAAAATCCCCCCAAAAATTCCTGGATCCGGAATAATATCCTGAGCTTCACCACAAACTTAGCAATTCTTCCTTATCCCAAGGGCAATCATCCCACCAACTTTCACCCAAATCCATTCAGAACTTTTCCAGATATCTTGTACACGAACACACACTCGCGCGCGCACGCACGCACGCACTACTCCCTAGCGGGAGTAACAAAAACGGAGTGAAAACTGAGTGCTCCCTTTAAGCGCACGCGTCATCTCCGGGCCCCCTTCGGTGCCCGTCGATGACGTCATGCAGCACCTGGAGATGGAATAGAAAACGAGTCGGGTACAATAATTGTGCTGCGTGCATAGAAAAGTGGTGGAAGCATGCAGGCATAATATGAAGGCTTAGCAACACAAGCCAACAGGCGTGGGGCACAGCACTGATAGGAGTAACAAATGGTGCGATGTGTGCTCAAGTTATGGCTAACCTTGCTGAGCTTCTCTCCATCTGTATGTGGGATGAGCGTTTTGAGGGACTGGAAGCCAGCATTAATGCTTTGCATTCTTCGTCGCTCGTTGCTGTTGGCGATCTCGCGGCGTATGCGCCGCTCTTGGTCACGCTGGCTCTCAGGAGACACAGCCAGGTTTCCAAGGCTGTGGTCAGAAAGAAAGCATATTACTTACTGAATGTGATTCCAGCGACTCATCTTCTCATCTTCAAATATTACTTTTGACAGCATGTGCAACATCAAGTATTGAAAAGTACAATTTCATACCGTGGAATTTTACTAACACCCTCAGCAGGTTTCAAAACAAACACAAGTATCAGTGATTGACCTCTTCACTGCTCCGCGACGTGTGCACGTCCTACTGCCCTGAGGGCTAAATGCACAGAGATGTGTATGTACGAGTCTACAGCTAACCATAATACTGTCGACTAGACCCCCAACATTTGTGGAGATACATTCCTGAAAAATGCCGCGAATGTTGAATCCACGAATGTCAGGGCATTGTTTCAATGGAGAAAAAGGGGGCTAAGTTCCTGGCGGTTCGTGATTCATCAGGGAAAATCAAAAATCCCGAGAGAAACCTCGAATACACCCGCAAATGTCGAAGCAGGTCAGAAGCCGCGAATAACTACGAATACGAGAATCACAGGGTAATGAATGTCAAAGCAGGTCAGAAAAACCGTGGATACGCAAAGCAAGTCACATTTTATCAACAGCGAATATGCGGGGTCTCTGAAGGGAAAGCTGTATGCTGCATGTGTGAGAAGTGTTATGATTTATGGGAGCGAGACATGGGTAATGAACGTAGAGCAGCAACAAAGGCTGGAAAGGGTGGAAATGCGAATGGTTCGGTGGATGTACGGAGTATCGTTGAGAGAGAGGAAGCCAAATGATGAATTGCGAAAGATGATGGGAATAGAGCTTGTGATTGATGCTGTGAAGAGAAACAGGTTGAGATGGTTTGGTCATGTGTTGAGGAAGGATGAAAGTGACTGGTTGAGAAGAGTGATGGAAATGAATGTGGAAGGAAGTAGAGGACGGGGAAGACCGAGAAAGACTTGGCTAAAGGTGGTCAAAGAAGAAATGCGGGCAAGGGGGTTAACAAGGGGAGATGCAGAAAATAGGGCAAAATGGAGAAGATTGTCATGGGGACTGCAAGGCTAACCCCCGCTCTAGCAGGGAAAATGGCCTTAAAATGCCTGTTGTTGTTGTTGAATATGCGGGGTCTGCGAATGTCGAGGTGCGACACTATATAAAAGGCCAACATATTATATAAGCCTTTCATGCGTTGCATGGCTCAGGATGGTTTATAAAACTATAATTACAAATGGTACATATGTACAAAGTACATTTGCATCGTATATAATACTGGTTTTGCAGCAGTAGAAGGGTGGAGGGGGCATGGGTAGGGGGCAGGAAACTTTTTTTTAAAGCCATGCAACATCTATGTATTAAAACAGTCGGATTTCTCTGTCCATCCCTCTGCCAAAAAAAAAAAAAAAAAATACACGAAATGACCAAAAGTATGCGGACATCACTTCTAATTAGTGGATTCGGCTGTTTCAGCCATACCTATTGTTGACAGGTATATATAATCAAGCACACAGTCATTCAATCTCCATAGAGAAACATTGGCAGTAGAATGGGCCGAACTGAAGAACTCGGTGACTTTCAATGTGGCACCGTCATCGGATGCCACCTTTCCAATAACAAAATCATACCTTACGAGACACTCGGTAGAGCACATACATCCACCAGGCTGAACAGGTTAGGTCTTGTATTCCACTGATAGGCCGGATCTGGATCCGGACCTGAACCAAAATTGAATCCGCTTGGTCTTGCCACCTAACCAACTCATCCACCTAGTTTTGTCACAAGTCGTCCACAACTTTTTGAAATGTTGTGCTATACGTATATCGTTTTTAGCCTTCTCTGAAGAATCACTTTTTAAAATTCTCGGATCCGGATCTTGTTGAAAATTGAATCAATTCTTCATCACATACCCAACCTGCCCGCCAAGTTTTGTCCAAATCCGTCCATAACGTTTTGAAATATCTTGCTATACATCGTTTTTAGCCCCATCTCTCGATGGTGAAGAATGACTTAAAAACTCTCGTATCCGAATCTTCACCAAAATCGGACTCATTTTGTCCTCGTCACACACCCGTCTCCACCAAATTTTGTCAGAATCCGTCAATAACTTTTTGAGGTAACCTGTTCACAGTCGGACAAACAGACACAGACAGGGGTGAAAACATCCGTCCACCTTTGGTAGCGGAGGTAATGATGCAATACCTAGTTTGCAAAGCAGTCTACAGTCAGGATGGGTATAAAACGCATCTCTGAGTGTTCCTGGCAGCATGATGCATCGTAGTCCCACAAAAAAAACTTCATCAGGATTCACCATCAAAATATGGCCCTTTCAAAATTTGTTTGCATGCAATTGTTCATATCCGGCTTAAATTGGAAGTCTCAAGCATGTTTGATGAAGCTCGATCCAAACCCTTGGGATTGCAACTTTAAAGTATCACACACAAAAGATTAGACGGCACAAAGCCATCGAGCATCTGGCATAGACAAGCCACATCTGGACGCACAACGCGAGCCTGGCTGTCCACAGAACAATGTCCATTGGAGATAAACGGTTTATTCCTCAAAATTCAGGCTGAAGGAAAGGTTTCGTGGCTGAAACTTGGAAATTACCGTGGCACATGTCGCAAGCCATTTGCCCACGAATCTAATCTACCCTGTTGCCGTGCCAAGACTTCGCTTGCTGCGCAAACAGCTACGGCCTGGCAAAAATGTGTGCAAATGCAAGTCGATTCTGAACACGTGCATAATAATGGCAACTTCTAAAGTTACTCAGAATAAAAAAAAAATACAAAATAAAATTTACAAAAAATATGTATGAAACCGAAAAATCGTACAAAAAATAATTAATAAACGAGCTGCACCCACCCGAGCTGCACCCACCCACACAACCAAATATTTTCATTTTCTCCTCCTCCTCCTCCTCCTCCCTAATTAACATAGCCTTCCTTTACTCTCATATCTCTGCTCATACCCTTCGGTTTACCAATTTTAATTTTCTCCATTAACAACCGCCCGTCCCCTCACCCAATCCTTGAAACACATGGAAAAGGTAAGCAAGACCTCGATGCGACGTCCTCGGTATGAGGAGCACCGCTACGCACAACACGACGTACGATTCAGTATCAGGCACGAGCTCGATGGGCCGATAACTGCAACGGAAATCCTGAACGCAGCATGTTGCGGTACAACAAGGCCCCGGCACGGCTCCAACACAGCACCGATGTAACATGAGTTAGGAGAAAGAAACGGCATTCGCTCGCTACACAGCTGCTTTGTGTCAACTGGCTGGGACGAGGGTGGAGTCTGATCGTCACTCATCACACTACACAATGCCCAACCGACTGCCTAAACATTGGAAGTACACGCGTTTACGGAGGATTAAACACATTACAAGGTGAAAAGTGTTTTTTCAAAAGTATATAATCAAGCCCTAAAAAAAAAAAATTTTTAATCACATTGCCGCGTTATAAAGGTGGTCAAGCGAAGCAGAACACACCCTAGTCATAAGCACAGAACACCCCAGAGTTTGTGGATCCAAATCTTGCTAAAGGCGGAAATATCACAGACATCAAATGCAACTTTCTCAAGATGGAGTCAAGATCATGAGAATTACCATGCAATCTTTTTGTTATGGGAGGGTGGCCATACAGTACGTACTTCCTTTTTTGGGGTTGAGCTGGACGTACAGGGAGTCCTCGACTTACGAACATCCAGATTTACGTACGAACCCCAATATTTTTTTTTTATGTCCGAGATGTGAACATTCGCTCGTACTTACGAACCAATAAATGAGTGGGGCAACTCGGGACTCATTGGTTGGGCAGAGTGTGAATCTTTCTTCCGCGAGACGTAAAGAGTGCGCGCATCGTAAAGAGTGTGTGCGTCGTAGAGAGTGTGCGCGTCGTAGAGAGTGTGCGCGTCGTAGAGAGTGTGCGCGTCGTAGAGAGTGTGCGCGTCGTAGAGAGTGTGCGCGTCGTAGAGAGTGTGCGCGTCGTAAAGAGTGTGCGCGTCGTGAAGAGTGTGCGCGTCGTGAAGAGTGTGCGCGTCGTGAAGAGTGTGCGCGTCGTAAAGAGTGTGCGCATCATAAAGAGTCCGCGCGTCGAGTGGTCTGCAGTATTCAGTGTGCTGTACACGGAGCTATTTTCTTTACACACACTTTTGCATTCGTAGTGCCATGTATTTTACCGTTTTAGTGACAACAAACCCTGAGCAAGGCTGATAAACATTGCAATGATATTCCTGCAATGAAGAAACACAGAACCTTGACATTGGAGATGAAACGGGATGTTGTAAAATGTCTGATAAAGGTGAAACTTCCTCCCAAAATCAGTCATTCGTTCTTCAGAAATGGAACAAGAAAGAGCAATCGGAGATGTATTTTGACATGTTTGTATTTTGTGAGGTGTGTATTAGCTGCTGTGTTTGTGTGGTTTATTGATGACATAGATTTATGTGCAATCCAATATGGCTGCCGAACCACATGACCGATAAGGCCATCAATTTAATTATCCCATATAATTTTTGTATAGATCGTGCACAAGCAATTTCAAAATGATTGGATCAAGCGCTCTACTTGTCTAATTATGACGTCATAATGAAGGCACCAATGACATCATGAATATATGTTGTTCCCCATGAGTAGTACTTGACAATTAGCCACATTTCAAATTTTTCCCATTGAGCGGTATTGGAGATATAGAGATGCAGTTTTTTTTTGGTTTATCCAAGATGGCGCCCATACCACGTGTCGTATGACGTCATAATTTTCATTAAAAAAACAAAAGGAGGAGGTGTGCCTGTGATGAAAATTTCTTGGCAATCGGACCAATGGTTAGAGAAAACTCGCGTTCTGTGGGGACAAACAGACACACAAACAAACAAGAAATATGTTGTGCATAGCACGATACTTGCAAAATCCCTAAAATAAGTTGTTGGCATATGAAGACCTCAAAAATAATTTGTCGTTGAATTCAGTGACCAGATATGTAAATCCTCTTCAAATTTCAAGTTAATCAGATAAAAATTGAGGATTTAAAAAATTTGGCCTGTCTTGAACTTTTAGCTTTTGTTGACGTTTTGGCCTATGTTGACCTCACAAAAACTTGGTAGTATAATTCATTGACCAGATATGCAAATCCTCTTCAAATTTCAAGTCAAACAGATGAAAATTGAGGATTTTAGATATTTGACCAAGTTGATGACATTTGGCCTTTGTTCACCTATTGACCTTTTGACCCCCAAACCAATAGGCTTCTTGGTTATGACCAACTCTACCATTTGGTGAAGTTTCATGAAGATCAGTTGAAAATTGTCACCTGTAGGCGACTAACATACAAACAGACAGAATGAAAAATCACTCATCGAGCGACACTTGACAAAACATAACAAAGTAGAATGGCACTCAGTAGAGCATCCTTTTGACCTCAAAAATAACGTGGTTGAATTCAGTGATCTGATATGTAAATCGTCTTCAAAGTTTAAGTTAATCCGATGAAAATTGACAATTTTAGAAATTTGGCCTATGTTGACCTTTTGGCCTATGTTGACCTCAAAAATAGTTGGTAGTTGGTTTCAGTAAGCTGATATGCAAATCCTATTCAGATTTCGAGTCAATCGGATGAAAATTGAGGATTTTAGTTATTTGAAAGAAAGTGGCCTGATGTTGACCTTATGACCTAAGTTGATCTCAAAAATAGTTGGTGGTTGAATTCAGTTAGCTGATATGACAATCCTTTTCAAATTTCAAAGTCAATCGGATGAAAATTTAGATTTTAGGAATTTCAAAAAGTGGTTGACCTTTGGCCTATGTTGACTATGTGACCTATGTTGACCTCAAAAATAGTTGATGGTTGAATTCTGTTAACTGATGTGTAAATTCCATTCAATTTTCAAGTCAATCGGATGAAAATTGAGGATTTTAGAAATTTGGAATTATTGTTGTTGACCTTTGGCCTATGTTGACCGTTTGGCCTACGTTGATCTCAAAAATAGTTGGTGGTTGAATTCAGTTAGCCGATATGTAAATCCTATTCAAGCTTCAAGTCAATCGGATGAAAATTGAGGATTTTTGAAATTTGATAAAAAGTGGTTGACCTTCAGCATATATTGACCTTTTGACCTAAAAAATGGATAGGATTTTGTCAAACCACGAACTCTACCATTTGGTGAAGTTTCGTGAAGATCCGGTTTAAAATTGTGACCTGTAGAGGCAAGTATAAGTGATCAGACAGACCCCCTAGTGAGCAGACAGATGTGTGTATACATGGCACGAGGAACACAAAAAACACACACAAGTGATGTGATGAACATATTTGCCAAAATATTTTTTCCCTTTTTTGCAAAGTAATAACGCATACGACCAACGAATATACTTGGAACATCTTCGATTTTTGCAAGTAACAAAGAAACGGAGGCAAATGCAATACCCTCCTCTCCTCTGGCAAAGGTAACAATGATGGACAAAATAAGAATTTTACAGTACGTTGTTTTACAGTACGTTTTAATTGTATTTATTATAATTGAGTGGATTGAAGGAGCATTATTTACCATAATTTATTGAAAATGTACAATATTTCAGCTTAATTGTGTGTTAAATTGGCTTTCTTGGCTTATTTTGTAAAACCGATCCACCACTTATAACAGAGCCTGTGGGAAATCAAGTTCCGACTTAAAAACAAGTTTGGAGCGGAACACGTTCGTAAATCGAAGACTCCCTGTATTAGGACAGACGACTTGTGTTGCACAGTCTTAAAGTATATTGTTGCGGTTTTGAGTTTTGTACAATAAAGTTTAAATTTCCCCCTCATAGTTTAGTCACATAACAACATGTAGCCTCGCGATAGTGCAGTTATCTCTTAGTATGTGTGAGAATAGTCCTTTTCCTGTGTTAGTTTTGCGTTGAGTAGAATAATGGGAGTAGGTCCTCGATTGCCTTATGCCGCTTCCATTGCCTTATGCCTCTTACGCCTCTTTGTGCTGCCTTTGGCTTTTTGGCGCGAATTAACACGAGGCAGGCCTAGCAGGTCGGGTCGGGACCGAATGAGGACGGCGAAGAAGCTGACGGTAAGCGCGAGCCGCCAATCAGGGCTCAAAGGGAGTGGCTCCGAAAATGCGTCACAGGGCGTGGTTGGAACGTTCGAGAGGGCTCAGGACATATCCATATAACCCGTCGTGCAAAGCCCCCAAGAGGAGAAGAAGAGGAGTTGAAGGAGCGTGGTCAGCAGAAGAGTAAGAGGACTCTCGAGTTGTTGGCATTTGGAGAGTATCGAGCAGTTGGCATTGAAGAGCGCGGCAGAGTATAGAGCTGCGAGATCGGAGAAAGACGCGCATGAACAAAGATACGTGCTCATATTAAAGTGGCGCTCGGTTGAGCTTAAGGACGAGCCTCTGTTGCATTGAGTTACGCAAGTGATAGCGCGCTGGTTACTAAACGCGCTGTGGAACCGCCCAGCCGCGCTGAGAGACGTGTACATTTCGTTCCTGCCTCATCTGCTGCCTTTTGTTCGGGAGACGCGCTACGAGGACCCTTTCCACCACCTGCTTGCCATCTTGGCGGGACATGCTGGGACCGTGGAGAGCACGCCGGGCCGCCGTTCCTGGATGACCAAGGCAGCACGTGGACACCATTCTGCCTGCAATTTCCCTGTGTGTGTGTGATCCGGGCCCGTGTCTGGGGTTTAAGAATAAGACTGCTTAAGTTCTGCTCTGTGTCTGCTTTCTACCAAATTGTACATACGTGTAAATAATAATTAAATTGTGTTATTCCTTTTATTCGACCGCCTCGTGTTTTCCCTCATTGACTAAGCGTAGTACGAATAGAACCGCTCTAATCGGGGTCCAATATTAACGGTGACTGCACGGACCACGTGGTACGCAATCCGCTAGGTCTACTCAAATTACACGTGGCTCGTGCGAGGCTTGGTTCCCCGCTTCCGTGGCGGCGCAGGTATTTAGGTACGAGCGAGACTTGGTCCCGAAACCCTACCTTGCGTTTGCCCGGAAGAGGCGTTTCAAGTCTCGGTTACGCCAGGCCCAGAAATAACAAGGGGCTTAATCCCCCCTTGGTAAGGGTAGGAAGGGCGGTGGAAAACCGTAACAATATAATGATATAATTCCAGTAATCTCTGTGTGTATGTCTGTGTGTATGTCTGTGTGTCTGTGACCGCTGTTTCTCGACAACCACGGGTCCGATATACTTTAAACTTGCCAGGTATATTGCTGGGGACCTGAGGATGTGCCTTTTCAAGGTTTCATATTAATCGGAGAAGTAGTTACCGAGCTATGTCCAAAAAACGATTCAACCAATCAGAGAGCAGCGAGCTATCACGTGTGCCGAACGTGCCGAACAGACTCTGCCTCGGACGGCACATTTGAGAGCGTATTCATTTATTTCACGTTGGCAAACTATGTTGCCGCTATGTTGGCGTTAAACTATGTTTTAAAACTAATTAAAACTAATTTGCGATTCTTTCGCTTTCCTGCGCGTTTGTGCACGCTATGGCGATTTCTTTACCAAACTCCGCAAGCCGTTCGCTTTGGACCAAACCATTTCATGTAAATAGAGGGGGGGGGATTGTCACCGTACTCGCAAGCCGTTCGCTTTGGACCAAACCATTTCATGTAAATAGAGGGGGGGGATTGTCACCGTACTCGCAAGCCGTTCGCTTTGGACCAAACCATTTCATGTAAATAGAGGGGGGGGGGGGGTTGTCACCGTACTCGCAAGCCGTTCGCTTTGGCTTTGCGAATGGACCAAACCATTTCATGTAAATAGAGGGGGGGGATATAATTTTACATATATATATAGTACGGGCATGCCCTAGTATAATGAAATTTGAATAAAATAAAGATTGTAAAAGTCATTAATTAATTAATTATGGTTGCACAGCCATTTTCCACAACGTCTATTACATCACCTTATCTAACGCGTTGCATTAGTTATTCTTGCCTGTCGTATGTGTCAATTAAGACATCCTTGAAAACATTAAATTTCCTGTTTGGAATGATTTTCAATGTTGACTGTTAGACAGGCAGACAGAGTTTTTAAAAAAATCTCAATCCTCTCCGCACATGTACAATCGGGATAAATTCAGAAAGTTCTGTAAAACGAGAAAATTGTCTTTCTATTCATGTTCGGATTCGTGTTCAAAATATCACATTCAATTTAAGTAAGTTGTTCCTCGATCATAAAATGACAAGACAGACAGACGGACGGAGATTAACCAATTGCTTAACCGCACTTTTTGCTTCGGATGTGCAGGGTAACCATAACAGCGCACAACTAGAACGGCACAATAGAGAGCATACCTCCACCAGGTGAACAGTTTACGTTTTGTATCCCAGAGTAGACCAGAAAATCACAATACAGAATCTCATTAAATTGAAAGAAGGCGTCCACAACGTTTTGAGATATCCTGCTATGTATAGTTTTTGGCCCCATCTCCTAATGGTGAAGATTCACTTTAAAAATTCAAGTAGCCAGATCCGAATCCGGATCTTCACCAAAATCTAATCATTACGTCCTTGTCACATAGGCTACGTCTCTGCCAAATTTCGTCCGAATCCGTCCATAACTTTTTGAGATATCCTGCTATGTATCGTTTTTTGGCCCTATCTCCTAATGGTGAAGATTCACTTAAAAAATTCTAGTAGCCGGATCCGAATCCGGATCTTCACCAAAAACTAACCATTTCGTCCTTGTCACATACGCTACGTCTCTGCCAAATTTCGTCCGAATCCGTCCACAACTTTTTGAGATATCCTGTTCAGAAACGGACAAACGGACAGACAGCCGGGGGTGAAAACATGCAGCCCATCCACCTTTGTTGGCGGAGGTAATAACAGGCTATTCCTCTTCTGTGGAGAACATCGGATCACCACGCCATGAAGACGATTGGGAAAAAAAAACATTACAAAATATTTCCTCTGGTGTCGGATGACAGATGTTCAACAACGTCCGAGCTTTTAAGATATTGACATAGGAAAAATATTTAGAAGATCGAAAAGTCAAAAAATCTATTCTAGCGGGGGTCCATGGAGAATGGCAGAAAAAAAAAGATGGCAAACTTCTCCTCAGATGTTAAAGAGCGACATCTGTGAAATGCCGTTTGTATAAATCCGTAAAATAGAATATCGAGTGAAGGCAGAAAATCCACACCAGCGGGAGTAGTAGTCGCACAGAGCCACTCAAACTGGAGCCACACAGGTTCTCAGACAGCTGGAGGCCGTCTGAGCTTCAGTTGGGCAAACCATTCCAACTTGGTCCTTGAAACACGGTCCTAAAGGTGGATACTTTGGGTACTATGGAGAGGACTTTGTTCTACCCTAGAAACTCGTGAAGGAGAACACAACCAGCTCGAGTAATCTCGATTTCATGAAAAACATGCACATGAACTGCATTTCTTGCAAAACTCGGACCTCCAACCTTTTTCATATTCCAATTCGAAATGTTCCGTTTCAACCGAAAGCTCCAACTTAGTAGAGGCCCGTCCTTTGTTGGAACAAATTACAATGCTCTTAACACTCCGGAAGAACACCTGACCAAGTGTAACAATGGTGGGTCTTCGTGTGTCTGACTCTGTGTCCATGCACATCTACGTTAATATAGATTATTATAGATCATTCATTCTCAGATCTACCTTGATCTATATACTGTGGCAAGGCTCCGCATTGTTTATACCCGCAGGTGCTCAAAATCACCGTTACCTTTGTAAGGCAAAACATGTGTGTATACATATATATATAATAAAAACAAGATTATCCTGGGTGGTGCGCCTTTCCAGCAGTAGAGCAGGAAGGTTTGCAAATTATTCAGCATGCTGGAGATAACGTGCCTGCTTTTCATCCAAAAACTGCATTGGTTTCTTTAACGTTCACCGACTAATCAAAAATGGGTCATCGGAGACCGACGTCCATCTGGAGGATGGCACACTTCGCGAGGAGCCTGCGGGGCACAGACGTGACAATAAATCGATGAAACGTCAATAAAAAGTACGTTAACCACTACTGTAGCTTCTCCTTGATATCCACGGCGGCTAGCATACTCCGATCAACGGTCTGTCGACGATTCGATCCGCCGTTCGCATTGTCTGCCGACGCAGACAACGAAAGGAGCCTTCGCAAAGACGAGTTTTCCATTAAAGTCGCAAATCCGGAATTGAGCCCAGGATCGGCAGGTGAGAAGTGAATGCGCTTCCTCCGTGCCATCTTTTCAAGCTTGTAATGGATACAACCAACCACAGTCAAAATTAACAAATACTGACAAGTCAACATGTCAGCCGGCAATCAGGTTTCAAAAGCCACATCCGCAAGCGCAGAGTTAAAGTAAATGAAGAAATAAAACCAACAAACCACAGCGAAACTAAACACTCATCATGACAGTTTACTCTTCCAAACAAGGGGCCACTGACATTTAGGGTACACAAAGGATCGCCTGGAGAGTTTGATGTAAGGAGCGCAATGGGCAGATAAACGGGCAATTTAATGATAGGTGAGGCTGGTGGGAGGCAGGGCTGGGAGGGATGCGCTTAGGGGGCGAGGCTGGGAGGGATGCGCTTAGGGGGCGGGGCTGAGAGGGATGCGCTTAGGGGGGCGGGGCTGGGAGGGATGCTCTTAGGGGACGGGGCTGATAGGGGTGGGGCTGGGCTAGGAGGGATGCTGTTATGGGGCTGGGAGGCATGCGCCTAGGGGGCGGGGCTGGGAGGGATGCTCTTCGGGGGCGGGGCTGATAGGGGCGGGGCAGGGCTGGGAGGGATGTTCTTAGGGGACAGGGCTGATAGGGGCGGGGCTGGGAGGGATGCTGTTAGGGGGCTGGGAGGCATGCGCCTAGGGGGCGGGGCTGGGAGGGATGCTCTTCGGGGGCGGGGCTGATAGGGGCGGGGCGGGGCTGGGAGGGATGTTCTTAGGGGACAGGGCTGATAGGGGCGGGGCTGGGAGGGATGCTGTTAGGGGGCTGGGAGGCATGCGCCTAGGGGGCGGGGCTGGGAGGGATGCTCTTCGGGGGCGGGGCTGATAGGGGCGGGGCGGGGCTGGGAGGGATGCTCTTAGGGGACGGGCTGATAGGGGCGGGGCGTGGCTGGGAGGGATGCTCTAGGGGGGCGGGCCTGGGAGGGATGCTCTTAGGGGGCGGGGCTGAGAGGGATGCACTTAGGGGGCGGGGCTGGGAGGGAGGCTCTTAGGGGGCGGGGCTGGGAGGGATGCTCTTAGGGGGCGGGGCTGGGAGGGATGCTCTTAGGGGGCGGGGCTGGGAGGGATGCTCTTAGGGGGCGGGGCTGGGAGGGATGCTCTTAGGGGGCGGGGCTGGGAGGGATGCTCTTAGGGGGCGGGGCTGGGAGGGATGCTCTTAGGGGACGGGGCTGGGAGGGATGCTCTTAGGGGGCGGGGCTGGGAGGGATGCTCTTAGGGGGCGGGGCTGGGAGGGATGCTCTTAGGGGGCGGGGCTGGGAGGGATGCTCTTAGGGGGCAGGATGCTCTTAGGGGGCGGGGCTGGAGGGATGCTCTTAGGGGGTGGGTCAGGGAGGGATGCTCTTAGGGGGCGAGGCTGGGAGGGATGCTCTTAGGGGGCGGGGCTGGGAGGGATGCTCTTAGGGGGCGGGGCTGGGAGGGATGCTCTTAGGGGGCGGGGCTGTTAGGGGCAGGGAGGGGCTGTTAGGGGCGGGGCTGTTAGGAGCGGGGCGGGGCTGTTAGGGGGGGCGGGGCAGGCTGTTAGGGGCAGGCTGTTAGGGGCGGGGCTGTTATGGACGGGGTGAGGCCGAATCGATAGGAGGTTGAGTGCATCGAACCTGAAGACCGGCAGGTCGTTTCAGGACCCAACAGGGGAAAACAGGTATCTCGAAGACCACCATGAGGGGGCGCAGACGTTCCGGTGCCCCATCGAAGGTGAAGGGAGGAATTTCCCCCTCCCCCTTCCCATCCCTCTCATACACTACCCTCCCACGCAGTCAAAACGTTACCAACCATGGTTTGTCAGTAAAAACAGCCATTAAAGGTTCACCGGAACGCGCTAAAATGCTATCCGAGTGCATGTGCGAGGAGGGTGGGGGTGCGGGTGGGGGGGGACTCGTCAGTCAGGGCGGGGAAAAACACGCGGCCCGGGGCGGCAGCATGGCGACCACGTGGGAATGTTTTTGACGAGGAGAAAGACGGAACGGGAGGAAGGAGCGTGGAGATAAAACGAGGAAAGTGGCTTCCGTTTGCTTTGCGAACCGCTGGGGACGAGAGAGGCCTCTGAAATGATACGCATCGAACCCACCTACAAAGCCCGCCGATAACCTCCTTCTCAGCCTTGCGGAACTCGCCGAGCGCGCAGCCCGCCTTGTCCGCGGACACCACGTAGTACGCCATGCCCGAGTGGCGGGCAGGGCGCGCAGGCCCGGGCCTCGGAGCCGCCGGGCTGTCTGCGGGGCTGGGGGCGGCTGGGACCGCGGCCCAAACAGCGTCGCCGAAAATGGCGGGAAACAGCTGGGGGTGCGCCAGCTGGAGCCGCAGCACCGCCCAGCACAGCCCAGCACCTCCGCCCTCCGCATCTAGGTCGCGCGGTCCTCCGCTACCACCCAGGGACGTTATCCACGACTTCTACCGAGAATCGCTCCATTCGCTCGGCCGCGAGTCCACGGACGAGCTCCCCGAACGTCCGGCCGTACCGTGACAGAAAATCGGACATCGAATTGCCGAGCCGTGTAGCCCGCCGCGCTGCGCCGCGTCACAAGCCATGGCAGATGGTGCGGAGGGAACGAATGACGAACGAATGACGAACGAATGTCGAACGAACGAATGACGAACGAACGAACGAACGAACGACGACGATAACAACACAGAATGATAGCGAGTGGGCGAAGAAGAAGAAGAAGAAACCGTGCAGCGAAGGTCTTGATGCGGAGCTATAGGAAGATAATAACAGAAAAATATTCTGAAGGAAAGAATGAACAAATTTAAGGAACGACGAAGGATGTAGAGATAAGTTCAATATTACTATTATACTTATAGAGGTGGAACGATTAATACGAATGAGGTACGTAAGACAACGATAAAAGCCAAAGTAAGATCGAAATCAATAAAACAGGAACGAGAAGCTTGTGCGATGACGAGGACGGTCACAGCGGAAGGTAATACTGTATCTCACTGGGAAACGAATGAAAAGAATGAATGAGGAAGCACAATTGAGATTAGTGAAGGAATAAGTGAAAGATCTGTACCATGTGGATAGGTCACCGGGTCAGCCAGGAAGCGGTTGGGGTGACGGGGTCGGGAAAGACCTGAGGTTTGAAAAGGTGGGGTTGGTGTCTATTCTGAGGAAAGACTACAAAGAGGTTAAAAGTATGTATACGGGCACATTTGTACGTTCACTCGAGTAAGTTACCACAAAATTTATCTTTCCTTATCAAGTAAATCCAATACAAGCTTATCGGCGGTTGATGAATCTGTGACGATTCGATTGGCTGAATCGTGTGCTTTAGGAAACACCTTACCTGCTGTCTGCACGTTTCCTGCCTTATGACGTCATCGGCAGCACTGCTTCGTCTTAAAAAAATCCTCTAAAATTAAAGAACACCGCGAATGCGAGTTTACGAGAAAGTTGGAAAAGCAGTCAAGACAAAAAGAATATATGTAATTTAAAAAAAAAAATTTTTGTATACAAGATCGAGGCTCGTGTAAGAGCTAACATCAATCACGAAAAAAAAAAAAACGGACACATAAAACATACAATAAAGGGAGCGGGAGACAAGATGGGGGGAGAGACGGAAGCACACAAGTACAACAGCGGAGAACAGGGACATCGGGAGATCTGTGGGAGGGAGGGGGCATGGGAAGGGAAGGGAGGGGGGGACAGGTGTAAAACACATGCACACTGCCAGAACTTCCAGGAAAGAAGTCGGTATTTCAAGAAAGTGGATCTGGGGTGAATTAATGGCGGTAGAAAAGATCAAGGTTTTGGATGGGGGAAGATAAGAGATGGTGGTGAACAGCTGTTTTAAAGACCTGGAGGGAGGAGTGGGATTGAAGAGAATGAGGGAGTTTGTTCCAGAGGTGGTAGAAAAGTGGAATAAAAGAGTGAAGGTGAGCAGAGAGTCTTGATTTTGGCAATTTCACCAGAAGAGGGTTGCTGCAGATCTTGTGTAACCTGTAGGAACATTTGGGGGACAGGGCCCAGACAGAGCTGGGGGAGCCAGGCCGGATAGGAGTCTGTAGAAGACAGAAAGACCACCTACCTGCCTGCGGTGA
The DNA here is from genome assembly GCF_964187855.1 of Myxine glutinosa. Taxonomy (NCBI): domain Eukaryota; kingdom Metazoa; phylum Chordata; class Myxini; order Myxiniformes; family Myxinidae; genus Myxine; species Myxine glutinosa. Next base: position 49,892,799 of record NC_136265.1, read on the forward strand.
GTGAGTGAAAGGCCGGTAAAGTGAATTTCACATTAAATTTATTAAATAATTAACAAAATTAATATCACACCCAGGAATACCTTTGGCTACGGCTTCCCCTTCGCTCCCACCTTTTGTTCATATGTGTGTTGTACCGTCCACCAAACAGTGATGACTCCATCTACATCTCGCTGTCTGATAATATGGACCAACTTCTATCTACCTATCCCATCTCTCTCTTCCTCATATGTGGTGATTTCAATTGTCACCATGCCAGTTGGCTGGGTGTGGGTACCACTCTCACCAGCCATGGCTCTTCAGCAAAGGACTTCTGCGACTTACTGGGACTGACACAATCTGTCAATTTCCTGACCCGGATCTCAGTCAACGGAGCATCTTCTCTTCTGGACTTGGTTATGACTAACTTCCCTGAAAATGTCTGCTGCTCTTCTTCTGCTCCAATCGGCTCATCTGATCATGTGCTTGTTAAAGTGGACATCTCTCTGACCATTCTCAGAGAGCCTCCTCAGCGGCGACGAGTCTGGTATTTCACTCAGGCCAACTGGCACGGTCTTCAAGCAGCCATCAATCACCTGGACTGGTCTCCCATCTCTACCGCCTCTGACATCAACTCATCCTGGGAATTCTTTCAAAGTAAATTGCTCTCTCTCTCTCATGCACAGATTTATCCCATCTCGTCTTCAGTTGTCATACCCTTCCTCCCGTCCATGGTACACGGAATCTTGTGGTGAGGCTGTTGCCCAGAAACAACTTGCTTTCGTCTCCTGGAAAGCAAATCAAACGGAAGGAAATCTCATTTCCTTTCACAAAGCCTGAAACAAGTGTGTGTCCACCCTCAGGAGAGCCAGGAAACAATATCTCACTGTTCTCAAGACCGAACTCTCTTATCTGTCTCCCTCTTCCAGATCCTAGTGGCGTCTGGTCAAATCTGTTTCTGGTGTTTGTTCCCCCTCCATCCCCTCCCTCACCTCAAACGGCTACACGGCTGACTCCACACATGAAAAAGCTGAATGCCTCAACTCTGTGTTTGCCTCCAAATCTTGTGTCCCAAACCCATCCCTCTCTGTACCCACCGTACCCAGTCGTACCCAGCTGCTCCTGGACTCTGTGTCCTTTCCTCCTGACAAGGTGGAAAAGTTTCTGTCAACCCTCGACTCTGATTCTGCAACTGGTCCTGACGGCATCAGCCCACGGGTCCTAAAATCATGTTCTTCCGCTGTTTCACTCCCTCTTTCTGTTCTCTTCACCCTCTCTTTTGCTCAAGGTCATCTGCCATCTGCTTGGAAATCAGCCAACATCACCGCTTTGCACAAAAAAGGTGCAAAAACAGATCCTAGCAACTACAGACCAATCAGCCTTCTCCCAATTATCAGCAAAGTCATGGAATCCATCATTGCTTCAGATATGAAATCTTTCCTCTTCTCCAATGGCTTGATCTCTGACCATCAATTTGGTTTCAGACCTGGTCACTCTACTCTGGACATGCTGCTTCTGCTTTCTCAACAATGGATGCAGGTCCTCAACGCCAAACAGGAAATTAGAGCTGTCTCCCTTGACATTTCACGTGCCTTCCATACGGTCTGGCACCCCGCTCTGCTCACCAAACCCTCCTCCTTTGGTATCCATGGAAATCTCCACGCATGGCTGGCAGACTTCCTCTCTGGTCATAGTCAACGTGTGGCCCTGAATGGTTTTCTCTCATCTCCTCTTCCTGTTCAGGCTCTAGTTCCCCAAGGCAGTGTTCTGGGCCCTGTGCTTTTTCTGGTCTTCATCAATGATCTCTCTGACTCTCTTGAAAATCCTCTCTATCTCTTTGCTGATGACTCTACTCTCTGTCGCTCCATTCCTCATCCCTCAGATCGGCAGTCTGCAGCCTCCTCCCTCTCTGCAGACCTGGACAAAATCACAGACTGGGCAAACAAATGGAACATGCCTTTCAATCCTGACAAATCTCACACTCTTACGATGTCTCTCCGAAAAGACCGACTGGACAACCCTCCCATCCACTTTCTGAATAATCCTCTCCAAGAAGTTCTGTCACTCAATCTTTTGGGTCTCACTATCTGCCATGATCTTTCCTGGGAAAACCACATTTCAAATCAGAGAGGCCTCCAAAGCCAGTCGCCGACTGGGCATCCTCCGTCGTGCGAAGTCCTTCCTTGGTACACCTGAGCTCCTCACCACTTACAAGGCTTTCATCCGCAGCTCTATGGAATACTGCTCTCCCCTCTGGTCTGGTGCTCCTGCCTCACACCTAGCTCGGCTTCACGCTGTTGAAACCAAAGCGTTCAGAATCATTGGAATCTCCCGCGATGAAGCTAACTCCAAGGGCCTTTCACTCACTCACCGCAGGCAGGTTGGTGGTCTCCGTCTTCTACCGACTCCTCTCTGGCCTTGCCCCCCCAGCTCTCTCTGGGCTCTGTCCCCCAAATATTCCTACAGGTCGCACAATATCTGCCTACAACCCTCTTATGGTTAAACTGCCAAAATCAAGACTTTCTGCTCACCTTCACTCCTTCATTCCTCTTTTCTCCTGCTTCTGGAACAAACTCCCTCAGTCTCTTCAATCCCACTCCACCCTCCAGGTCTTTAAAACAGCTGTTCACCACCATCTCTTATCTTCCCCCATCCAAAACCTTGATCTTTTCTACCGCCGCTAATTTCGGTCCCCTTGTGTTTTATACCTCTCCCCCCCCCCCCCCCTTCCCACGCCTCCTCCCCCCTTCCCACGCCTCCTCCCCCCAAACCCTCTCCCTCCCACACTTCTCCCTGCTCTCAAATGTTGTGTTTGTGTGTGTGCTTCCCCTACTCTCCCCATCTTGTCTTCCGCTCCCTCTTTTTATATATTTTGTTTGTCTGGTTGATTTGTTTGTGAAATAAATGTTAGCTCTTTCACGAGCCTCGATTCAGTATACAAAAAAAAAAAATGTAATAAAAAATTTAATTTATTAAATAATTAACAAAAATCATTAATCTCATAAATAATTAACAAAAATAATTAATTTTAAAAATAATTAAAATAATTTAATAAAAAGCATTTACTAAATACAACAACAACAACATGCATTTTAAGGCCATTTTCCCTGCTAGAGCGGGGGTGTTAGCCTTGCGGTCCCCATGACAATCTTCTCCATTTTGCCCTATTTTCTGCATCTCTCCTTGTTAACCCCCTTGCCCGCATTTCTTCTTCCACCATCTTTAGCCAAGTCTTTCTCGGTCTTCCCCGTTCTCTACTTCCTTCTACATTAACTTCCATCACTCTTCTCAACCAGTCACTTTCATCCTTCCTCAATACATGACCAAACCATCTCAACCTGTTCCTCTTCACAGCATCAATCACAGGCAATATTCCCATCATCTTTCGCAATTCATCATTTGTCTTCCTCTCTCTCAACGATACTCCGCACATCCATCAAACCATTCGCATTTCCACCCTTTCCAGCCTTCGTTGCTGCTCGACGTTCATTACCCATGTCTCGCTCCCATAAATCATAACACTTCTCACACATGCAGCATACACCTTTCCCTTCAGCTTCAGCGACACTCTCCTCCTCACTTACTAAATAATTAACAAAAATAATTAATTTAATAAATAAATAACAAAATAAATCAATAAATAATTAACAAAATAATTAATTAAAAAAATAATTAAAATCATATAATAAAAAAAATTTACGAAATAATTAACAAAAAAAATTAATTTCATCAATAATTAACAAAATAATTTAATAAGTAATTAACAAAAGTAATTATTTTCATAAATAATTAACAAAAATAATTTGTTAATAAAATAAATGTAAAGTGAAAGATAATGGTGAAAAGTTTGGATGGACGAGTGTGAGAGGAGATGTCAGTCGGATGTGTGGAATGTGCGAGGAGAAAAAGGATTTTGAAAGATTCAGCCATTTGCGTATGTAATATGTGTATATTGTGATACATTGGAAACAGCCCTTGCATCATGTTATTGCATGTTCTTCGCGCCACGTTGTAGAGCCATCTGCAGGAAAAGCACCAGAAGAGCGGTTTTTCATCAGATTAGGTGAATATTCAATACGAGCCGAAACCCGTGGAACATCCACGGAAGGGAGGATGTGGTGTATGGATAGATTGTACCATTATGGATGGCATATGGGATTTGCTTGTCCGAGTAAGAGTTAGGAAGAAAGATGAGAATGAAGAGTGCGTATATGAACAACGTATTTATTGCAATCTACTTAAATGACAACGCTACGATATACTTTTGAAAAATGAATGGATTCGTAATAGGAATCGGCATAGCACCATTCTGGGATTGTCCACTCAGTGGCCGGCTTGCTGTCGCCTTCGACTGTCCAATCAGCGGACGGCTTGCTTCGCCTTCGCCCAGCAGACGCCAATACGATGGCGTCGTAAGATGGCGTCGTATCGGCAGTTAATCGGATGCTTTTGGGCCCCAACGTCGGCTAATTCAGATTTTTCGAGTATGTCTGTACGTGATAAACAAAAAGCGAGGTTCGTAGATCGTAAATCCATTAGTGCCGTGGGCATCGGGTCACTGGGTGCGGCGTAAAAGGGATAACAAAGTCGAGTCCTTACGCTATTATTATATAGACTAGCCGAAACCCGTGGAACATCCACGGAAGGGAGGATGTGGTGTATGGATAGAGTGTACCATTATGGATGGCATAGGGGATTTGCTTGTCCGAGTAAGAGTTAGGAAGAAAGATGAGAATGAAGAGTGCGTATATGAACAACGTATTTATTGCAATCTACTTAAATGACAAAGCTACGATATACTTTTGAAAAATGAATGTATTCGTAATAGGAATCGGCATAGCACCATTCTGGGATTGTCCACTCAGTGGCCGGCTTGCTGTCGCCTTCGCCTGTCCAATCAGCGGACGGCTTGCTTTGCCTTCACCCAGCAGACGCCAATACGATGGCGTCGTAAGATGGCGTCGTATCGGCAGTTAATCGGATGCTTTTGGGCCCCAATGTCGGCTAATTCAGATTTTTCGAGTATGCCTGTACGTGATAAACAAAGAGGTTCGTAGATAAACGGTTCGTAGATCGTAAATCCATTAGTGCCGTGGGCATCGGGTCACTGGGTGCGGCATAAAAGGGATAACAAAGTCGAGTCCTTACGCTATTATTATATAGACTAGGGCATGCCCGTACGTGGGTGCCCGTTCCTTGCCAAAAAAAAAAAAAAAACGCTACCCGTACGCTCTACCCCGCCCGTACGCCCGTACGCCCGTAAACAAAAAAAACAACGCTCTTCGCTTCCGCCCTTCGCTCTGACTGAATTGGGAGAAATAATGCGCATAAGAAATCGAGAAATTATTATTTTCTCCGGAAGAAATCGAATTACGAACCGTAATGGCGCACGCGCTCGGCTCGGCTCGCTCTCACATCGGCCACGCCTACGCAACAACGCGTTCTGTGATTGGCTGCCGGAAGTGCAGTCTTCACTGTCCGGAAGGTCGCATATCGCAGTTATGATGAATCGCAAATTAGTTTTAATTAGTTTTAAAACATAGTTGAACGCCAACATAGTTTGCCAACGTGAAATAAATGAATACGCTCTCAAATGTGCCGTCCGAGGCAGAGTCTGTTCGCCACGTTCGGCACACGTGATAGCTCGCTGCTCTCTGATTGGTTGAATCGTTTTTTGGACATAGCTCGGTAACTACTTGTCCGATTAATATGAAACCTTGAAAAGGCACATCCTCAGGTCCCCAGCAATATACCTGGCAAGTTTCAAGTATATCGGACCCGTGGTTGTCGAGAAACAGCGGTCACAGACATACAGACATACATACATACACACAGAGATTACTGGAATTATAGATAGATAGGACAAGATCGACTACTACTACTACTACTACTACTACTACTACTACTACTACTACTACTACTACTACTACTACAACAGCCGCAGTTATACCCATCTTGTAGTGTTTGCTTGGGAACTGTTTTGCCCAAGTCTTTCACAAACCGGCTGGACAGGCCTGACGTTCGAACAAGGTGATTTCGGCAGGAATTTGCAATTTATTAAGAACTATCCGATTGCACCGGTACACAAAGCAGCACGGGTACCCAGTGTTGTCCCGTGCCGTTCGAATCCTGCTGGTATTTTGAAAGAATCTATTTTTTTCTTGTGGGGGGGGGGGCTAAAACACTTCCCTATGCCCCCTCAGGAATGGGGTCGGGGATCATGTAATATTACCTTTCACATAGGTAGAAAGGCACTATATAATTTTTTCACGGGCACTATAGAACGACTAAAAAAAAAAGAAGAGCTAACTTTTTAAAAAAATGGACTAATACCAACGATAACTCGCCTACTCTTTGCAAAATAAAGCCATTCTTTCCCACTCTTCCCTCCCGAAATTCAAGCAGGCAGTGCAACGCCACCTCATGTCATCCCCCATCGTGACCCTTGATTTTATTACCTCCATTAACCCTTCCTAACCCAACCCTCTTGTTGGTTTCACTGTTTCCTCTCCTTCTCCCTCCCTTCCTTTCTTGTTAGTTTATTCCCTTGCTGGTTGTGCCCAATTGTTGCCCCGCTACACCACTGTCAAATTTACCTTGCTCTTCCATGAGCCTCGATCTTGTAGAAAAGGGAAAAAAATTCCAGGCCATGAGAAAAGTTTTCCAAAACGCTTTAATCTCTCACCATAAATCATATATAAAGTCGGACAATTAAAATTCGGAAAAGTTTTGAACATCCGGGCAAAGGAGTCGGAAAATAAGAATGAGCAAAATGTACAAATACTGAAGAAGAAAAAATTCTCCACAAGAGGGAGGCTCATGGAAGAGCAAAGTGATGTGGAGTATGAGAACACTATGCAAGAAAATGAAGGAACAGGGAAAAAGAAGGGGAGGAAACAGCAACCTGCAGGCAAAAGGGTTCGATTAGGAAGGATTTGTGGATGTAATAAGGGTTGTGGGTATGGATGGGGGATAACATGAGATGGCGGTGCACTGGTTGAAACCTCGGAGTTAATAAAGGCGGTGAACAGCTTTTTTTTTCTTTTTCTTTTTTTTTTGTATACTGAATCGAGGCTCGTTAAAGAGCTAACATTTACTTCACAAACAAATCAACCAGCAAAACAAAATATATAAAAAGAGGGAGCGGAAAACAAGATGGGGAGAGAAGGGGAAGCACACAAACACAACATTTGAGAGCAGGGAGATGTGTGGAAGGGAGAGGGCTTGGGGGGGAGGAGGTGTGGGAGGGGGGGGCGGAGGGAGAAGAATAAAACACAAGGACACCAAGGATTTCCAGGACAGAAGTTGGTATTTCAAAAAAGTGGAATTGGGGTGAAATTAGCGGGGGTAGAAAAGATCAAGGTTTTGGATGGGGGAAGATAAGAGATGGTGGTGAACAGCTGTTTTAAAGACCTGGAGGGTGGAGTGGGATTGAAGAGAGTGAGGGAGTTTGTTCCAGAGGCAGGAGAAAAGAGGAGTGAAGGTGAGCAGAGAGTCTTGATTTTGGCAGTTTGACCATAAGAGGGTTGCAGGCAGATCTTGTGCGACCTGCAGGAATATTTGCGGGACAGAGCCCAGAGAGAGCTGGGGGGGCAAGGACAGAGAGGAGTCGGTAGAAGACGGAAAGACCACCAACCTGCCTGCGGTAAGTGAGTGAAAGACCCTTGGAGTTAGCTTCATCACGGGAGATTCCAATGATTCTGAATGCTTTGGTTTCAACAGCGTGAAGACGAGCTAGGTGTGAGGCAGGAGCACAAGCCCAGAGGGGAGAGCAGTATTCCATTGAGCTGCGGATGAAAGCCTTGTATGTGGTGAGGAGCTCAGGTGTGCCAAGGAAGGACTTCGCACGACGGAGGATGCCCAGTCGGCGACTGGCTTTGGATGCCAGATTTGAAATGTGGTTTTCCCAGGAAAGATCATGGCAGATAGTGAGACCCAAAAGCTTGAGTGACAGAACTTCTTGGAGAGGATTATTCAGAAAGTGGATGGGAGGGTTGTCCAGTCGGTCTTTTCGGAGAGACATCGTAAGAGTGTGAGATTTGTCAGGATTGAAAGACATGTTCCACTTGTTTGCCCAGTCTGTGATTTTGTCCAGGTCTGCAGAGAGTGAGGAGGCTGCAGACTGCCGATCTGAGGGATGAAGAATGGAGCGACAGAGAGTACAGTCATCAGCAAAGAGATACAGAGGATTTTCAAGAGAGTCAGAGAGATCATTGATGAAGACCAGAAAAAGCACAGCGCCCAGAACACTGCCTTGTGCAACTCCAGCCTGAACAGGAAGAGGAGATGAGAGAAACCCATTCAGGGCCACACGTTGACTACGACTAGAGAGGAAGTTGGCCAGCCATGCGTGGAGATTTCCATGGATACCAAAAGAGGAGAGTTTGGTGAGCAGAGCGGGGCGCCAGACCGTATCGAAGGCACGTGATATGTCAAGGGAGCCTGCTCTAATTTCCTGTTTGGCATTGAGGACCTCCATCCATTGTTTAGAAAGCAGAAGCAGCATGTCCAGAGTAGAGTGTCCAGGTCTGAAACCAAATTGATGATCAGAGATCAAGCCATTGGAGAAGAGGAAAGATTTCATATCTGAAGCAATGATGAAGCTTGAAGCTTCACCGCACCATGACTTTGCTGATAATTGGGAGAAGGCTGATTGGTCTGTAGTTGCTGGGATCTGTTTTTGCACCTTTTTTGTGCAAAGCGCTGATGTTGGCAGATTTCCAAGCAGATGGAAGATGACCTTGAGCAAAAGAGAGGGTGAAGAGAACAGAGGGAGGGAGGGAAAGAGCGGAAGAACAGGATTTTAGGACCCGTGGGCTGATGCCGTCAGGTCCAGTTGCAGAACCGAGTCGAGGGTTGACAGAAACTTTTCCACCTTGTCAGGAGGAAAGGACACAGAGTCCAGGAGCAGCTGGGTACGTCTGGGTATGGTGGGTACAGAGAGGGATGGGTTTGGGACACAATATTTGGAGGCAAACACAGAGTTGAGGCATTCAGCTTTTTCACGTTGCGGAGTCAGCCGTGTGGCCATTTGAGGTGAGGGAGGGGATGGAGGGGGAACAAACACCAGAAACAGATTTGACCAGACGCCACCAGGATTTGGAAGAGGGAGACAGATAAGAGAGTTCGGTCCTGAGAACGGAGAGATATTGTTTCCTGGCTCTCCTGAGGGTGGACACACACTTGTTTCGGGCTTTGTGAAAGGAAATTAGATTTCCTTCCGTTGGATTTGCTTTCCAGGAGACGAAAGCAAGTTGTTTCTGGGCAATAGCCTCACCACAAGATTCCGTGTACCATGGACGGGAGGAAGGGTATGACAACAGAAGACGAGATGGGATAAATCTGTGCATGAGAGAGAGCAGTTTGCTTTGGAAGAATTCCCAGGAAGAATTTATGTCAGAGGCAGTAGAGATGGGAGACCAGTCCAGATGATTGCTGGCTGCTTGAAGACCATGCCCGTTGGCCTGAGTGAAATGCCAGACTCGTCGACGCTGAGGAGGCTCTCTGAGAATGGTCAGAGAGATGTCCACTTTAACAAGCACATGATCAGAAGAGCCGATTGGAGCAGAAGAAGAGCAGCAGACATTTTCAGGGAAGTTAGTCATAACCAAGTCCAGAAGAGAAGATTCTCCGTTGACTGAAATCCGGGTCCGGAAATTGACAGATTGTGTCAGTCCCAGTGAGTCACAGAAGTCCTTTGCTGAAGAGCCATGGCTGGTGAGAGAGGTACCCACACCCAGCCAACTGGCATGGTGACAGTTGAAATCACCACATATGAGGAAGAGAGAGTTGGGATGGGTAGATAGAAGTTGGTCCATATTCTCAGACAGCGAGATGTCGATGGAGTCATCACTGTTTGGTGGACGGTACAACACACATATGAACAAAAGGTGGGAGCGAAGGGGAAGCCGTAGCCAAAGGTATTCCTGGGGGTGAGGTGGAGAGAGGGCAGTGCAGGGCGAGTGAGGAAGAGTTTTTTATAAAGATAGCAACCCCACCTCCAGGACGAGGCTCAGGTCTATCATACCGGAGGAGGGAGTAACCTGGGAGAGATACCAAGGAATCAGAGACATCATGAAGGAGGAAAGTTTCTGTTAAGCAGATCACGTCTGGTTTGTCAGAAGCAACCTGTATGGAGAGATCAGACAAGTTTGAGTGAAGGCCCCGGATGTTTGAGGTCCATACTGTTAAGGAAGAGGAAGGGGGAGCATCGGATACAGAACAGGGGCGAGGGGGGAGCGGTAGGGTAAGATGTGGAAGAGGAGGAAGAGGTAGGGAGAGCTGTTGAAGGTGTGTCAGAGATTACAGAATAGCTTGGAGAAAGGGAAGAATGGGGCAGACAAAAGGTTTGATGGTGATTGGGAGGGGCGCAGTGAGGTGTTATTTGACGAGGGGGAAGAGCGAGGCAGAAGGTTGAGGGAGATGAAGGTGAAAGTTGGAAGGGGGAAGAAGCGGGGAGGATGCTTTGAGGAGGAGGGGTGAGAGGGGAGTCTAGGAGGGGAGGAGCGAGGGAGAGTCTCGGAGGGGAGGGGTGTGGGGGGAGATTTGAAAGGAATGGGTGATTGGGAAGATTTGGAGGGGAGGGGCAAGGGGGAAGATTTGAAAGAGATGGGTGATGGGGATGATTTGGAGGGGAGGGGCAAGGGGGTAGATTTAGAGGGGAGGGGTGATGGGAAATGGGATTTTGGGGTGATGGGATTTTGAAAAATGTACGATTAATGGGAAACGAACATTTATTGCAAAATGAGTTTCTTGAGACATTCGAGTCAAAAATACATTTGAGGACGCTGGAGGGAGGATGGAGTGCTGGAGAGTTTAGGGAATGAATGAAAGATGCACTATAAGAGATGGAATTTTTTTTTGGAATGAATAGATTTGGTGAGCAAGTCGAAAGCATCCTTTTATAGAAGAAGAAGAAAAAGGTGTTATAGAATATGACAGAATACAGGTCTTCAGGGGTCAGATGAGACATTTTTTAACAACGTGATCACGTGATCACAAACAATGTGGTCGAAGAACGAACGAACAAATAAGAACGAATAAACGAATAAGAACAGAAGGAAATGTTTTTTTGTTTTGTTTTTTTTTAGATTTTAAAACAAGGAAGTATGGGATGAAAAGACCGTGAAAAACAGAGACCGGAAAGTAATTGCAGTGCGATCGGAGAACCGCTGAGACAAAAACAAAGCCTCAAGCCAAGGTCGGACACGGTAGCCTAGTACTACACTTAGGCCTCAGAATACGCAATAAGAAAGACCGACGATTCTGTACACAGGTATGAAAAACCAACGCCAAGAATACTATTAAAGACACCCCAATAGGTACATATACCGAGAGAAAGATACAGTTTCGACAAAAACACAATTGTGAAAAGTTACTTTACTTCGAAAGCGAGCGCACATGGACAGCTTTGAAGAGACGAGACCTCCAATCTTGCGCATCCACAGCATGTGGACCACAAACCCTTGGTCTCGCCATGGCCAAGGTTACGGAGCCGTGGTCGGCCGCCAGCAACGCCACCTCTCCGCCGTGTCCGAATTTTCGACGGACATCCGGCACGTCGCGGGCAAGGCCAACGCTGTGGCCGATTGCCTCTCCCGGTCCGGCGCGAACGCCGTCCACCTGGGTGTGGACTTCGCCCGCATGGCGGCCGACCAGACCGCCGACCCCACGGTGCAAGCCCTCCGGACGGTGGACACAGGCCTGCGGTTGACCGACGTCCCCTTCGAGCACACAGGCACAGTTCTCCTGTGCGACGTTTTCCTGGGCCAACCTCGCCCCATCGTGCCCACCGGATGGCAGCGGCACATTTTTGACGCCCTCCACGGCCTTTCCCACCCGGGCCGGAAAGCATCACAGAAGCTCGTGGCAGCGAAATTCGTCTGGCACGGGCTCCGCAAGGACGTCCGCGACTGGGCCAATGCCTGTGTCGCCTGCCAGCGCGCGAAGGTCCACCGGCACACCCAGGCCCCGTTGGCACCATTCGACGTGCCTGCGCAACACTTCGACCACGTCAATGTGGACCTGGTGGGACCCCTTCCCTCCTCGCGGGGCTTCACCCATCTCCTCACGATGGTGGACAGGACCACCAGGTGGCTGGAGGCCGTCCCGCTGGCATCAACAACATCCGCCGACGTGGCGCAGGCCTTCATTGGCACCTGGATTGCCCGTTTCGGCGCCCCCTCGGACATCTCCTCCGACAGAGGCCCGCAATTCACCTCCGAGCTTTGGGACGCGGTCGCCCAGGCTTTGGGGGTCAAGCTTCACCGCACCACGGCCTACCACCACCAAGCCAATGGCTTGTGCGAGCGGTTCCAACGCTCGATGAAGGCCGCTCTCAGGGCCAGCCTCCAGGATGACGGTTGGGCCGACAGGCTCCCGTGGGTCCTATTGGGCCTCCGAACGGCCCCTAAAGAGGACCTCCAGGCTTCCACCGCCGAGCTGGTCTCCGGCCAGCCACTGCACGTGCCGGGCGAATTCATCCCTGATGCCACCAGCCCCTGGTCCGCGGCTCGCCAACGCTCGGTCCTCCAGGAGGCCGCCAGGAGATTTGCCCCCGTGCCCACCACGGCTGCCCTCAACCCCACGTCCCCCCAGCACTTCGCACTGCGGGGTACGTTTTTATCCGGCACGACGCACACCGGGGACCGCTCCGGCCGCCATACGATGGCCCTTTCCGGGTCCTGAAGAGGGACGACAAGTCGTTTACCATCGACATCGGCGGCTATCCGGACCGCATCTCCGTGGACCGCCTCAAGCCGGCCCATTTGGACCTCGACCAACCTCCATGGTTGGCCCTTCCCTCCACGACGGGGCCGTCCCCCGTCAACCAAGCCCCCTGCCCGCCCATCCACCGCCACGCCACCTACCACCCCCACACGAATCGCCAGTGGTCGTTTCGGCCGGGTCATCAAGACCCCCCTCAAACTGACTCTCCCGGTGCATGTTAATTCTGGGGGGGCGCATGTCGCGGTTACCCGGTAGCATGACACAATTACCTTGCACCGGCCGATGACGCAACCGGCGAGCGGTCATGTGTCCGGACTCGCCCGGGCGTGTTCAGTCTTGCCTTTACCGGGCGAACGCTTGCCTTTCATACCACGCCCCGTTTAGAGGCGTGGCTTATCTATTTGCATACCACGCCCCGCCTGAGAGGCGTGGCTTTTGTGTGTTGAGTTTCTGATATATATTGCCCCCCGTTCGATGGGCTGATTCAGTGCTTTTGAGTTCGTTTGAGTGAGCTTGGAATAAATAGCTCAGAGAAACTTCATTCCTGGCCTCATCCATTTTGTCCGATTTTATCGTGCGAGCATAGCTCCCACAATTCCTATTTAAAGGGTAACATCTTTCTCTTGTGAACTTTCATGGTTGCAGTTATGCAGCTTTCTTTGGCTGGAAGAGCATGGCAGGAGTCAATTTAGTTATATAATCCTAGCCACCTGGAGTAATTGATTGGGTGAGAGCGGATTGGTTATTCCTCCATTCACATATGAGAGATGTGGGTGGGTCTTTGTTTTTTCATATACAGTATGGATATTTTCAGGATGTTTCAAAAAGATTGATACAACTCTGACCTCCTGCCATGTCTTTGTTTTTTGACCTATACCGTTTTCCTTTTCAGGGTTTGGTGGTGTTATCGTGGTATTTGTTCCCTGGGATTTCTAGCTTCATAGCTCAACTACACCATTGACAGTGGAGCAGAAGACAAAAGTGGTGGATCTGTGGTATGAGACCATCATCAACCACAACAACATTTTCTGGTGGGCAGAACCACCTGAGGAGATCACTGAGAGGTACCTGAAAGGACCTAAGGTCACATGCTTCTGCACCTTCAATGCCAGATGGGGAATGCTAGGGCCTTACTGGTTTGAGAATGACACAGCAGGATGGTGACGATCAACAGTGAGCGCTACCGGGCCGTGTTCCAGAAGTTCCATAATGATCGAGCCCAAAAGTTAACCCCAAACCAGCTCAACATGACCTGGTTTATGCAGGATGGTGCACCCTTACATACAGCTGGTGACGCCATCACTTTCCTGCAGCAGCTCTTCAGAAACTGCTTCGTTGCCCTGGGTACCACTCATGACTGGGCGCCCCATAGCCCAGACTTGAACCCTCTGGACTACTGGTTCTGGGGGGCTGCCAAGGGCTCTGTCTACGTCAACCGCCCTGCCAAACTGGATGATCTGAAGCAGGAGGTGTCAGACTACCTCCAGACAGTGCCACATGAGACATACAGGAAAGTTGGACTGAAATTTGGAGTGAGGATCAATGCCTGTCTGAACAGGGGCACATATCGAGAACGTCAATTACAAGGATTTTCTGTAAATGTCAATTTCAGACCTTGGGTTCTCACTAACTCTAGCAGTGACTTACTGCAATAGCAATCAGTGATAGAAAATACTGATATGTTTGTAGGGGGTAGGCAGTGATTACCTTAGTCCAGGCAGAATTGCATAGGTAGTATGCTCCGAATGTCGTGTAGCCATCTTGATGTACATAAGTCAGACCGTATGTCTTGTAAGCGCGTATCTTCGTTCCCATTACAAGAGGTGGGGTTATGTTAATTAGTTAGGGATCATGGGTAATTAATCCCCTGTATGTAATGGCCTCTGTTATTTTTCCTCTGTTCCTTATGACACATGCAGCACACACACCTAGCCAGGAAATCGCGCATTTACCACGCTAAATAACAACCAACCCGAAGCAGGACATTGAGCACTACCGCTGATAACACCGGACTGGTGAACACACAGGCACAGGAGGTCCGTGAGGCCACGCCCTGAAGAGCAGTGATTGGTCCGGAATTTGGTTCAAGTAAGGTCTGCTAAGATGGCACTCGCTGATAGGAGCAGACACGGAGACGTCGTGAGATGACGTCAGAGCCTTGAGTATAAAGGAATGCTCTGCCTGACATTTTCTCTCTCCTCTCTTCTTCGTCTTCTCGTGGCTGGCTCTGAACTTCTGGCTTTGGCGGTGAACTGTGACGAGTTCATATCTCGCTCTGCTTCGGGAGTTCACCGCGAGTGGTCGGAGTTCATAGCGCTCTTGTGCTGGGAGCCATGGGTGCTGGTGTGGAGCAGACGGCGAGTGGACGAGCACAGCCTGCTCGCTTTGAGCTCAGTGGCTGGACAAGCGAGCTGCGCGCCAAGGTTGTTCCCGCACACAGACTTTGCGCCAATGAGCATATTTTCGCGCACAAGGACGCAGGGAATGGGACGATTCCTGATGAAATTCAAGAGCACCTCGGAGCTAAGTGCCCACAAATTAACGCATTTATTTTCACAGTTATTTTTTCCCATTGTTTGTATTTGAGTTTGTGTGGGGGCGCTCCAGTTAGGACATTATTTTATCATACATCATTTCATTATTGGCATTTACATTGAAGTCTGTGTGGTTTGAGTTAATTGATTATCTCGGTGTGAAGACGTCGGGTGGAAGCCGTCCAGGTAAGTTCGTCATCATCCTTTCCCTCGCGTGTAAAGAATACCATCGGTTTTGGATTGAATGCCTTGGAGTAAAGCTCGTTTGGTAATCCGTGTTGCCCCGCGGTGTTCACTACAGGGAAGGCACACAACAATACCATGTCATAAGCTTTAAATAAATGTTTGGTTCACGTTCCTGAGGTTTCTCTTTCTTTGTAAATAAACGTTTAAAGTTGTATCACTCTTTTTGAAACACCCTGGCTTTGTTACTTATGCATGGCCACATGTTTTAACACTTTACAAACTCCAACTCGGCGTATAATTACAACTTTGTGTGGAAGGGGGGGGGGGGAGGGGTGGAGATAGGTTATAGGTTATGCAGCTGTGGCCTCACGACGGATATGGGGGATGGGGTGAAGTGTAAATTCTCTATGTAAATGTGCACTGTGTAGCACCTTTGTTTTAACGGGGAGGTGGGGGGGGATTCACCGATGCAATACTACCTGGACTAACCTGGCGGTGGTGGCAGAGGGTATTAAAATTTCCTCCTCCTTCCCGTCTTCCCCCCCCCCCCCCCCCCACCTCCCCGCTAAAATAGAGGCCTGTCATCGTGTGTGGGAGATTTCTAGTGGGAAGGGACATCAGGACAAACAGGAGAGGGGGTGGGGGGCAAAGGGGGTGTGGGATGTGAGGACTGGGACGAGGAGGGGTGGGTGGGAGGATTTAAAGCACTCCATACACAGGTAAATCTGTCTTCCTTTCCTTCTCGCCCAAAATGGAGGGGTCTGTCAAAGTGGAAAAATAATAAGCAGAAGGAGCCGGGAAAAGTTACGCCAAAGTGACCAATATAGCAATTCTTGGCACACAGGATGAATTAATTGGTCTGTCAGCGAAGCGACAGGTAGGCTCTGCTAGTATACGTTAAGTGAAGACTTGTGGTTGGGAGTGAAATCAAATGAATACATCTTGTGTTCTCCAACCTTTAATTTGAGCAAACAATTACTCGAAGTTTCGGTCAGTAACCCAAAACAACCGTACATCCACCGATCTCTCTGAAGAGTAAAGAAATAACTCTAAATCCCTCATATCAATGTGAAAAGGGGGTGGGCACAGCCATGCCTACCAATCAATGCCATTCTAGAACGAGACCTGTGACTGAGTACTTTTTTCTGTGTTGGGCAATACATAATGATGTTACAATGAGAGTATCCCTGGTGTGTTCCCGCATGAGTGAGCCAAACGCTCATGGAAAGTCAACCACCTCCTCACTGAGTGATGCAACGGTATCCTCCACAAGCCATGCCTCCAAAACCCATCTTCTGGCTTTACTGGGGGTCACACCCAAAATGCTGACACTACCCCATAGTGGAACATGGCCACTGGCCAGCCTTCAGCCCATGTTTGGCAACGGCAGATCTCCGAGGATAATTACACTTGAAGGTCTTGCGATGCTTGGTGATGTGTTGTCCTTAGGTCTATTCCTGTCTAACCAACATATTCAGCCCACGAAACACAGGGAACCTTGTAGACCACCGCTGCCCTGATCTTTCCTGCGCTGCTTGTTCTTAACATGCATTAGCACCTGCCTCATTGTGAATACAGGTTTGCCATTTACCCTCACACCTGCCGATTTCAAAACTCCGCCAATCCTTTGCGACACACCCAGCATAAAAGGAAAAACACAATAACCTTTTGGTTGTTGCTGTGGGGCAGTCCTGCGTTTTGGCCCCGCCAAGATTGCTTCCCTTTTAGGTAACAATCTGTCAGGGTAGCCATTGGCCTTCGGAACGCCTCACCTCTGTCCTCTCGACTTTGATTGTCAATCGTAAATCATGTGCTCTTTTTAGGAGGGTGTGTATCACAGCTCGTTTGGGGTTCATGAGATGGCAAGAGTCAATATCCAGGTAACGGTCAGTATGAGTGGACTTCCTGTAAACAGTAATGTTCAACCTTCATTTAGAACCCTTGTCACCATGGTGTCCAGGAAAGCGATGGAACCATTTTGTTCCTTTTCTGTGATACTTTGGGAAAAACAGTAGGGAAACAGAACAGTAGAAAAAGTTAATGCTTTGGCAATTTCACATTTTATTTTGTAAATATGGAGAAGAAGGGAGCACAAACTTGCGTATTGATAGTAAGATATACGCGTAGTTATAAAAATCTGTAGTTTCTCAAAATTTTCAGATTTCACTCCAGATTTCAACAATTATTTAGTCCACCAGCTCCGATCCTAAAATCTGAAGACGGATTTTGATTATACACTGTACTTTAATTAGTCCGTGAGTGGTAATCATGGTTCCAAGGCAAGGCATTTTTTATTAGGCCGAAGCAAAATGGCAGATTAAGACCCCTGTGAGGTGAATACAGGCTGAAAAAGGATAAAGCCTGTTTTTGTTTTAATAAAATAAGTCCGTTAGTTATTTTTAAAATGGGTGTTTATATTTGCCCAAATACCCAGTTTTTATTCATGCACTCCCTTGGAGTTCCCTTAGTATGCATGAAAAGTTTCAGGCCGATTGGTTTCATGGTTTTGGAGTTATGAAGGAGACACACTGACTGACACACTTTCTCTTTTATTACCCTGCGCTTACGAAGCGAAAAGCATGGTTAGGCATTCGGTTGCGTGTATACGTGTGGCGTACGTGTCTCCAGTTATTAAAATTAATTTTCTTGGCAACCGTTGGTCTGATTGACACAAAAGTTTACCATAGGAGTGCCTCTGTCTGTAGAATTTTAAAATTCATAATTATGACGTCATAGGTCAGGTGGTACGGATGCCATCTTGGAAAAACACTACACTTCTATATCTCCCAAACCGCTCAATGGGAAAAATTTTTAACATGGCTCATTGTCAAGTACTCTCCATGGGGAATAAGATATGTTGATGATGACGTCATAATTCGACAGGGACAACACTTAATCTTTTTGAAATTGAAATCAGTTTGAAATGTATTGAGTGTGATCTTCACAGCAATAATATTAGAGAATATAAATTTATGATGTAATCGCTCACGTGGTCTGGCAGCCATATTGGATCAAAGAAAAAAAAAACCTTCAAAAACAGAGAACAGTTGTCTAGCACCAAGTTGACTGCACCGGGTAAGTATTCTACAAATACCATCGAGTTTTTTAAGTGTATTCATTGCGGATTTTCAGCCACGGAATCACAGTCCAGTCTAACCAAATTCGCCTCAAAAACGTACGCACGCGGAAACTGCCATATGGCCAAAATAATTCATCCCAATGGCACCATAAACGGATGCTGGATCGAGTCAGTGCCCAGAGCATCCCACAAGAATGCAGGAGAGCTTGACCCGCACAACCACGTTGTCCCGCACAACCACGTTGTACTTACTTCCTGACGTCCCAGCAAAAGGTAAGTCAAAAAACAAACCTCTACCCCATCCATCCCTGCATCTCTGAACCAATCCGTCTGTGATAAGTGAACGGGTGTGGGTAACGTCATCACACGGGGTTATCACAGACAGACTGCAGGTTGTGGGACACACGGAGTCACCTCCCCTCGGCATCTTTGGAGTTCATCTTCAGCAGTCTCATACTTTCTAATTGGAATAGAAAGTTGAAATTTTGCATGCTGATGCAACTCGAAGCCTATATCCCAGGAAATAAAAATCACAAAACCGCTGGAAAATGTCCATAAATTATAATATCCAGAAATAGGTCAGTTAGTGCAGTCTCGCTCTGCACATGGCAGGTCACGTGACCCAAGACAATGGAGCTTACACTCGAATTGGTTGCTCGGCAACACTAACACGTGCGTCTTCCACCTCTTACTTTATATCCTTTGTCGTATTTACATTTAAAAAATGACTATGGATGTAAACTTAAGAAAAAAATGAGCTCATTTCTAAATCACTAATTCTTAATTTACTTGAGATACATATCTGCCTGCAGAATGCAAGCACAATGCACTTCAACAAATGTATGCACGTAAGGTGCACATTGAGTATTTGCTGCATTCTGCAAGCACGCACCACGAGTATATTACATGTAGGGTGCTATCAAACCTCACAGTAGATCGCTTAGCAAAAGGGACTTGCATCTTGACTTTACAATCGTGCGGAGAGGTGAGAAATTACGATGGGGGAAGGATTGAGAACATTAATTACAGAGGGATAAAGAGGTGGGGGGACGGACGATAAATATTGGGGCTTAATGGCGATAAGCAGCACCAGATTCTGGCCACTGTAGGCTGGAGTTACAAGACGCCTTAAATATGCCAACGTTCATTTAGAAATAACTAGTGGGGTTGCTATCAAATAATCTGAGCCTCGTCCTGGAGGTGGGGTTGCTATCTTTATAAAAAAACTCTCTTCCTCACTCGCCCTGCACTGCCCTCTCTCCACCTCACCCCAGGAATACCTTTGGCTACGGCTTCCCCTTCGCTCCCACCTTTTGTTCATATGTGTGTTGTACCGTCCACCAAACAGTGATGACTCCATCTACATCTCGCTGTCTGAGAATATGGACCAACTTCTATCTACCCATCCCAACTCTCTCTTCCTCATATGTGGTGATTTCAACTGTCACCATGCCAGTTGGCTGGGTGTGGGTACCCCTCTCACCAGCCATGGCTCTTCAGCAAAGGACTTCTGTGACTCACTGGGACTGACACAATCTGTCAATTTCCCGACCCGGATTTCAGTCAACGGAGAATCTTCTCTTCTGGACTTGGTTATGACTAACTTCCCTGAAAATGTCTGCTGCTCTTCTTGTGCTCCAATCGGCTCTTCTGATCATGTGCTTGTTAAAGTGGACATCTCTCTGACCATTCTCAGAGAGCCTCCTCAGCATCGACGAGTCTGGCATTTCACTCAGGCCAACTGGCACGGTCTTCAAGCAGCCATCAATCATCTGGACTGGTCTCACATCTCTAATGCCTCTGACATAAATTCTTCCTGGGAATTCTTCCAAAGCAAACTGCTCTCTCTCATGCACAGATTTATCCCATCTCATCTTCTGTTGTCATACCCTTCCTCCCGTCCATGGTACACAGAATCTTGTGGTGAGGCTATTGCCCAGAAACAACTTGCTTTCGTCTCCTGGAAGGCAAATCCAACAGAAGGAAATCTCATTTCCTTTCACAAAGCCCGAAACAAGTGTGTGTCCACCCTCAGGAGAGCCAGGAAACAATATCTCTCCGTTCTCAGGACCGAACTCTCTTATCTATCTCCCTCTTCCAAATCCTGGTGGCGTCTGGTCAAATCTGAATCTGGTGTTTGTTCCCCCTCCATCCCCTCCTTCACCTCAAATGGCCACACGGCTGACTCCACACGAGAAAAAGCTGAATGCCTCAACTCTGTGTTTGCCTCTAAATCTTGTGTCCAAAACCCATCCCTCTCTGTACCCACCATACCCAGTCGTACCCAGCTGCTCCGGGACTCTGTGTCCTTTCCTCCTGACAAGGTGGAAAAGTTTCTGTCAACCCTCGACTCTGATTCTGCAACTGGACCTGACGGTATCAGCCCACGGGTCCTAAAATCCTGCTCTGCCGCTCTTTCACACCCTCTCTCTATTCTCTTCACCCTCTCTTTTTCTCAAGGTTATCTTCCATCTGCTTGGAAATCTGCCAACATCACCGCTTTGCACAAAAAAGGTGCAAAAACAGATCCCAGCAACTACAGACCAATCAGCCTTCTCCTAATTATCAGCAAAGTCATGGAATCTATCATTGCTTCAGATATGAAATCTTTCCTCTTCTCCAATGGCTTGATCTCTGATCATCAATTTGGTTTCAGACCTGGACACTCCACTCTGGACATGCTGCTTCTGCTTTCTCAACAATGGATGGAGGTCCTCAATGCCAAACAGGAAATTAGAGCAGTCTCCCTTGACATATCACGTGCCTTCGATATGGTCTGGCACCCCGCTCTGCTCACCAAACTCTCCTCTTTTGGTATCCATGGAAATCTCCACGCATGGCTGGCGGACTTCCTCTCTAGTCGTAGTCAACGTGTGGCCCTGAATGGGTTTCTCTCATCTCCTCTTCCTGTTCAGGCTGGAGTTCCACAAGGCAGTGTTCTGGGCCCTGTGCTTTTTCTGGTCTTCATCAATGATCTCTCTGACTCTCTTGAAAATCCTCTGTATCTCTTTGCTGACGACTCTACTCTCTGTCGCTCCATTCTTCATCCCTCAGATCGGCAGTCTGCAGCCTCCTCACTCTCTGCAGACCTTGACAAAATCACAGACTGGGCAAACAAGTGGAACATGTCTTTCAATCCTGACAAATCTCACACTCTTACGATGTCTCTCCGAAAAGACCGACTGGACAACCCTCCCATCCACTTTCTGAATAATCCTCTCCAAGAAGTTCTGTCACTCAAGCTTTTGGGTCTCACTATCTGCCATGATCTTTCCTGGAAAAACCACATTTCAAATCTGGCCTCCAAAGCCAGTCGCCGACTGGGCATCCTCTGTCGTGCGAAGTCCTTCCTTGGCACACCTGAGCTCCTCACCACATACAAGGCTTTCATCTGCAGCTCAATGGAATACTGCTCTCCCCTCTGGGCTGGTGCTCCTGCCTCACACCTAGCTCGCCTTCACGCTGTTGAAACCAAAGCATTCAGAATCATTGGAATCTCCCACGATTAAGCTAACTCCAAGGGCCTCTCACTCACTCACCGCAGGCAGGTTGGTGGTCTTTCCGTCTTCTACCGACTCCTCTCTGGCCTTGCCCCCCCCCCCCCCCCAGCTCTCTCTGGGCTCTGTCCCGCAAATATTCCTACAGGTCGCACAAGATCTGCCTGCAACCCTCTTTTGGTTAAACTGCCAAAATCAAAACTCTCTGCTCACCTTCACTCCTTCATTCCTCTTTTCTCCCGCCTCTGGAACAAACTCCCTCACTCTCTTCAATCCCACTCCACCCTCCACGTCTTTAAAACAGCTGTTCACCACCATCTCTTATCTTCCCCCATCCAAAACCTTGATCTTTTCTACCCCCGCTAATTTCACCCCAATTCCACTTTTTGAAATACCAACTTTTGTCCTGGAAGTCCTTGGTGTCCTTGTGCTTTATACTTCTCCCTCCCCCCCCCCCCCCCTTCCCACGCCTCCTCCCCCCGGGCCCTCTCCCTTCCACACATCTCCCTGCTCTCGGATGTTGTGTGTGTGTGTGTGCTTCCCCTTTTCTCCCCATCTTGTCTTCCGCTCCCTCTTTTTGTGTATTTTGTTTGTCTGGTCGATTTGTTTGTGAAGTTAATGTTAGCTCTTTCACGAGCCTCGATTCAGTACACAAAAAAAAAAAAAAAAAAGCCATTTCAAATTTCTAAAATCTTTAATTTTCAGCCGATTGACTTGAAATTTGAATAGGATTTACATATCGGATAGCTGAATTCAACCACCCACTATTTTTGCGATTAGCGTAGGCGAAAAGGTCAACATATGCCAAAGGTCAACCACTTTTTTCAAATTTCTAAAATCCTCAATTTTCATCCGATTGACTTGAAATTTGAATAGGATTTTCATATCGGCGAACTGAATTCAACCACCAACTATTTTTGAGATCAACTTGGGCCAAAAGGTCAACATTGGCCAAAGGTCAACTTTTTTTCAAATTTCTAAAATCCTAAATTTTCATCCGATTGACTTGAGATTTGAATAGGATTTACATATCGGCTTACTGAAATCAACCACCAACTATTTTTGAGATCAGCGTAGGCCAAAAGGTCAACATAGGGCAAAGGTCAACCACTTTTTTTTGGAATTTCTAAAATCCTCAATTTTCATCCGATTGACTTGAAATTTGAATCAGATTTACATCTTTGCGAACTGAATTCAACCACCGATTATTTAAGAGGTCAAAAGGATGCTCTAATGAGTGCCATTCTGCTTTGTTCTCTTTTGCCAAGTGTCACTCCATGAGTGATTTTTCATTTGTCTGTCTGTCTGTTTGTCTGCACAGAATAAATATGATTTTCTCTGCAACCGTTGGTCCGATTGACAGGAAATTTGCACCATAGGTGCAACTCCACCTCTATAACTTTTTAATGGTAATTATGACGTCATACTTCACGTGGTTCGGCCGCCATATTCGAAAAACCGAAAAACGTTGCACCTCTATATCTCCGAAAGCGCTGAGTGGAAAAAATTGAGACATGGCTCATTGTAAAGAACTCTCCATGGGGAATAAAATATGTTAATGATGATGTCATAGGTGCCTCCATTATGACGTCATAATTCGACAAGTACAAAACTTCATCCGATCAAGATGAAATTTATTGAGCGTCATGTAGGCATAAATTGGTGGAGAGAAAAATGATGACGCCATCGGTCACATTGTTCGGCCGCCATCTTGGAAAAACCCAAACATTTGCACCTCTATATCACTGAATGCGCTGCATAGAAAAAATCGAGACATGGCTCATTGTAAAGCCCTGTCCATGTGGAATAAAATCTGTTAATGATGATGTCATAGGTGCCTCCATTATGAGGTCATAATTCGACAGGTACAAAACTTCATCTGATCAAGATGAAATTTCTTGAGCATAATCTAGTTATAAATTGGTGGAGAAAAAAAAATGATGACGTCATCGTTCACGTGGTTCGGCCGCCATATCTGTTTTAACGCAAAAGCATTAAAAACGACTGAAAACACATCCTGGCGAGGGTCTGCAATCTCTAATTGCTCTTGTTGTCAATTGTGGTGACCGCCCAGTAAAGTCTGTTGTCCTTTGAGGTCACTTCCAATTCGTGGTATTGTTTCGTGCTGTCCTATTTGGTTATTGTGTGGTTGGTGTTCTACGTGGTACTAACCGCTCTCTGTAACTGTCTAATGTCGTAACTGCCTTGCACTCACGAGGTGGTCACTCACCTGGTACATCCTAAGAGTTAACTTGTTACGTTGAAACGGCTAACCCGAGTCGATGTTTTTATTATAACTCTTAACTACACATGAATCGCCATATTCCCACCACACACATCTGGTATCCGCTTCGCTTACACTGCTGTGCTCCTCCGCGGTAACGCCAGGGGGACGCGAGACCCTAACCGTGGACAATCGGCAGGGCGACTGTAGTGGGCGGAGCTTGCACAAAATGGGCGGGGTCGTGGCGAGGAAAAAGGGGCGGCGCATACGCGTGTCCACGCAGGACGAGCTCTAGCTGTACGTCCCTTTTAACGTGTCTGTGTACGTGTCTGTTCGACCCACGCTGATCGAGTGAGCCCTACCCCGTCCCTCACGGCGCAGGCAATCCACGGGCCTGGGCTTCCCGCTGCGGTACTGTTCGTTCGAGTCCCCATGCTGCCTGGACCGCTGAGGACACCGTTCCGAGTGACCCTTTTTCTTGCCGTGCTTCGTCCCATATCCCGAGTCATGCTGTTTGAGGTGGGAATGAGAAGCATTATTATTGTTGTTGTTATTTGTATTCGATAGCCATGATGACGTATAATGATCGCCCGAGGACACACATCAAACTGAAACATTCCCAGATTCTGTGATTGCCTTTGCTTATATATAATTCCCTTTCGAATGGATTTTGCTCCATATTTTGTTAACCACAAGAGACGTTGCTTTGACGCGAGACGCACGGAGGCATGTAGCCACAGCGTGACCTTCCAGGTGGAGTCGGACCTTGAATTTCTTTCCCAGTAAGCAGGTGCATGGATCCACTTCCTTAAAGCGGTGTGTGCGAAGTTTTTTTGCGACAAACAAATTGACACCTGCACAGAAATGGTGCCCAACTCTGCTTTTGATAACCGAAGATGTTTCACCAGGTCGAGAATTCCTGCAATCACTCACCTGGTCACGTGTTTTTGTGGTTGGACATGTGGAGCATGGGTGGTGCCCTCTCTGATGGAGAAACATCCATTGGGATGTGCGGGTTAGAGGAAAGGGTGGGTTGGGCACTTGCTGAGTCAGTATTGTGTGGAGAGCATGAAGACAGGTCCAGAATACAGTGCTGGAAAAGTGGGGAAATTAAACTATAAATCACGTTTATTCACAAAATATCTCAAAAAGTTGCGGACGGATTCGGACGAAATTTGGCAGAGATGTAGCGTATGTGACAAGGACGAAATGATTAGATTTTGGTGAAGATCCGGATCCGGATCCGGCTAGTATAAATTTTAAGTGATTCTTCATCATTGGGAGATAGGGCCAAAAACGATACATAGCAGCATATCTGAAAAGGTTATGGATGGATTTGGACGAAGCTTGGTGGACCGGTTGAGTGTCTGACAAGGACGATTCCATTCGATTTTGGTGAAGATCTGAATATGGATTCGGATATGAGAATTATTTAATTTCTTAAGTGATTCTTCACCATTGGGAGATGGGGCCAAAAACGATACATAGCAGGATATTTCAAAAAGTTATAGATGGATTTGGACGAAACTTGTTGGACAGATTGTGTGTGTGACAAGGAAGAATCGATTCAATTTTGGTGAAGATCAGGATCCGGATCCAGCTAGTAGAATTTTAAAGTTAATCTTCACCATTGAGTGATCTGGCCAATCAGGTGGTGGTATGCTCTCTACTGAGTGCTGTTCCAGTTCACTTCTGAATCACCCGGCAGCTGTTTCATACCGTTGCAT
Organism: Myxine glutinosa; assembly: GCF_964187855.1. NCBI lineage: Eukaryota > Metazoa > Chordata > Myxini > Myxiniformes > Myxinidae > Myxine > Myxine glutinosa. The sequence goes on from NC_136265.1 coordinate 49,918,751, forward strand.
GCAAAATTTAATTGCTTAAATTAGCAGGTAACACACTCTTTTGCACTGGTATAGGTAATATAATAGAGGGGCTTAATAATAATAATAATAATAATAATAATAATAATAATAATAATAATAACAGAGGGGCTTAAAATTTAAATAAAACAAACAAACAGCTGGAACAACTAAAAGTGCCCAGCTGAAAACTTTAAAGCCAGAAAGACGAGTAACACTGTAAAACTAGATAATTTATAGAACATTTAACTCCGTGCAGTTTGGAGAAAAAAAGGACATGGGCAGGGTCTACAAGCGGCAAATTTGATTGGTCCAGATGATGTAAAATCCCTTAATATTTTGTCCAAATATTGCGAAACGGAAGGGTTTTGAAAGTGCCAAGAAGGTGATTTTGGTCCTACAGTGTTTAAGTATGCAATTTTATCTTACTATAATTCACCAAATGTCCGTCCGTCTGTCTGTCTGTCCGTCCGTCTGGCTGTCCATCCGTTCGAAGGTACCGCAAAAACGGCTGAACCGATCGCAACGATATTTTGGGTGGGTAATCCTGGGATCTCCTGGAGTAAAATAGGGTATATTGTTTTTCCAATTTCAGCTTTGGCCTCCAGCATTTTCAGGTTTGGACTCCCGCATAACGTTATTTTCCCGGGTGCCGCAAAAACGGCTGCACTGATCGCTGCACGGCTGCACCGATCGGCTGCACCAATCGGACTCAGTGACCTCGGACAAAGACATTTTATAAGGACATGGGTTGAATCCCTGCTTGAGAGAATGCCAACCCCCTTCCCACCATCACAGTCGTCTCTCAAACTCACAATCCCATGAGATATGCAGAAAGGACGACCCAAAATCAATTATCTTCTTTTTGATTCGTATATAAACATCATTAATAGTAAATAATGACCTCGGCCATAGTTCAAACGATGTGGGTTTAATCTCTACATGAGAGAATTCCACATAGCTATTTGGGCGGTGTATACGCTAACAGATCGCTGTCTCCATCGATCTTGCCAAGGCCGTAACACCTATCGGCTCAAAATCCTTTTAACTGTTGACTTGGTAGTTTTTACAATGAAGTAAACATTAACAATGTTGTTAAAAGTTTATTTAGTGATTAATTTGTGATTGGAGTTATGTTGTTTGGAATGAAAAAAGAGATATCGAGTTCAAGTAAATGACGACATGCCGTGATGGTTTCTACTTTCTAAACGTGAACTTCGCGGATCGCCATATGCAGATTCGCCACGGACCCACGATCGATGTTCTATACGTGAACGTACCCGTTTGTTTGCGAATGGGTATGTTTTTCATGGAAGTCCTTCACGAACTTGCTGTCCATGTCTGACGTGCGACTGAGGGTGCTACAGGAATGTGGAATTTATTGGTTTCATGCTTAAGCATTCGCCGTATCTGCATTGCTTGTTTTCTTCTGGCCTCCCACCCGTGCATAGTACAGGTATCTCACTCGTTGAAATAAAATGAAAATTTTGAAGGTCGTAGAAAAAAAAATTGGGAAGTTTATCATCATTGTTGCAGCGTCTTTTACAACACCATATTTAACCATGTTCCATTAGTTCTTCGTGCCTGTTGTTTGTATCATTTATGACATCCTTAAAACAGCAAGTGTTCCTGTTTGGAATGATTTTCAATTTTGCTTGACTGTCAGGCAGGCAAACTAAAAAACATCACACCCATGTCTGAAGGAAGTGGTTCACTTTGGCATTTTAAATAGGCAAAACCTAGAAATGAACGAAACCCATGAAAATTACCCTTTAGAACCGTTTAGAATTGCCCTATAGAAGCCTTTATCATTACCCTTTAGAAGCCACGAGAATTAACTTTTACAACCCTTTAGAATTACCATTTAGAACCCATTATAATTAACCTTTATAACCCATTATAATTAACCTTTATAACCCATTATAATTAACCTTTATAACCCATTATAATTAACCTTTATAACCCATTATAATTAACCTTTATAACCCATTATAATTAACCTTTATAACCCATTATAATTAACCTTTATAACCCATTATAATTAACCTTTATAACCCATTATAATTAACCTTTATAACCCATTATAATTAACCTTTATAACCCATTATAATTAACCTTTATAACCCATTATAATTAACCTTTAGAACCCATTATAATTAACCTTTATAACCCATTATAATTAACCTTTATAACCCATTATAATTAACCTTTAGAACCCATTATAATTAACCTTTAGAACCCATTGGAATTAACCTTTGGAACCCATTGGAATGATCCTTTAGAACCCATTAGAATTACCCTTTTTAACCCTTTAGAATTGAACACGCTGGGTTAGAAAGGTTCTTCTTCTTCTTCATTTTAAAGCGGGTTCACCGCTTAAATTTATCTCGCCCCTCTCTGCACATGCAATAAGGACAAATTCAGAGCCAAAGTACTGCTAAACTACAGGTTCGTTTTCTGATTTTCCGACTGCTAAACTGCAGGTGTGTTTTCCGATTTTCCGACTGCTAAACTGCAGGTTCGTTTTCCGATTCATGTCCCGATTCGTGTTCAAAATATAACATTCAATTGGAATCGACTTGTTGCTCGATCATAAACTGATGTTTGTCGACAGACAGACAGACAAAGTGAACCGATTGCTTATCCTCTCTTTCCGCTTTGAGTGCAGGGTAATAATAAATTTCTTTGTTGTTAGTTTTACATGTTGTTTTTTCAATTGTCAACTTAAGGTTGATTTAGCTCTCTTCCTCATAAATAATTCCACTATTATTATTCCTCTTGCCTGCATAATCATAGGTCAGTATGTTTAGATACACCACACCAGGCAATCTTTACTTTTTAATCTCATATTTCATAATGCACAACGAGATGTGTTTAAAAATGAGAGAAGGAGAAGAAACTAAATGATGCACTTTCGAAATGCCACACCTGGAGGCACCATCTTTGTACGTCTCATCTAATATTGAAACATTTAATTATGTTTCCATGAAATACAAAAGTACAGTCGGACCCCGAAATTCGCAGGGGATACATTCCTGAAAATGCCTCGAATGTCAAATCCGCAAATGTGTGGGACATTGTTTCAATGGGAAAAGGGGGGATATGTTCTCGGTGGTTCATAATTCCTTAGGGAAAATCAAACACCCCGTGAAAAACCGCGAGGATGCTCACAAAAAACCCCGAATACTCTCGAGAAAAGAATGTCGAATCGCCTGGTTGCGCACATACAGCAGCTTCATGCATGACGCGCGTGGTAGATGCTTTTAGAAGTGTCTTGTGTGCTGCTGGTGGGAAATGGTTTATACGTGGCTGGAAGTGGTTTTATGCGTGAAGTGTGGAAGATGCTTTTAGAAGTGTAATTTGTGCACAGCTGGTGGGAAATGGTTTATACGTGGCTGGAAGTGGTTTTATGCGTGAAGTGTGGAAGATGCTTTTCGAAGTGTAATTTGTGCAGCTGGTGGGAAATGGTTTATACGTGGCTGGAAGTGGTTTTATGTATGATGTGTGGAAGATGCTTTTAGAAGTGTAATTTGTGCACAGCTGGTGGGAAATGGTTTACACGTGGCTGGAAGTGGTTTTATGCGTGAAGTGTGGAAGATGCTTTTAGAAGTGTAATTTGTGCACAGCTGGTGGGAAATGGTTTATACGTGGCTGGAAGTGGTTTTATGCGTGAAGTGTGGAAGATGCTTTTAGAAGTGTAATTTGTCCACAGCTTGTGGGAAATGGTTTATACGTGGCTGGAAGTGGTTTTATGCGTGAAGTGTGGAAGATGCTTTTAGAAGTGTAATTTGTGCACAGCTTGTGGGAAATGGTTTATACGTGGCTGGAAGTGGTTTTATGCGTGAAGTGTGGAAGATGCTTTTAGAAGTGTAATTTGTGCACAGCTGGTGGGAAATGGTTTATACGTGGCTGGAAGTGGTTTTATGCGTGAAGTGTGGAAGATGCTTTTAGAAGTGTAATTTGTGCACAGCTGGTGGGAAATGGTTTATACGTGGCTGGAAGTGGTTTTATGTATGATGTGTGGAAGATGCTTTTAGAAGTGTAATTTGTGCACAGCTGGTGGGAAATGGTTTATACATGGCTGGAAGTGGTTTTATGTATGATGTGTGGAAGATGCTTTTAGAAGTGTAATTTGTGCACAGCTGGTGGGAAATGGTTTACACGTGGCTGGAAGTGGTTTTATGTATGATGTGTGGAAGATGCTTTTAGAAGTGTAATTTGTGCACAGCTGGTGGGAAATGGTTTATATGTGGCTGGAAGTGGTTTTATGCGTGAAGAGTGGAAGATGCTTTTAGAAGTGTAATTTGTGCACAGCTTGTGGGAAATGGTTTATACGTGGCTGTAAGTGGTTTTATGCGTGAAGTGTGGAAGATGCTTTTAGAAGTGTAATTTGTGCACAGCTGGTGGGAAATGGTTTATACGTGGCTGGAAGTCGTATTATGCGTGAAGTGTGGAAGATGCTTTTAGAAGTGTAATTTGTGCACAGCTGGTGGGAAATGGTTTATACGTGGCTGGAAGTGGTTTTATGCGTGAAGTGTGGAAGATGCTTTTAGAAGTGTAATTTGTGCACAGCTGGTGGGAAATGGTTTATACATGGCTGGAAGTGGTTTTATGTATGATGTGTGGAAGGTGCTTTTAGAAGTGTAATTTGTGCACAACTGGTGGGAAATGGTTTACACGTGGCTGGAAGTGGTTTTATGCATGATGTGTGGAAGATGCTTTTAGAAGTGTAATTTGTGCACAGCTGGTGGGAAATGGTTTACACGTGGCTGGAAGTGGTTTTATGTATGATGTGTGGAAGATGCTTTTTGAAGTGTAATTTGTGCAGCTGGTGAGAAATGGTTTATACGTGGCTGGAAGTGGTTTGATGTATGATGTGTGGAAGATGCTTTTAGAAGTGTAATTTGTGCACAGCTGGTGGGAAATGGTTTATACGTGGCTGGAAGTGGTTTTATGTATGAAGTGTGGAAGATGCTTTTAGAAGTGTAATTTGTGCACAGCTGGTGGGAAATGGTTTATACGTGGCTGGAAGTGGTTTTATGTATGAAGTGTGGAAGATGCTTTTAGAAGTGTAATTTGTGCACAGCTGGTGGGAAATGGTTTATACGTGGCTGGAAGTGGTTTTATGTATGATGTGTGGAAGATGCTTTCAGAAGTGTAATTTGTGCAGCTGGTGTGAAATGGTTTATACGTGGCTGGAAGTGGTTTTATGTATGAAGTGTGGAAGATGCTTTTAGAAGTGTAATTTGTGCAGCTGGTGGGAAATGGTTTATACGTGGCTGGAAGTGGTTTATGTATGATGTGTGGAAGATGCTTTTAGAAGTGTAATTTGTGCAGCTGGTGGGAAATGGTTTATACGTGGCTGGAAGTGGTTTTATGTTTGAAGTGTGGAAGATGCTTTTAGAAGTGTAATTTGTGCACAGCTGGTGGGAAATGGTTTACACGTGGCTGGAAGTGGTTTTATGCATGATGTGTGGAAGATGCTTTTAGAAGTGTAATTTGTGCACAGCTGGTGGGAAATGGTTTACACGTGGCTGGAAGTGGTTTTATGTATGAAGTGTGGAAGATGCTTTTAGAAGTGTAATTTGTGCACAGCTGGTGGGAAATGGTTTACACGTGGCTGGAAGTGGTTTATGTATGAAGTGTGGAAGATGGTTTTAGAAGTGTAATTTGTGCAGCTGGTGGGAAATGGTTTATACGTGGCTGGAAGTGGTTTTATGTATGAAGTGTGGAAGTTGCTTTTAGAAGTGTAATTTGTGCACAGCTGGTGGGAAATGGTTTATACATGGCTGGAAGTGGTTTTATGTATGATGTGTGGAAGATGCTTTTAGAAGTGTAATTTGTGCACAGCTGGTGGGAAATGGTTTACACGTGGCTGGAAGTGGTTTTATGTATGATGTGTGGAAGATGCTTTTAGAAGTGTAATTTGTGCACAGCTGGTGGGAAATGGTTTATATGTGGCTGGAAGTGGTTTTATGCGTGAAGAGTGGAAGATGCTTTTAGAAGTGTAATTTGTGCACAGCTTGTGGGAAATGGTTTATACGTGGCTGTAAGTGGTTTTATGCGTGAAGTGTGGAAGATGCTTTTAGAAGTGTAATTTGTGCACAGCTGGTGGGAAATGGTTTATACGTGGCTGGAAGTCGTATTATGCGTGAAGTGTGGAAGATGCTTTTAGAAGTGTAATTTGTGCACAGCTGGTGGGAAATGGTTTATACGTGGCTGGAAGTGGTTTTATGCGTGAAGTGTGGAAGATGCTTTTAGAAGTGTAATTTGTGCACAGCTGGTGGGAAATGGTTTATACATGGCTGGAAGTGGTTTTATGTATGATGTGTGGAAGGTGCTTTTAGAAGTGTAATTTGTGCACAACTGGTGGGAAATGGTTTACACGTGGCTGGAAGTGGTTTTATGCATGATGTGTGGAAGATGCTTTTAGAAGTGTAATTTGTGCACAGCTGGTGGGAAATGGTTTACACGTGGCTGGAAGTGGTTTTATGTATGATGTGTGGAAGATGCTTTTTGAAGTGTAATTTGTGCAGCTGGTGAGAAATGGTTTATACGTGGCTGGAAGTGGTTTGATGTATGATGTGTGGAAGATGCTTTTAGAAGTGTAATTTGTGCACAGCTGGTGGGAAATGGTTTATACGTGGCTGGAAGTGGTTTTATGTATGAAGTGTGGAAGATGCTTTTAGAAGTGTAATTTGTGCACAGCTGGTGGGAAATGGTTTATACGTGGCTGGAAGTGGTTTTATGTATGATGTGTGGAAGATGCTTTTAGAAGTGTAATTTGTGCAGCTGGTGGGAAATGGTTCATACGTGGCTGGAAGTGGTTTTATGTATGAAGTGTGGAAGATGCTTTTAGAAGTGTAATTTGTGCAGCTGGTGGGAAATGGTTTATACGTGGCTGGAAGTGGTTTATGTATGATGTGTGGAAGATGCTTTTAGAAGTGTAATTTGTGCAGCTGGTGGGAAATGGTTTATACGTGGCTGGAAGTGGTTTTATGTTTGAAGTGTGGAAGATGCTTTTAGAAGTGTAATTTGTGCACAGCTGGTGGGAAATGGTTTACACGTGGCTGGAAGTGGTTTTATGCATGATGTGTGGAAGATGCTTTTAGAAGTGTAATTTGTGCACAGCTGGTGGGAAATGGTTTACACGTGGCTGGAAGTGGTTTTATGTATGAAGTGTGGAAGATGCTTTTAGAAGTGTAATTTGTGCACAGCTGGTGGGAAATGGTTTACACGTGGCTGGAAGTGGTTTATGTATGAAGTGTGGAAGATGGTTTTAGAAGTGTAATTTGTGCAGCTGGTGGGAAATGGTTTATACGTGGCTGGAAGTGGTTTTATGTATGAAGTGTGGAAGTTGCTTTTAGAAGTGTAATTTGTGCACAGCTGGTGGGAAATGGTTTATACATGGCTGGAAGTGGTTTTATGTATGATGTGTGGAAGATGCTTTTAGAAGTGTAATTTGTGCACAGCTGGTGGGAAATGGTTTACACGTGGCTGGAAGTGGTTTTATGTATGATGTGTGGAAGATGCTTTTAGAAGTGTAATTTGTGCACAGCTGGTGGGAAATGGTTTATATGTGGCTGGAAGTGGTTTTATGCGTGAAGAGGGGAAGATGCTTTTAGAAGTGTAATTTGTGCACAGCTTGTGGGAAATGGTTTATACGTGGCTGTAAGTGGTTTTATGCGTGAAGTGTGGAAGATGCTTTTAGAAGTGTAATTTGTGCACAGCTGGTGGGAAATGGTTTATACGTGGCTGGAAGTCGTATTATGCGTGAAGTGTGGAAGATGCTTTTAGAAGTGTAATTTGTGCACAGCTGGTGGGAAATGGTTTATACGTGGCTGGAAGTGGTTTTATGCGTGAAGTGTGGAAGATGCTTTTAGAAGTGTAATTTGTGCACAGCTGGTGGGAAATGGTTTATACATGGCTGGAAGTGGTTTATGTATGATGTGTGGAAGGTGCTTTTAGAAGTGTAATTTGTGCACAACTGGTGGGAAATGGTTTACACGTGGCTGGAAGTGGTTTTATGTATGATGTGTGGAAGATGCTTTTTGAAGTGTAATTTGTGCAGCTGGTGAGAAATGGTTTATACGTGGCTGGAAGTGGTTTGATGTATGATGTGTGGAAGATGCTTTTAGAAGTGTAATTTGTGCACAGCTGGTGGGAAATGGTTTATACGTGGCTGGAAGTGGTTTTATGTATGAAGTGTGGAAGATGCTTTTAGAAGTGTAATTTGTGCACAGCTGGTGGGAAATGGTTTATACGTGGCTGGAAGTGGTTTTATGTATGATGTGTGGAAGATGCTTTTAGAAGTGTAATTTGTGCACAGCTGGTGGGAAATGGTTTACACGTGGCTGGAAGTGGTTTTATGCATGATGTGTGGAAGATGCTTTTAGAAGTGTAATTTGTGCACAGCTGGTGGGAAATGGTTTACACGTGGCTGGAAGTGGTTTATGTATGAAGTGTGGAAGATGGTTTTAGAAGTGTAATTTGTGCAGCTGGTGGGAAATGGTTTATACGTGGCTGGAAGGGGTTTTATGTATGATGTGTGGAAGATGCTTTTAGAAGTGTAATTTGTGCACAGCTTGTGGGAAATGGTTTATACGTGGCTGTAAGTGGTTTTATGCGTGAAGTGTGGAAGATGCTTTTAGAAGTGTAATTTGTGCACAGCTGGTGGGAAATGGTTTACACGTGGCTGGAAGTGGTTTTATGTATGATGTGTGGAAGATGCTTTTAGAAGTGTAATTTGTGCACAGCTTGTGGGAAATGGTTTATACGTGGCTGTAAGTGGTTTTATGCGTGAAGTGTGGAAGATGCTTTTAGAAGTGTAATTTGTGCACAGCTGGTGGGAAATGGTTTATACGTGGCTGGAAGTCGTTTTATGCGTGAAGTGTGGAAGATGCTTTTAGAAGTGTAATTTGTGCACAGCTGGTGGGAAATGGTTTATACGTGGCTGGAAGTGGTTTTATGTATGATGTGTGGAAGGTGCTTTTAGAAGTGTAATTTGTGCACAGCTGGTGGGAAATGGTTTACACGTGGCTGGAAGTGGTTTTATGCATGATGTTTGGAAGATGCTTTTAGAAGTGTAATTTGTGCACAGCTGGTGGGAAATGGTTTACACGTGGCTGGAAGTGGTTTTATGTATGATGTGTGGAAGATGCTTTTTGAAGTGTAATTTGTGCAGCTGGTGAGAAATGGTTTATACGTGGCTGGAAGTGGTTTGATGTATGATGTGTGGAAGATGCTTTTAGAAGTGTAATTTGTGCACAGCTGGTGGGAAATGGTTTATACGTGGCTGGAAGTGGTTTTATGTATGTAGTGTGGAAGATGCTTTTAGAAGTGTCATTTGTGCAGCTGGTGGGAAATGGTTTATACGTGGCTGGAAGTGGTTTTATGTATGATGTGTGGAAGATGCTTTTAGAAGTGTAATTTGTGCACAGCTGGTGGAAAATGGTTTATACGTGGCTGGAAGTGGTTTTATGTATGATGTGTGGAAGATGCTTTTAGAAGTGTAATTTGTGCACAGCTGGTGGGAAATGGTTTATACGTGGCTGGAAGTGGTTTTATGTATGATGTGTGGAAGATACTTTTAGAAGTGTAATTTGTGCAGCTGGTGGGAAATGGTTTATACGTGGCTGGAAGTGGTTTATGTATGATGTGTGGAAGATGCTTTTAGAAGTGTAGTTTGTGCAGCTGGTGGGAAATGGTTTATACGTGGCTGGAAGTGGTTTTATGTATGAAGTGTGGAAGATGCTTTTAGAAGTGTAATTTGTGCACAGCTGGTGGGAAATGGTTTACACGTGGCTGGAAGTGGTTTTATGCATGATGTGTGGAAGATGCTTTTAGAAGTGTAATTTGTGCACAGCTGGTGGGAAATGGTTTACACGTGGCTGGAAGTGGTTTTATGTATGAAGTGTGGAAGATGCTTTTAGAAGTGTAATTTGTGCACAGCTGGTGGGAAATGGTTTACACGTGGCTGGAAGTGGTTTTATGTATGAAGTGTGGAAGATGCTTTTAGAAGTGTGATTTGTGCAGCTGGTGGGAAATGGTTTATACGTGGCTGGAAGTGGTTTTATGTATGAAGTGTGGAAGATGCTTTTAGAAGTGTGATTTGTGCAGCTGGTGGGAAATGGTTTATACGTGGCTGGAAGTGGTTTTATGTATGATGTGTGGAAGATGCTTTTAGAAGTGTAATTTGTGCACAGCTGGTGGGAAATGGTTTATACGTGGCTGGAAGTGGTTTTATGTATGATGTGTGGAAGATGCTTTTAGAAGTGTAATTTGTGCACAGCTGGTGGGAAATGGTTTACACGTGGCTGGAAATCGTTTTATGTATGATGTGTGGAAGATGCTTTTAGAAGTGTAATTTGTGCAGCTGGTGAGAAATGGTTTATACGTGGCTGGAAGTGGTTTTATGCATGATGTGTAGAAGATGCTTTTCGAAGTGTAATTTGTGCAGATGGTGGGAAATGGTTTATACGTGGTTAGAAGTGGTTTGATGTATGATGTGTGGAAGATGTGTTTAGAAGTGTCTTGTGCACGGCTGATGGAAGATGTTTTTTTTCCACCCACAAAAAAACCCACGAATACTTGGGGGAAAAGGGGTCCGTATGTAGAAGCAGGCCACATTTTATCAATACACGGGGTCCGCGAATGTTGGGACCGCGAATGTCAGGGTCCAACTGTATTTGTATAATATCCCTCCTTTGCATTCTTGTCTTACTTCATGCATGCTTTCTCACCTGAAAGGTAGTCCTGAGCATTTCTGAAAGTCACCTTTGCAACAACAAATCCAAGACACTACCCTCAACCATCTCACCTCTCAAGCATTCATGCAGAAAATTTTCTTCTCATTAATCGGGGACATCAATCGGTTTATTTTATTTTTTTGTAACTACATCACTTACCGCCGACATCATGCTGAACTTTCCACAACTGTGAGGAGGTTACGTTTGGCCATTCGCTGCAAGACATCTTCGTGGATTACCGGTGTTTGTCTATTACAAGCCGACAAGCCCACAAGGAAGGGGAAACAGCCATGCTTAGGTGGCACGTCAAGTTGTGCAATATAACTCTAGATGCTCTCAGTTAGTGAAAGTGTTGGAGATATTATCTTATTTTATGGTGCTGGAACCACCTGGGTTTTGTGATTCGTACACTTACTTTTACTTTTGGTGGAAACGAGGGTTATGTTCTGTAAGAATAAAGAGAGAGGAATCTTTTGTATAATTATCACATATATTCCAGCATTTTAGGCCTCTTCCACTGAGCATGACCCAAAGACCCATTAGAATGGCTGCCAGGACAGCTTTGAGGTATGCGTACTTGCCTTTGAACTGTCTAGTCTGGGTTTGAATCTTGACCTCTGAGAAGCAAGTGGTCTGGGCTGGTCTTGGATATCCCTTGATAACAGCTCACACCACTCGCAGAGTGTTGTTGTCTGGGCAGTAGATCCTACACTATAAATAAATTCAGGTTCCCAGGTTGTTTGCTTGTCACGTGTGCACAGTGGTCTTTAGTTATGGAGGACAGTCTTGATGATTATGATGATGATAGGATGTTGTCCCTTCGGGATATACCAAGTTCAATAAATGTTGTCTGTTGTTACCTGGTAATAGTGTAGAATACCAAGCGGTATTCAGGATTGCAAAGCAGATAGCGAAAGAGAGGTGTGATGTGATGGGGGTGAGTTGCTTGAAAGATGAAGTGGGACAAATCGTTGTGGACCCAGATGGAATTAAAGGAAGATGGAAAAGATATATAGAAATGCTGTTGAATACAGAGAATGAATGGGATGGCAACATAGAGAGTAACACAGTTTTAGGACCGGCAGAGAAGATAACTGAGAAGGAAGTTGAGGAAGCGATAAAAGCAATGAAGAGTAGAAAAGCGGTAGGGCTGACGGGAGTTGTGGGAGATATGTTGAAGGCAGCAGGAAGTTGGGGTGTGAAGAGAATGACAGAGATCTGTAATCTGGTGGTGAAAGAGGGCCGCATTCCAGTGGATTGGGAACTGAGTACCCTCGTCCCTCTATACAAGAGGAAAGGTGACCCTCTGGAGTGTGGCTCGTACCGAGCGACAAAGTTATTGAAGCATGGAATGAAGGTATTGGAAAGGGTGTTGGAGAGGAGGAAAAGGAAGAAGGTGAAGATCGACGAAATGCAGTTTGGATTTATGCCAGAATGACAGACGCGCTCTTTATTGTGATGCAGTTGCAGGAGAAGTACATGGAGAAGAGGAAGAAGTTGTTTCTTGGGTTTGTTGATCTGGAGAAAGCATTCGGTCGGGTTCCACGCGAAGTATTGACATGGGCATTGAGGAAGTTAGGAGTGGAGGAATGGTTGATCAGAGTAGTGATGGCAATGTACAAAAGAGCGCACAGCTGTAAGGACGAAGGACGGGAACAGTTGTGAGTTTGAGGTGAAGGTGGGAGTGCATCAGGGGTCGGTACTAAGTCCACTACTATTTGTAGCTGTGATGGAGGTGCTGGCTCAGAACGTAAAGGAGGGTTTACCGTGGGAGTTGTTGTATGTAGATGATCTGGTGTTGATTGCGGAAAGTATGGATGGACTGAAGGAAAAGATGAACAAGTGGAAGGAATGTATGGAGACAAAAGGTCTGAAGGTGAATATCGGAAAGGCGAAGGTGATGGTAAGTGGGAAAGCATGTGGTGAGGTGGAAAGAACTGGGAAGTGGCCATGTGCTGTGTGCAGGAAGGGTGTCGGAGTGAACTCCATTCAATGTACAATGTGCGCTGAGTGGGTTCATCAAAAATGTAGTGGTCTGAGAGGGTCATTAACCAGTGTGGCAGCTACATTCAAATGTAAGGTGTGCACAGAGGGAGCTGTAGATGGAGGAGGTGTTGAGTTGGATCTTGGAGACGGCGTGAAGCTGAAAGGTGTTAAAACATTTTGCTACCTCGGAGACATGCTGAATGGAGAAGGTGGATCAGACTCGGCAACGGTTGCTGGAGTGAGATGTGCATGGAAGAAGTTTCGGGAACTGAGTGGCATGCTGATGAGGAGGGGAGTGTCGTTGAAGCTGAAGGGAAAGGTGTATGCTGCATGTGTGAGAAGTGTTATGATTTGTGGGAGCGAGACATGGGTAATGAACGTAGAGCAGCAACAAAGGCTGGAAAGGGTGGGAATGCGAATGGTTCAGTGGATGTGCGGAGTATCGTTGAGAGAGAGGAAGACAAATGATGAATTGCGAAAGATGATGGGAATAGAGCCTGTGATTGATGCTGTGAAGAGGAACAGGTTGAGATGGTTTGGTCATGTGTTGAGGAAGGATGAAAGTGACTGGTTGAGAAGAGTGATGGAAATGAATGTAGAAGGAAGTAGAGAACGGGGAAGACCGAGAAAGACTTGGTTAAAGATGGTGGAAGAAGAAATGCGGGCAAGGGGCTTAACAAGGAGAGATGCAGAAAATAGGGCAAAATGGAGAAGATTGTCATGGGGACCGCAAGGCTAACCCCCGCTCTAGCAGGGTAAATGGCCTTAAAATGCATGTTGTTGTTTTTGTTTGACCATTTTAGCCGACCAGAGAATCAAGAGATGCCTATTTTGTATTTTAAGTAAAAAAAAATATATATATATATATACACAAAGAATTAAGTTAAGCACCCCCTACACAAAGAATTAAGTTAAGCACCCCCTAATATATATTCTTTGTGTATATGTATACATTGGCATATATTCTAAGGTATGTGAGATCAAATAATGATTGGTATGACATTAGCAATTATCCATTGATGAAATGCAGATGAGTGCACTCATCTGTGACGCCCATCGCTCGTGCAGCACGTGTTATCATCCACGTGGTCGTGATTGACGCAAAGATCGCTAGAGGTCTTCTCAGAACAATGACTGTACGTTAGAAAACATAAACGTCATCCACACTGTCCGTGATGGACCTATAGCTCCATACTTAAATTGAGGTGAAAATATGCCTAAAATTCCCAAAAAATTTCACCTTAAATTATTCAGAATAAAATATTGAAAACGGCATGATTGTTATGTTTTTATGTGACCATAATATCACTTCTCCAGAAAATATAGCAATATCATGGGTATATTACACTGTTTTGACGACAACAAACTTGTAATGTGTGAGGTTGTAAAAAAACGGGGGGGGGGGGGTGCTTAACTTAATTCTTTGTGTATATATACGTATATATAATATACTGCATATAAAATATTAAGCGACATCCAAAAATACCAATTTTTTTAAAAGCAATACAATGCATACATCTGAAAAATGTGTTTGCCATTTAACAATTTAAAACCTTTTTATCAATGGCTCTGGCTCAGGGAAGAACATTTACTCACTCGTATATTCGGTGCATGACAAAACCAGGAGACATTAATTTCCTCTTCCTGAATAACGAGGACATATGAGACAAAAGGCAAACGAACACATCATGTGAGATTCGAACCTGGCACCGGCCATGAAGCAAGCAACGAGTCAGGAATGAGGACCTCACAAGTAAAACGTTTGATGAAATCACAAGAGCACATTTGTTTTTATTTTAGGGAATTATTTTCCAATAAGTAGCAGGTGCGGCGTGCTTCTGATCCTCGTGATGCATTCTTCTTCTTTTATGAGGTTATTGTTTTACTTCCTAAACCATAGTGAGATGAAACAAGATCTCTTATTAATTAGAATTGGCTCATCTTCTGGTTCTATAAAGGATAATTGGCTTCTTCCTTCCTCTTTCATTTTCTGATATATTGAGGCCTAACTTTTATCATCCTAGGACATCTAAGAATATTTTTAGGTGACATCTATTCAAAAGGACAAGAGCACAGACAATCAAACACAGGTTTATTCACAGGTTGGTAATAATGGAGCAGGCTTGGATGGGCCTAATGGCCTCCTCCTCCAACGAAGTTCCTTGTAATGGAACTCTGTAAACTTTGACTTGAAAATCACAATAAACGCAGTTTGTAATAAATGTTCGTTTTTCATTAATCATCCACTTTCTAAACTCCCTCCCCCCACCCCTCCCCTTCAAAACTCCCCCCTCACCTCTCCCCTCCAGAACTCCCCCCTCACCTCTCCCCTCCAAAACTACCCCCTCTCCCCTCCTTTTCAACTCTCTCCCCTCACCCCTCCCCTCCTAAACTCCCCCCTCACCCCTCTCCTTCAAATCTCCTCCCCCCCCCCCCCCTTCAAAACTCTCCCTCGCCCTTCCCTTTCAATTCTCCCCCCTCACACCTCCCCTCCTAAACTCCACCCTCACCCCTCTCCTCCAAATATTCCCCCTTGCCCCTCCCCTTCAAATATCCCCCAACTCTACTGCCTCTGACATCAATTCTTCCAACGTAAACTGCTCTCTTTCATGCACAAATTTATCCCATCTCGTCTTCAGTTGTCATACCCTGCCTCCCGTCCATGGTACACTGAATCTTGTAGTGAGGCAGTTGCCCTGAAGCAACTTTCCATTGCCTCTTGGAAGGCAAATCCAACTGAAGGCAATCTCAGTTGCTTTCACAAAGCCCGGAACAAGTGTGTGTCTACCCTCAAGGGAGCCAGAAAGCACTATCTCTCTGCTCTCAAGACTGAACTCTCAAACCTGTCTCCTTCCTCCAAATCCTGGTGGCGTCTGGTCAAATCTGTTTCTGGTGTTTGTTCCCCCTCCATCCCCTCCCTTACCTCAAACGGCTACACAGTTGATACCACACGCGACAAAGCCGAATGCCTCAACTCTGTGTTTGCCTCAAAATCTTGTGTCCCAAACCCATCTCTCTCTGTACCCACTGTACCCATTCAAACCCAGCTGCTCCTGGACTCTGTATCCTTCTCTCCTGGCAAGGTGGAGAAGTTTCTGTCAAACCTCGACTCCGATTCTGCAACTGGACCAGACGGCATCAGCCCACGGGTCCTAAAAATCCTGCTCTGCCGCTCTTTCACACCCTCTCTCTATTCTCTTCACCCTCTCTTTTTCTCAAGGTCATCTTCCATCAGCTTGAAATCAGCCAACATCACCGCTTTACACAAAAAGGTGCAAAAACAGATCCTTGCAACGACAGACCAATTGGCCTGCTCCCAATTATCAGCAAAGTCATGGAATCCATCATTGCTTCGGATATCAAATCCTTCCTCTTCTCCCAATGGCTTGCTCTCCGATCATCAATTTGGATTCTGACCAGGTCACTCTACTCTGGACATGCTGCTTCTGCTGTCTCAATGGATGGAGGTCCTCAGTGCCAAACAGGAAATCGGAGCTGTCTCCCTTGAGATATCACGTGCCTTCGATACGGTCTGGCACCCCACTCTGCTCACCCAACTCTCCTCCTATGGTATCCATGGAAATCTCCACGCATGGTTTGCGGACTTCCTCTCTGGTCGAAGTCAACGTGTGGCCCTGAATGGATTTCTCTCATCTCCCCTTCCTGTTCAGGCTGGAGTTCCCCAAGGCAGTGTTCTCGGCCCTGTGCTTTTTCTGGTCTTCATCAATTATCTCTCCGACTCTCTGGAAAATCCTCTCTATCTCTTTGCTGATGACTCCACTCTCTGCCGCTCCATTCCTCATCCCTCAGATCGGCAGTCTGCAGCCTCCTCACTCTCTGCAGACCTGGACTTTGCAGACCGTTGTTTTTTCCTGTGATTAATGTTGGCTCTTACATGAGCCTTGATCTTGTATTAAAAAAAAAAAATCATATTGAGGAATATAGGTTTACAATTTCAATATCATTGGTCACATGGTGTGGCAGCCATGTTGTTTTAAAGGTAAAACGTTAAAAACCCACTTCCATCAAATTGCTTTGGCAAGAGATGTAAAACTTAATATGTATGATCGACTATCCATGGTGAATATCGTTTGAAAATTAAAACTTCGTGAGTCACATGGTCTGGCAGTCATATTAGATAGAAAAAAAAATCATCCTTATCCGATCAATGCGAAACTTTTGAATATGTGATCCACTACCCATTCTGAATTCACCTTTATAAAGAGGACATCAGGGGTCATGTGTCCCATCAAAGCGGGGTTCGATCAAAGTGGGGCTGCATGGGCCCCGGCCATAACTGCCTGCAGTTATAAAGCGCACATCTAGCATTATTATTAAAGTCGGTACGGGGCAAAATAAAAACTTCTTCAGCAATTCACAGTGCAAGCCTTGTAAAGCATAACGTTACTGTAATTCATCAATTCATGCTCGAGACCACATTCACATTGGGTAACAATATGGCATCTATTGCTTGGCCAACCTCTATGCATTGAATGTGCTGATTTTTTTTCCTTAACTTCCTCATGACTGTGGAGAGAAAAGCAACGACATGAGATGGCGTCACGCTGGAACCTAGAATACCCCGGCAAGTTACGTCACTTCTCCGCAAGTTCACTAGCTGTGTCTGTCCGAAATCAGGTGCGGTGTTGTAAAATGTCTCTGGCAGATTGCAACAGCTCCTCCATGAGCCTTAGGACCTGCAAGGAAAACCCTCCAATCTGAGATTTTATGTCAGCATTTAGTGCTGCGAATGATAATTACATCCGCCACCGAAGATAGATACAGTTTATCTTTTCACCCCTGTCTGCCTGTTTGTCTGTCTGTTTTTCTGTGAACAGGATATCTCAAAAAGCTGTGTACTGATTCGGACGAAACTTAGTGGACATATTGGGTGTGTAGAACAAAAAAAAGAACCACCTTTAGAGGCCATTTTTCCCTGCAGAACAGGGGTTTGCCTTTTCTTGGGCACCGTGGTCCCCTTTTTGAAGCAATGTTTTATGGCCGATGCCCTTCCTGCCGCCAACTCTGTTAGTCGCCTCTTGCGACACACAGGGAATTACCAGTGAGCTGATACTCAATTTGCCACCCTCGGAAGGATGACAGGCTGAGTGAATCCCCCTGGCGTTAATTCAGCGATTGACCGGGATTCAAACCCAGGATCCTGGGATCCCAAGCCGGCACCCGTACCGCTAAGCCAACACCAGGCTAGGTGTGTGGCAAGGATTGATTGATTCAATTTTGGTGAAGATACGGATCTGATACTTTTTTAAAAGTGATTCTTCACCAGAGAGAGAGAGAGAGAGAGAGAGAGAGAGTGAGAGAGAGACAGACAGACAGACAGACAGACAGACAGAGCAAAAAAATGATATATACAGTCACGTGAAAAAGTAAGTACACCCCATGTAAAGTTTTGACTTTTTCAACATATTTCAACATACAGCTGTTTGATCTTCATTCCAACAATATTGATAGATAAAGGTGATATGATATAACAAATATCATGAAACATTTACATTTTGTAGTCCATTGTATAATTTAAATAAACATAAATGCAAATTTCGCATGTGGAAAAAGTAAGTACACCCCCACATTTATCACTTCTTCAAATACCTAAAATTAGAATCAGGTGCACCAGCTCAGGTGTAAATGATTAGAACATCGTTAGAGAGGATCTTGGAGGAACCTGTCTTATTTAAACCTCAGACATTTAGTTTGGTTTGCTCTTTGTTGTTGAAGTGTGTGGCGTCACCATGCCAAGATCAAAAGAGCTCTCTGAGGCCTTCAGAAAGAAGGTTATAGATGCCTACGAGTCTGGGAAGGGATTTAAAAAGATCTCCAAACAATTTGAAATCAATCATTCGACTGTCCTGAAGATCATCTACAAGTGGAGAGATTCCAAACAACTGCCAACTTGTTCAGGCCAGGCCGCCCCAGCAAGTTCAGCCCGAGAGCAAACCGCAAGATGCTGAAAGAAGTCTCTAAGGACCCCAGCATGTCATCATGCGACCTACAGGTAGCTCTTGCCACTGTTGATGTCAAAGTGCACGAGTCTACCATTAGAAAGAGGCTGCACAAATTTGATCTACATGGGAGGTGTGCCAGGTGGAAACCTTTGCTGTCCAGAAAGAACATCAGGGCAAGACTAAAGTTTGCCAATGAACACCGAGGCAAAGACAAGCACTTCTGGAACAATGTGCCCTGGACAGATGAGTCAAAGGTAGAGCTATTTGGCCACAGTACCAGAAGACATGTTTGGCGAAAACCAAAGACAGCATTTGACTACAAGAACCAGATACCAACTGTAAAGCATGGTGGTGGAAATATTATGGTTTGGGGCAGCTTTGCTGCATCAGGGCCTGGGCAGCTCACCGTCATATAATCCACGATGAATTCTTCATTGTGCCAGAGGGTGCTTGAGGATAATATGCGGCCATCTGTCGGAAAGTTGAAGCTCAACCGAAGGTGGACCTTGCAACATGACAATGACCCTAAACATACCAGTAAATCCACCAAGGAATCGCTGAAAATAAAGAAATGGAGGGTTCTGGAATGGCCAAGTCAAAGCCTGGATCTAAATCCCATCGAGATGTTGTGGGGGGATTTGAAACGAGCTGTGCATGCAAGAAACCCCTCAAACATCGCACAGCTGAAAGAATTCTGCATGGAGGAGTGGGCAAAAATTTTCTCCCAGTCGATGTCAGAGACTGGTACACAGTTATAAGAAACGCCTACTTGAGGTTGTTTCTGCCAAAGGGGGCAATACCACCTATTAGACCTAAGGGTGTACTTACTTTTTCCACATGCGAAATTTGCATTTATGTTTATTTAAATTATACAATGGACTACAAAATGTAAATGTTTCATGATATTTGTTATATTATATCACCTTTATCTCCCAATATTGTTGAAATGAAGATCAAATAGCTGTATGTTGAAATATGTTGAAAAAGTCAAAACTTTACATGGGGTGAACTTACTTTTTCACATGACTGTAGCACAATATCTCAAAAAATTGTTGGCAGATTATGTAAAAACTTGGTGGATGAGTTGGCGAGGTGACAAGAAAAAGCCGATTCGATTTTGGTTCAGGTCTGAATCCAGATCCGGCCTATCAGTGGGATACAAAACATAAACTGTTGAGACTGGCGAAGACATGCGCTCTACCGAGTGCCCTTTTAGTTTTAAAATGGGATTACCGGCTGTTTGGGCAAGTAAAATAATATGTCAGAACAAGTAGGTTGGTTTAATACTTTGCTCAAGAGACAAGTACATTAATTATATTGGAAAGCAAATTCAAACCTTGACTTGTTCACCCTTCATCACATGAGGCCAACGTGACCGATGGGTTTTTTGCATACTTGTTATTACACACTCGTGCCCATTCAATCGTCCCTCGAGCAGTTTGGCAGTTGGAATTTGAAAAATGACCCTATGGCTGTGATATTGTTCAAAAGGCTGACTCTTGTTCCTAAGATTACTGAAAGTTTTTGCTTTCATGCAGACAGAACAGTTACCATAATGTTTTCTTCTTTTTTTGCTCTCTCGAAAGGAAGAACATGAAGAACATTCTTCTCTTTCAAAACTGTATTTGCCCTCTGAAACTTTAGATTCAATTTGCAATCGTCTCTTTTATACCAAAGTGCGTGCTCATCTGCTGGTCTTGAGTGGCTACTCAAGGCCAGTATTGGGGTTGGAAGCAGAGGTAGAACCAGGTTTGGAACATCTACGTAGGCCCAATAACTGTTCAATGTAAATTTTTAGAATTCTGGTGACATCCACGTATTGCCACATTACAGGAAGATTGTGCAAATAAATTTCCCATTCCTTAACCCCATCAAATATGGGAATGAGATGAAACTTGAAAACCAGTATGCCAATGGCGTCGACAAGATCATGCCCTTTTTAGTTACATGACGGGGTTGCTTCCCCCACTATATACCTGTGTGTGTGTGTGTGTGTGTGTGTGTGTGTGTGTGTGTGTCCGTCCAGTCCGTAACATTATTTTTTACCATTTGAGTTTTGTCATCAAATTCTCATCAAAACATTATTATGATAATACGGAGAAGGCAAATTAATAATTTGGTCAAAAGGTCAAATGGTTAAAGGTCAGCATCATGTAAAATCATCAATTTTCATCCAATTGACCTGAAATTTAAATTTACCATTTCAATTTTGTCATCAAATTTTCACCAAAACTTTATTATGAGAACTAGCAACGGTACCCACCCTACGGGCGGGGCTTCAATTGGGAGGCCCGAATGAAAAGGCAAAATATCAGAAATTGGAGGCTTTTTTATTTTAAACGATTTATATAAACATCATATCACACGCAAATCATCAAAATCTAAACAGTATTTGTAGAATTTCAATAAAAGCCACATCACTGTTCATATCGGTAAATATTATTCCATCGTGTTTGGAAAACTGGAAAATTGGAAAATTGGGAAAAATTGGAAAAACAATATAGCCTATTTTACTCCAGGGCGTCCCAGGATTACCCACCCAAAATTTCGTTACTATTGGTTCAGCCGTTTTTGAGTTACCTGGGAACAGATGGACAGACAGACGGACATTTGGTGAATCATAGTAAGATATGGAGAAGGTAAATTAATAATTTATTCAAAAGGTCAAAGGTCAGCATCACATAAAATCGTCAATTTTCATCCGATTGACCTGAAATTTTAAGAATTTGCATATTGGGTCACTGAATTGGTTCAACAATCAAAAGCTAGTAGCTGATATAAAAAAAATTAAATCAAAAGGTCAAAGGTCAAGGCTGCATAAAAGAATCGATTTTAATTTTGTATTTTCTTTTAAACTGTTTTTGTTATTTTTTTATTTTTGTTTCTAGATAATTCCCAGGTATTCAGCCAATATTGAATAACGCCCGCTGAAGAAGAAAATTTGACAAAGTTGAGAGAACAGGTTACTTGAGTGGATCCAGATGAATATGCATGCTCACAACGTGCTTGGCCTTGAGGTGCGGATAATGAGAAAATGTTTCTTTGCTCAACCGAGGCTGCCCTGACAACTTTTGCTCAATGAAAATGTGTTTTTATGGATTATACCGGAGGGAATCTTTTCTTTGCACCAACCGGAATGATATTTGCTTTAATAGACGATACTTTTTACTTACATTAGTGCGATGCTCGCCGTAGATTTTTTGTTGGGGCTGCACTTGTCCAGCATTGTATTTAATTTGGGTGACCTCAAAAAGCGATCCTCAATTCGTTACAAATATTTAGCCTCACTTGTTCCCGAACCGGGACTTTTTTGTATACCGAGTCTTGGCTCATGGAGGAACTAGAACACTGAATGGATCAGGACACAACAGAACAAAAGGAGAGAGAGAGAGAGAGAGAGAGAGAGAGAGAGAGAGAGAGAGAGAGAGAGAGAGAGAGAGAGAGAGAGAGAGAGAGAGAGAGAGTGTGAGAGTGTGAGAGTGTGAGAGTGTGAGAGTGTGAGAGTGTGAGAGTGTGAGAGTGTGAGAGTGTTGAAGGACAAACTAGAGGGAGACTTGGACAAATAGGGGATGTGGGGAGGAATGAGGGGTAGTGGAGGACACGTGAGGTGGACAAGATGGATAGAGAAGCAAACTCTCAAGAAGGAAAAACTGGATATTTGGGAGGGCGAGGGGATAGAAAGGATCATGATTTTGAATGGGGGGTGATCTTAGATGGTGATGTACAGCTGCTTGAAGACCTGGACGGAGTCTTGAGTAGTTATTGTAATTGGCCTGTGTGTCAGTGGGTGTGTGAGTCCATCTTGTTTATCCAGTGTACCCCGCCCGAGCCCTCTCCCTTCCACAGATCTCCAGATGTCCCTGTTCTCAACTGTTGTTGTGCTTCCCTCTCTCTCCCCCTCTTGTCTCCCACTCCCTTTATGATAATATGTTCTATGTTTTAGCTTTTACACGAGCCTCGGCTTAGTATACAAAAAATAAGAATGCAGATCTACTTTAAAATACATCATTCATTCTCAGATCTACTGTAATCTAGACACCCCAGTGCGGCCTCTACTCCTGTTAAATTCTCAGTCTTGTTACCCTCGCCTGAGGATAGGGTATTGCATTTGAGTCCGTTGTCTGTCTGTCTGTTTGTTTGTCTGCTTGTCCGCACAGAATAAATATGACTTTCTCTGCAACCGTTGGTCCGATTGACAGGAAATTTTCACCATAGGTGCAACTCCACCTGTATAATTTTTTTTCATGATAATTATGACGTCATAGATCACGTGGTTCGGCCGCCATCTTGGAAAAACCGAAAAACTTTGCACCTCTATATCTCCGAAAGTGCTGAATAGAAAAAAATGAGACATGGCTCATTGTAAAGCACTCTCTCCATGGGGAATAAAATATGTTAATGATGTCATAGGTGCCTCCATTATGACGTCATAATTCGACAAGTACGAAACTTCATCCGATCAAGATGAAATTTCTTGAGCATAATCTAGGAATAAATTAGTTTAGAAAAAGATAATAATGATGACGTCATCGGTCACATGATTTGGCCGCCATATTTGTTTTAACACAAAAGCCTTAAAAACCACTGAAAATACATCCTGGCGAGGGTTTGAAATCTCTGATTGCTCTTTTTCTTGTTCATACTGTGATTGAATGGCTTTTTGCTGATATATTACTCATTGCATCATATAAATGTTCATTTGAGTGTCTTTGTTGGGGGCCCAGTTATTTAAACTCTGTTTGGATACCTTGATATTATTTGCTCAAGTTCAAATGACGAAATAAAAGCACAAAATGTTGCGTTGTGGGGAAACAAAAGCAACATTTACATATCAGTTCACATGATCACTCACCTGACATTTGTTACATGGCTATGATCCTAAGGGTAGCCCTCAAGTAACAGCAAATACATATTATTTGACTCGTAGGATATCTCAGAGGTAAGTTGAGTTGTCTAGTCTAGTGTGAGATAGGAGAATACGAGACTTTGTCAAGGCTAACGTCGGTCTGCGTTGGTGGACAATTTTAACGATAGGCTTTCTCGATTAAAGGTTAACAAAGGTATGCTAACCCCGGTGGGAAGCAAACAGCAGTGAGCATGTCTTTGCCAACTTTCACATGATAAAACCTTTCGGTGTCCGAGTGCGAATTGAATTCCTGAACAGAACTCACGGGAATTTTCTTTCACCCAGGATAGTTCCGTCCCGAATATGGAATTTGGTTTGCAATGATCTAAGCATCCCCATAAAGCATGAAATGTTTTGCACTTGTTCTCTGGCGGATGTGGTGCAGCTCAGACCGATTGAAATGCCTGAAATTGTGTGGCGCAGCGGGCACTCGTGTGCCGTGACTGTGCTGATAATGGGACTCGCCTGTTCAAACTGAAGGACGCCAGCAGTGCCTCGTAAGTCCTACGTTGTTTTGTAAGTGGGCCACACTGTTCGTTCGCAGCACAACGGAGTAGGACGCGTGTGTGTTTTAATGCTAAAATCCTGTTTAGAAATGATGAAAACTTCGCAGCATCTATCAGTGGCAGCTCACGGATTGTGAATACCATGGCTGACAATCTGCACTGTAAGTGTGGTATTGGTCGTTAGTTAGACAGAGGAACATACTGCAGTGTACTGAACACCAGAATGTGCTGGGACGCAGTCCTTCATGGCCTCGAGTGTAGCACTAGACCGTAGGCCATGGTGCAGCCTTTGGCAGGGTTCAGTGCCACCCTACAATGTGCTGCGATATCACCCCGTGCCGGTATTACAGATGTCACGGCGAGTGCCAACCTGTTTTGTGCATCGTTCCGGAGACATGGTCGTGGGCCTATAGGCATTTCACGTTTAGGCTGAGGGAGGGAGAAGAGACTTTAGAAGAGGTCGTTGGGAGGTGAGCCCCTGGAGGTGGGAGAGAATGTGTCGGGTGGGGACAGGAATGTGGGTGTGGTGAAACCTTGGCAAAAAATGCACTCCGGCCTTTCGCCTCTGAGCTAATGCTCCTTTGGTGTTTGGGAGGACTGATTGGCCGCTCAAAAGAATGTAGTGGAAGCAAGGGGACAACCCTCTCTTTGCTCAAGCAACATTTAACCATTTGTATATTTAGCACAATGATGAATCGCGTGTATACTACAGACCATAAATCTTGGACTGAGGAGGCAGTCACTGAAGAAAATGTTTTACCACAACAAAGATGTGGCATTGCTTTTGCCTGGACCTGGCATTGCCGATATTGAGGAAGGTGTTTGTACATATATCACAAGCAGGACAAATACATTGGGAGACATCAGTGTACTTTTACTTCATTGAGATGGACATCAGTGTACTCAGGACAAGCATCTATATATGTAACGAGCTGAAGTACCTGGCATTGCCCGGGGAAATTCAATGAAATGTGTATTTATATACAGTGTCTTCGCAAAGTATTCAGACCCTTGACTTTTTCATATTTTGCTGTGTTACAGCCTGAATTGAAATTGGATTGATTTTTTAAAATTTTGCCACTGATCTACACAAAATACACCATGATGACAAAGTAAAAATGTTTTTCGAAACTTTTACAAATTTATTGAAAATTAAATACAGAAATATCTAATTTACATAAGTATTCAGCCCCCTGAGTCAATACCTCATAGAAGTGCCTTTGGAAGCGATTACAGTTTTGAGTCTTCTTGGGTATATCTGTATCAGCTTTGCACATCTGGATTTGTGGAGTTTCTCCCATTCTTCCTTGCAGATTTTCTCAGGATCTGCCGAGTTGGATGTGGAGCATTGGTGAAAAGCAATCTTCAAGTCTTTCCACAGATTCTCAATGGGATTCAAGCCTGGGTTTTGACTGAGCCACTCAAGGACATTCACGTTCTTGTTCTGAAGCGATTCTAGTGTTGCTTTGGCTGTGTGCTTAGGGTCATTGTCCCGATGAAACGTAAATATTTGCCGCGGTCTCAGGTCTTTTGCACTCTGAAGCAGGTTCTCCTCAAGGATTTACCTGTATTTGGCTCCATTATTTGTTCCCTCTATCCTTAGAAGTCTCTGCTGCTGAAAAGCATCCCCATAGCATGATGCTGCCACCACCATGCTTCCTGGTAGGAATGGTGTTAGATGGGTGATGAGCTATGCTCACTAGTCCACTATGATGAGCTATGCTCGGTGTCCACTAGACGTCGCGCTTTGCATTCAGGCCCAATAGTTCAATTTTCATCTCATCAGACCACAGAGTCTTTTTTGTCATGCTCTGAGTCTTTCACATGCCTTTTTGCAAACTTCAGGCTTGCTGTAGTGTGCCTTTTTCTCAGGAATGGCTTCCATTTGGCCACTTTCCCATAAAGCCTAGATTTGTCTAGACTCACAAGGTTTGCCAGCAACCCCGTTCTGCTGAAACTGCCAAAATCAAGACTCTCTGCTCACCTTCACTCTTTCATTCTTCTTTTTACCCACCTCTGGAACAAACTCCCTCACTCTCCTCAATCGCACCTTTCCCTCCAGGTCTTTAAAACAGCAGTTCACCACCACCTCATATCTTCCCCCATCCAAAGCCATGATATTTTTTGCCGCTGTTAATCCACCCCAAACCCACCTCCTTCAAATTCCCTATTTTCTTTCCTGAAAGTCCCTATAGTGTCCATCTTGTTTATCCCATGTACCCCCACCCAGCCCTCTCTCTTCTACAGTTTTCCTGATGTCCTGGTCCCTACTGTTGTTGTGCTTCCCTCTTCCTCTTGTCTCCCACTCCCTCTATGATAGGTTATATATGTTAGCTCTTATTCGAGCCTCGACTTAGTATACAAAAAATAATTGTGATGTGCTGCAGAGACTGTTATCCTTCTGGCAGGTTCTCCCATCTCAGCCAAGGAACTCTATAGTACTGTCAGGGTGGTCATTGGGTTCTTGGTCACCTCCCTGATCAAAGTACTTCTTGCCCGGTTGATCAGTTTGGTCGGACAGCCAGCTCTAGGAAGTGTCTGGATAGTTTGATATTCTTTCCATTGTCTAATGATGGAGCCTAAATCATGTCCAATCAATTGAATTGGCCACAGGTGGACTCCAATGAAGTTGTAGAGACATCTCAAGGATGATTAAAGGAAATTGGATGCACCTGAGCTTAATGTGGAGTGTCATAGCGAAGGGGTTGAATACCGTTTGACTCAAGCCATTTCAGCCTTTCATTTTTAGTTGATTTAAAAAATTTCTAAAATAAATAAATTCCACTTTGACATTATGGGGTATTATGTGTAGATCAGTGACAACATCTCAATTTAATCCATTTTAAATTCAGGCTGTAACACAACAAAATGTGAAAAAGTCAAGGGGTGTGAATACTTTCTGACTGTGTCTGTATTTCCTGCATGACAATCACAAAACATATTACTCGATCACTCCCGGGAAAAAACCCATGCAGGATATAAGAACATACTCACTCAAGGCCTGAACACGGAGGTGTTATAATAAACCTGTGTAAAGCAATCTTTTTAATAACAGGCGTACATGTAACACTAATGTATGATAATTAAATTTGTGTTGTTGACAACAAATCACAACAACCTGAGCGATCTTCACAATACATATAACTCGATTGATCCTGGGGGGAAAAACCCAGGCAGTGTATAAGCACAAGACCCAATTGAGGCCTCATGGCCAGTAATCTGTTTTTTTCTGAGGTCAATTTCTTATCCAAGCAAAGTCCTTGGCCTTCCTCTGGATAAAAGTGGAGGCCATGCAAAGTTTGGTTGCACTGGTTCCTGCAGGCTCTGATTGCATTAATGTACAAACACACAAACTTTCTTCTTTATATGTTAGATACGCTAATGCTGTCTGTCTGTCCCACTGTGAAATACAGAAACGCTCCTCGGAAAGAAAAAATAAAAGTATTAAGTGTTGCTTCAAATTAATCCAAACCTACGTGAAAATTATATTTTGTTCAATCAAACAAAACAATTAACCTGGGCGGCGGATAGGCAACAGACCGTTTTGTATAGACAAATGCATCAATTACTCCCAAAAAAATATATTTGTTGTTAAGAAATACATAACCTCCCACTTTGGAGCTTTTTCATTCAGCGCAGGAATAAAAGTCTTCCTTTTTTCTCTATTCTTTTTATATTGTGGTATTTTTACCACGGGCTTCTACTAGTATATGTGCACCTATCTGAGACGCCTCTTCACAGTGGTTGTACCCACAAACGAAAGTCAGGGGCCAAATCTTCTCCATTCTTCCCTGCTGCCGAATTTGTCAGGGCAGCATGGTCACGGTCAGTGTCGATCGGTCCCCAAGGACCGGCCCTTTCCCTCTTCTCTCTCTCTCTCTCTCTCTCTCTCTCTCTCTCTCTCTCTCTCTCTCTCTCTCTCTCTCTCTCTCTCTCTCTCTCTCTCTGACTTCGTGAAGGCGTGGGTACACCATCCTTGGGCTATACAACTACAAGTAGTATATGTTGTATGGGATATTGAACCTGGGCTCTCGACATTCCAATTCAGATGGGAACACTAACAGTTGTTTTTAAGAAAAAACCCAAACAGGATTGTGGTCTTTGTGTGTGGCATAGTTAGGGATCAGACAACTTTTTACTAAAGTTTTCTAACCAATGGAAACAACAGGACAACCCACTGGCAGTGTGCCCACCTCCCGGCCTGATCCTCATGTTTCTTAGTTTAAAATACACCGGAATACGCAGTATGCCATCTAAGGGAAATGGTGTTAAGCTTGTTGTCCTGTCTTTAATGTGGATCTTGTCAGGAATCCATGGTATTTTTTGCAAGAGCATTTATAAGCCTTTGTGCCAGTGTCACCAGTACGGTGACAAAATTGTCATTTCTTTGCTAACAACATTGACTTATTACGTGCAAAGAGCCCTCTCTGCTTGCTAACCTTGTGAGCCTCCTATAATTGCTAGCTTTCAGGGGAAAGTCCGATTAGATCCGACCACAAAACCTTTCAGGTGTCCCACCTGGCTTGTGCACAAAGCAGCCATTGTGTCTTTTTTCGCTGTTTTAAAAAAATGTTTGTTTAATTTCACTTATCTGCAGTTAGCTTTCTGTTTTTCTAAGGCATGCATGGTGACACTTTGAATGGATCTTACATTTTTGTACGGCCCCTAGTTTACCGGTGGGACAGCTTGTTGTGCGATGTGGGTATGTCCACACTGTGTGAAGGCTTTGTACCAGGATCCCTGTGCATATAGTATTGGAGACTGAGGATTGTTGAACCAAGCATTCAGATGTATTTGCATTTTAACATCCTTTGGTCATTCCGTGAGGTTCTTTTTGAAGGTGGTGGAGTCCCATGACCATATTCAGGTCGCTGGGGGCACTACAGTGACGTTTCTATGGACAAATCGACTCGAGAGTTCCCATTTCCTTTCCTGGTCAGGTTTTCTGAGCAGCCATTGGAATCGAATCGACACCATTGATGGCAATGCAACAAGACTTTACCCACAAATCAGCTTCCTTTCCAAAGGGCTGGAAGGCAAATTCTGCCCTCGTACTGATCCAAAGGACTGACAGAATATCTCAGAGACTGATGGCTACTGGCCTCTGAGTTCTTTCCTCTGGATTTGATCCCAGATGTATTGGGAATTGAATACGAACTGTCATTGCGGTGCTTCACAAGCAAGCAGTTTTCCAGCCTTTTGTAGGTCCACAAGTCCACAAGTTTTGTAGGTCCACAACAAGTCCACATCTTATGGAAGTCGGAGATGCCACTGGACCTTTCAAAGAGTATACCATCATTCGTCAACTAAATTCCAATCCTGGATTTGCAATGGGACGCCAATAACAAGCCACTCAGTGTATTGTTTACCGTCCGATGGATGAAACTGCTCTGGTGGATCACCTACACTCTGATCATCATTTCGCATGCGGCCTGTGGCTGCTGGTCGCATCATTTCCAGGAGTGCGGCTGTGCTGCTTATGCAGCTCCCCTGTTTACAGTAAGCTGGTACTTATTTTGCCAACCTCGGAAGATTGACAAGCTTAGTCAACGCATTTTCAAACTGAAAGGGCGGTAGGATGAATATGGCAGGATGAACCAAATCTCGCGTCGGGAGTGGATATTTACGTGGATTTGCACCTTAGCAGCAGGGTTTGAGATGATCAAGACACATTCCTTCTGTAGTGCTCACCTCCCTTTCTCCAACAGCCATTTGGTTGCACAAAAGGAATTTTGCGCTCCGCTTGCACAACTGTGATTTGTGAGTTATTCCTTGTTATGAATTCACCTGAACTGTTCTACTCCTCCGTCCTTCAAAAAGCGTCATCAACATGTAAATGTTTATTCGCTTGCCTCTGATCTTCCCGATCCTGCGTTCAGTTTCGACCACATTTGGATTCACAAAGACCATTCTCTGGTTTATTGATGTTGTAGCAACCCGAAAAGGGTTTATGAATGCAGTGTCTACTTGACATGATCAATGATCATATTTGAAGTTTGTACAATTCATTTTAGGCATCAAAAGCACAATGCTTGCCATATACAGGTATAACTTGTTTGGGGGGGGGACCCACGACAGTATTGCCAGTTTGGCGATGCCCCTTCCTTTTTGGTGAGTTTCTACAAAGATGTCTGCTTTATCCATTCTTATGGCAATGAGCTGATGTGGAAAGCACCCAATATGGTAAGTAATCAACATACGGGTAAAGTAGTGTATGAGAAAAACTAGCTGTTCCCCTTTCTTGCATGTACGAATTATCCAGCAAATGGTCATTTTCACCCTTATTTCCATCTTCCAAGCCTATTTCAGTCCATCGCCACTGCAGGACTTGGTCCTCCCTCATCGCCCTCATCACATGTTCAAGGGTGTTTGGTATACTCGCTTCTCTCGCCAGTTGCAGATTGATGGCTAGTGTGAGCAGTCACAGGAATCGAACCCACACCAGTGACTCACCTACCTTAATATCCTGTATATTGAGATCGTTTTCATGGCATGCACTTTTTAAAGCTTGGCATTGTCATCAATCTTCAGTCTAGTTGAGTCTGGGCTTTACTTTGAACGTTCTGGCATTAAGTTTGTTGCAGAGTTTCTGCTGAATATTCACCTGGGTGCACTTTGCGCATGGAAACAAACAATCACATCTATTAAATTATTTATTTTAAACTTCTTGACACTGTTGTGGAGATGCAATGTTCGGCATCTACATATTACATGGATTAGGAAAGTATGAAGCCATAAATGAAGAAGAGGGGGAGGATGGCTAAGTTTTGAAGGAGTGTAGAGAGAAACTGAGCGCTCGGAAGGGTGATGAGGCAAACAGGGGTAAAGAGGGTTAAGGTGCGAGGAACGTGGGGGGATCTAAATTCCATCATGGTCATGATGTATGGAAAATGTACCCTATATGGGACATAACAATGTCATTATTAGAACACCAGTGTAAAGCCCGTCAAAAAATGATGGGCCAAGAGCATCCCCGCATCACCACCATCACAACGCAGTTGTTAAAGAATATAACTCACAGGCTTTTGTTTCACAAAGAAAAGTATGATTATTTTAGAAATATATTTATTATCAAAGTGATAATGCAATTTCAAATGACTGAGTAAAATTACTCACTCGGATATATTTTTACGTCTCATCTCTAACGTTGTAGTTGTGGAACAACCGGAATGGTCACAAATCAACCTAAAGTCAGATGCGTGCCCTAAAAGTTTTGTACGGCATAAATTCACCGTTCCTGAGTGGAAACAAAATGGCGATTGGCGCTGACACTCACATTGTGTGTGCTCCCTTTCAGTGATGAACGCGATGTCACTTCCGTGAATGTGAGGTCACTTCCTGCGTGACAGAGACATAAATACACAGAGCGTTTCTTTGTTTGGATAACATAACGTAACATTAATAACGTAACATAACAGTCCACGTGGGACAAAGCAATGTAATCTATATAATAATAGCGTAAGGACTCGACTTTGTTATCCCTTTTACGCCGCACCCAGTGACCCGATGCCCACGGCACTAATGGATTTACGATCTACGAACCGCGCTCTTTGTTTATCACGTACAGACATACTCGAAAAATCTGAATTAGCCGACGTTGGGGCCCAAAAGCATCCGATTAACTGCCGATACGACGCCATCTTACGACGCCATCGTATTGGCGTCTGCTGGGCGAAGGCGAAGCAAGCCGTCCGCTGATTGGACAATCCAGAGCATGCATTTGTGCCGGTGTCGGCGATCGTTGTTCATATACGCACTCTTCATTCTCATCTTTCTTCCGAACTCTTACTCGGACAGGTAAATCCCCTATGCCATCCATAATGGTACACTCTATCCATACACCACATCCTCCCTTCCGTGGATGTTCCACGGGTTTCGGCTAGTAGAATATTAAAAGCACTGTTTTTTGGGGGTTTTTTTTTTTTAAATTCTTGAGCTAAGGCTCGTAATAGAGCTGGCACACGCACACACACACATGCACATGCACACACGGACATACTGATGAGACAAGCACTTAGCACAGCCACTGAGCTGTCACTACCATGAGGGAAGTGCCGTCACTACCATCACTTCCCGGGATACCCTGGGTACCAACGACGTCATGAGAATTTCCTCCTCCCCATGGATGCCAACCGATGGGGATTGTCCGTGCTCTATCCTTTTCAAGCAAGGAACACAGCACGTACTATTTTTAAATTCTTTGATATGACTTGAACCAGTCCAAACCGGATGGGGTTTTTTTTTTAGGAGAAACCGTCTCCTTACTGGATGGCTGTTGGCTCTCTATGGGATATACAGGATATATGATACCTCATGTGGTATAAACCTTATCAGTCTCAGACAGCTGTTAGGATTGTCACAAAGTGGGGAGGCAGTCTATTGTCAACTTTGCTTTCACTCTGAGAGATTTCATCTGAACCATGTGGTTTATTGAGTGTCACTTTTCTTCATTGTTTCCTCTGCCACTTAAGGTGGATGGATGGAGGTTGTGATTTCAGCCATGTTTGTTACTTGGCGAAAAGAAAAAAAAATTGACAAGTTTTGACAAGTATGTTGATCACTCCGGTTTGTATGTGTTTGTGTGTGTGTTTGTCTGTCCGCTCACTTATACTTGCCTGCAGGTCACAATTTTAAACCGATCTCCATGAAACTTCACCAAATGGTAAAGTTCCTGGTCCAACAGAATCCTATTTATTTTTAGGTCTTTTGGGTCTCACCATCTGCCATGATCTTTCTTGGGAAAACCACATTTCCAAGCTGGCCTCCAAAGCCAGTCGCCGACTGGGCATCCTCCGTCGTGCGAAGTCCTTCCTAGGCACACCTGAGCTCCTCACCACATACAAGGCTTTCATCCGCAGCTCAATGGAATACTGTTCTCCCCTATGGGCCGGTGCTCCTGCCTCACACCTGGCTCGGCTTCACGCTGTTGAATCCAAAGCTTTCAGAATCATTGGAATCTCCCGCGATGAAGCTATCTCTGAGGGCCTTTCACTCACTCACCGCAGGCAGGTAGGTGGTCTTTCTGTCTTCTACCGACTCCTCTCCGGCCTTGCTCCCCCAGCTCTCTCTGTGCTCTGTCCCCCAAATATTCCTACAGGTCGCACAAGATCTGCCAGCCACCCTCTGATGGTTAAACTGCCGAAATCTCGGCTCTCTGCTCACCTTCACTCTTTCATTCCTCTTTTCTCCCGCCTCTGGAACAAACTCCCACACTCACTTCAATCACACTCCTCCCTCCAGGTCTTCAAAACAGCTGTTCACCACCATCTCTTATCTTCCCCCATCCAAAACCTTGATCTTTTCTACCCCCACTAATTCACCCCAGATCCACCTTGTTTGAAATTCCAACTTCTTTCCTGGAAGTCTTGGCAGTGTCCATATGTTTTATACCTCTCCCACCCCCCCCCCCCCTTCCCATGCCTCCCCCCCAAAGCCCTCTCCCTCCCACAGTTCTCTCGATGTCTCCATGTCTCTCGGTCCCTGCTCTCAAATGTTGTGTTTGTGTCCTTCCCCCTCTCTCCCCATCTTGTCTACCGCTCCCGATGTTATTTGTTTTGTGTGTCTGCTTGTCTTTCTGTGTGATTAATGTTCGCTCTTTCACGAGCCTCGATCTTGTATACAACAAAAAAAAAAAAAAAAAAAAGTCAAAAGGTCAAAAGGTCAACCACTTTTCTTCAAATTTCTAAAAACCTCAATTTTCATTCGATTGACTTGAAATTTGAATAGGATTTGCATACCAGGTCACTGAATTCAACCACCAATTATTTTTGAGGTCATCATAGGCCAACAACTTATTTTAGGGATCTCGCAAGTATCGAGCTATGCATGACATATTTATTGTTTGTGTGTTTGTTACTTGGCAAAATAAAAAGAAAATTTTTTGCAAGTATGTTGCCCACTCCGGTTTGTGTGTGTG
This sequence comes from Myxine glutinosa, assembly GCF_964187855.1. Lineage (NCBI taxonomy): Eukaryota > Metazoa > Chordata > Myxini > Myxiniformes > Myxinidae > Myxine > Myxine glutinosa. Next base: position 49,952,773 of record NC_136265.1, read on the forward strand.
CGTGTGTGTGTTTGTTTGTGTGTGTGTTTGTCTGTCCGCTCACTTATACTTGCCTACAGGACACAATTTTAAACCGATCTTTACGAAAGTTTACCAAATGGTAGAGTTCGTGGTTCGACAAAATCCTATATATTTTTGGGGTCAAAATATCAAAAGGTCAACATAGGCCAAAGGTCAACAACCATTTCAAATTTCTAAAATCCTCAATTTTCATCCGATTGACTTGAAATTTGAATAGGATATACATGTCGGCTTACTGAAATCAACCACCAACTATTTTTGAGATCAGCGTGGGCCAAAAGGTCAACGTAGGCCAAAGGTCAACCACTTTTTTTGAATTTCTAAAATCCTCAATTTTCATCCGACTGACTTGAAATTTGAAGAGGATTTACATATCGGCTAACACAATTCAACCACCAACTGTTTTTGAGATTAGTTTCGGCCAAAAGGTCAACATAGGCCAAAGGTCAACAACCGTTTCAAATTTCTAAAATCCTCAATTTTCATCCGATTGACTTGAAATTTGAATAGGATTTACATATCGGCTCCCTGAATTCAACCACCAACTATTTTTGAGATCAGCGTTGGCCCAAAGGTTAACGTATGCCAAAGGTCAACCACTTTTTTTTGAATTTCCAAAATCCTCAATTTTCATCCGATTGACTTGAAATTTGAAGAGGATTTGCATTTTGGCTAACTGAATTGAACCACCAACAGTTTTTGAGGTCTACATAGTCCAAAAGGTCAACATAGGCCAAAGGTCAACCAATTTTTTCAAATTTATAAAATCCTCAATTTTCATCCGATTGACTTGAAATTTGAAAAGGATTTTCATATCACCTTACTGAAAGCAACCACCAACAATTTTTGAAGTCAACATAGGCCGAATTTCTAAAATTGTCAATTTTCATCCAATTAACTTAAACTTTGAAGGCGGTTTGCATAAAAGGGTCACTGAATTCAACCACTAATTATTTTTGAGGTCAAAAGGATGCTCCACTGAGTGCCATGCTACTTTGTTCTGTTTTGCCAAGTGTCACTGTATGAGTGATTTTTTCATTTGTCTGTCTGTCTGTCTGTTTGTCTGCACAGAACGTGGGTATGATTTTTTTTTTGCAACTGTTGGTCTGATTGCCAATACATTTTCACCATAGGAGCACCTCCTCCTGTAGAATTTTTTAAATGATAATTATGACGTCTGTGATGAAATGTGAAGAAGATTCGATTGTGGGATGATGCTAGAGGAGTATAGGGGTGACATATAAATGAAATGAAGAGTAGGAAGGAGGTGGTGTTTGCAGCATTTCTGTATTCTGTGAGCGGACATTTGAGTAAGGTATGATGAGTGAATGAATTGTCTCTTGCTTGCTTGCAGATGAGTTGGGAATGCAATTTCGTTATTTTTTTTGTAGTTCTAATGACATTCTTTTATTTTGTGTTGTAGGGTATGTGGAGATAGATTTCAATAAAGCCTCATATCTGGAAACGAGGTCTCGACTTAATATCACAACAACGTCATAGGTCATGTGATACGTGTGCCATCTTGGAAAAACCGAAAAAGGTTGCACTTATATATCTTTGAAACCGCTCCATGGGAAAAAATTAAATATGCCTCATTATCAAGTGCTCCTCATGGCCTTCATTGTGATGTCATAATTTGTCAAGTAGAAAACTTGATCGGATCAGTTTGAAATTTATTGTGCATAATCAATACAATAATTGTACGGGACAATTAAATTGATGACATAATCTGTCGCGTGATTCGGCAGCCATATTGGATTGAACATAAACCTGTCATCAATAAACTACACAAATGAATGAATGAATGAATGATCGTTTGAAGGCCATTTTCCCCGCTAGAGCGGGGGTTAGCCTTGTGGGCCCCATGACAATCATGCTTCCCTGTTTGAGGCAATGTTTTTATGGCCGGATGCCCTTCCTGGCGCCAACCCTTAGTCGCCTCTTACGATGCGCAGGGATACGGTGTACCTATTCTAAGCCGGGGTACACACCGGGATCATTCATCCCAGCAAGCTGGTACTCAATTTGCCGACCTCGGAGGGATGACAGGCTGAGTCAACCCCCCTGGCGTTAATTCAGCGATCGACCGGGATTCGAACCCAGGATCCTAGGATCCCAAGCCGGCACCCTAACCACTAAGCCAACACCAGGCTAATAAACTACACAAATACAGCAGCTAATAAGCACCAAACAAAATACAAACACGTCCTGGCGAGGGTCTGCAATCTCTGATTGCTCTTTCTTGTTTTTAAACTGTTTTTGTTATTTGAGTAGACGGAAGAAAACGTCTGAATACAAACGGACGTGGGCGTGTGTTGCATTTTCAGATGCTTTATAGTTTTTCTCTTGTTTTTACATCAATTTGCATAGGAATTGAAAGTTGTTTTGTAATGTTGAACTTCCACATGTGAAAATAATGCTCTACAGCAACTTTCAGGAAAATTGGCACAGTGGTTTAGAAACGCGTAAGAAACAAGCAGACTCTCTCATCTTATACATTATACAAAGCTCTTTCTAGCCAATCACTGATTCTCTTACTCATAAAAATGTTTAGTACTTTCTAGGTGGGCCCAAAAGTTCAAATTTTGCATGCTGATGTAACTCAAAGCCAAGATTCAAAGAAAAATCTCAAAATGTCTTGAAAGGTCCATAGAAATTAAAATATGTGGAAATGAATGTCAGCCAATGGAGCATCGCTCTTGCTCATGGATGGTCACGTGACCAATGGCAATGGCAAATTGCGCGATTTTGCATGTGCACCATCACTCCCCGCCCAAGGAAGTTGGTGTTTCTCATGTTTATGGCAGTATAATTGGAGAAGTGTCCGTCGGATTTGTCATTTACAGACGATTCACGGTGGTAAGCGTTACAGTACATATTTTAAGTATTGAATGTTCACATTTACAGTTGGACCGTTGTACTTGCCAGCATAAGGCATGAGGGTTATAAAGAACCTCTGCTTATGACGATCGTGCATTTAGAACATTTTGGTCTTTGTATGCTTTAATTCATCCTTTGCAGCAATCCACATTGCTGGAAAACCCAGATATAACGATCATTTTGTCCCAGCAAGCTGAACACAAACACACGGCCCTACTTTAGAAAATTGTCGAAATAGAGATGAGACTGGCAAAAATTGTAAAAAACACACATTGATGACTCGTCCTGCCTGAGAAACACTGGGATGACAGCTTATAGCTGGGTTGAGATTCAAACCCAGACGAGACAGTTCATGGGCAAGTCAAGTTCAGTTTATAAGTTCCACCCCTAAACATGTCTTCAAATTCAAATCATAAACTCTCCCTCTTAGCATTACCTAGCAACCTGTTAGAATGTAAACAATATTTTTTATTTTATAGCTTTTGACCTTCAAATATAGAAGAGGAAAGAAGAACCATTCCTTTCACGCCGTCAGGTGCAAAGGGCTGCCGAGGCAGTTTAATTGGCTGGCGAGCATAAGATCGGACCGGTCGGCACTCAGATGCAGGATACTCGAATGGCTCATTTTTCCCAGAGCAGGTATTCATTTTGCCGACATTGGAAGTATGCCAGATTGAGTCAACCCACCTAGTGTTGTCTTATGGCACAACAGAGGCTTAAACTCAGGACCTTGAGATCTTTAAATATATATATAAAGCTTGTGCAGTATTATTGTCCGCATGTAGAATACACCCGAGGAAATGCTTGCATTCTGTAAACACCCACAATGGTATATATATAACAATATATATATATATATATAACAATATATAACAATATATAACAATATATAACTATATATATATATATATATATATATATATATATATATATATATATATATATATATATATATAAACAATATATATATATATATATATATACTGTATATAACAATATATATATAACAATATATATATATATATATATATATATATATATCTACATATATATATATATATATATATATGTATATATATATATATATATATATATATGTGTGTATATACAGTCACGTGAAAAAAGTAAGTACACCCCATGGAAAGTTTTGACTTTTTCAACATATTTCAACATACAGCTATTTGGTCTTCATTTCAACAATATTGAAAGATAAAGGTGATATAATATTTAAAAATATCATGAAACATTTACATTTTGTAGTCCATTGTATAATTTAAATAAACATAAATGCAAAATTTCGCATGTGGAAAAAGTAAGTACACCCTTGGCTCTAATAGGTGGTATTGCCCCCTTTGGCAGAAACAACCTCAAGTAGGCATTTCTTATAACTGTGTACCAGTCTCTGACATTGACTGGAAGAAATTTTTGCCCAATCCTCCATGCAGAATTCTTTCAGCTGTGCGATGTTTGAGGGGTTTCTTGCATGTACAGCTCATTTCAAATCCCCCCACAACATCTCGATGGGATTTAGATCCAGGCTTTGACTTGGCCATTCCAGAACCCTCCATTTCTTTCTTTTCAGCCATTCCTTGGTGGATTTACTGGTATGTTTAGGGTCATTGTCATGGTGCAAGGTCCACCTTCGGTTGAGCTTCAACTTTCCGACAGATGGCCTCACATTATCCTCAAGCACCCTCTGATACAATGAAGAATTCATCGAGGATTCTATGATGGTGAGCTGCCCAGGCCCTGATGCAGCAAAGCTGCCCCAAACCATAATATTTCCACCACCATGCTTTACAGTTGGTATCAGGTTCTTGTGGTCAAATGCTGTCTTTGGTTTTCGCCAAACATGTCTTCTGGTACTGTGGCCAAATAGCTCTACCTTTGACTCGTCTGTCCAGAGCACATTGCTCCAGAAGTGCTGGTCTTTGCCTGGGTGTTCATTGGCAAACTTTAGTTTTGCCCTAATGTTCTTTCTGGACAGCAAAGGTTTCCTCCTGGCACACCTCCCATGAATATAAAATTTGTGCAGCCTCTTTCTAATGGTAGACTCGTGCACTTTGACATCAACAGTGGCAAGAGCTACCTGTAGGTCCCGTGATGGCATTCTGGGCTTCTTAGAGACTTCATTCAGCATCTAGTGGTCTGCGCTCGGGCTGAACTTGCTGGGGCGGCCTGGCCTGAACAAGTTGACAGTTGTTTGGAATCTTCTCCACTTGTAGATGATCTTCCGGACAGTCGAATGATTGATTTCAAATTGTTTGGCGATCTTTTTAAATCCTTTCCCAGACTCGTAGGCATCTATAACCTTCTTTCTGAAGGCCTCAGAGAGCTCTTTTGATCTAGGCATGGTGACGCCGCACACTTCAACAATAAAGAGCAAACCAAACTAAATGTCTGAGGTTTAAATAAGACAGGTTCCTCCAAGATCCTCTCCAACGATGTTCTAATCATTTGCACCTGAGCTGGTGCACCTGATTCTAATTTTAGGTATTTGAAGTAGTGATAAATGTAAGGGTGTACTTACTTTTTCCACATGCGAAATTTGCATTTATGTTTATTTAGATTATCCAATGGACTACAAAAGGTAAATGTTTCATGATATTTGTTATATTATATCACCTTTGTCTATCAATATTGTTGAAATGAAGATCAAATAGCTGTATGTCGAAATATGTTGAAAAAGTCAAAACTTTACATGGGGTGTACTTACTTTTTCACGTGACTGTATATACAGACTTGGCATTTAATATGGAATATTTTTTTTGTGGGGGTGAACTTACTTTTAAAGATGTCTTAGAACCAAAAGTTCATTGGAATTATGTTGAAATTATTCTAGATTTTGTTAATGTGACCTTTAAAAGAAACAAAAACCACATTTGACATTTCGAAACAAATAAATTGATCCTTGAAAGTGATGTAAACTGATATCGAAATCAATTCATGGACAGTACTGTGTTAAACTTCTGTACGTTTTCCAGAAGTATCTCTTTATTTTGCACATTAGCCAAATTTTTTTTTAACAAAAACAAAAGTGAAATTACGACTGGGATTACGGACAGTAAAATTACAGTTCAGTACTTCGTGTAACCCCCACGAGCATTCAGGAGAGCACGTACACGTTGAGGCATGCTGTTCACGAGATTTGCCAAGGTTTGGACAGGAATTGCTTGCCATGCAGTGACAATAGCCTGCTGCAATTCACGCACAGAGGTCGGCTGCTGGTCCAAGTGGTCGATTTGATGCGTTAATTCTGCCCACAAGTTCTCTATCGGATTCATATCCGGGGGCATGGCAGGCCACTCCATATGCTCTACACCACGGTCAGCAAGAAAGTGTTGGATCATGCGAGCACGATGAGGCCATGCATTGTCATCTTGGAAGACAAGGTTTCCTCGAAAGCCTGCATGAGCAAATGGAAGCAATGTTTCTTCCAGAATGGCCCTGTACTTGAACTGGTTCAGGTTTCCATTCAGAACAACCAGGTCAGTTTTGCCCCCTGCATGAAAAGCAGCCCAAACGGTCACCCCACCACCTCCAGCTTGGACTCTTGGCACTACACAATCTTTGTTGTAGGCTTCATGCACTTGTCTGCGCACTCGGACGCGGCCATCTTGACGATAGACCAGAAATCTAGACTCGTCACTGAAGATCACGTGATTCCAGTGTCCTGGCTGCCATTGACGGCGCTCTCTGGCCCACTGCAATCGGCGCTGGCAGTGTTGTCTGGTCAGGCGTGGCTTTCTCAGGGGATGCCTGGCACGATAGCCTGCTTGAACCAGTCGTTGGTTGACTAGCCTTCTGGATACAGGCACATTTGTCAGTTGCTGCCACTCAGCCCTAAGCCGATTAGCTGACTTGGTACGGCCATTGCGGACTAACCGGTGCAGCTGGCGATCATCCCTCCTTGTGGTTCTGCGGGGACGTCCTGGCCTCGGTATTGGAGTAGGGACACCCCTCTGAGCATTTCGTTTCAGGATCTTTGACACCTGACCTTGAGTGATGCCATACTGCCGAGCAATAGCACGCTGTTTCATGCCGTAATTTCGTAAAGCCACCACTCCATGACAAACAGCATTGTCGAGTTGACGGACCATCTCCAGAGGAAGCGGCAATAACTTTTGGAGACGTGCAGCAGTTGTTTTCCACTAATACAGAACGCAACAACCCTTGTATACCCGACTGTGAAGCCAATCATCAAATGCACCTGTCCGTACATTTTGCCACGCCACCTGTGATATAATCCTGTTGTTGACTTCTTGCTGTGACAGACAATCAGTGACATGGTTCTTTTAACAAATAAATCACCAAAGTGTAAAAGAAAGTCACCAGATTGATATACTGAGTTAAGAAAGTAAACCGAAGTCAAGGAAAAAAATATATCCCATATTAAATGCCAAGTCTGTGTATATATATATACAGTATATATATATATATATATATATATATATATATATATATACATACATATATATATATATTGTTCGATTATATTGTTATATATATATATATATTATATATATTGTTACGGATCTCAGGGGTCGGCTCTCCCCTTATCAAGGGGGGATTAATCCCCTTGTCCTTTAAGCTGGCCGTCCCGAGTCCTGGAGCTATGACGTCACTTCCGGTCAGCGCTGAATAGGGTGGTAGGCCAAATTGTTCCTATTACCTAATTACCAGCGCCTTCCGGGACGCGAGGAAATGAGCCCCGCCTGAGCCGCGTCATTAGTGGACACGCCGAGGGAAGCGAGCCGCTACTCAGGCCGTTAACAATGACTAACCCGATTCTGAGCGGTTCCTAATCGTGCCACAAGTACTCAATGGAAAGAAAGGACGGAGGCGATCGGATTAGGGAAAAACCAAGAAAGAACAAGGTGAATTTATTTACAACCAAAAAGAAGAGGAAAGGAAAGAAAGTACAAGAAGAAGAAGAAGGAGAAGGACACAGGGCAGGCTTAACTACACAGTCTTAACTTACGACCCCAGACAAACATACACACTCACAATGGATTGTAGCTGGTAGGGTGGAAGGTCCAGGTAGATGTTCCAGGCGATGGGGTCCAGGCTCCAGGTGAGGCTCCGGTTCCATGGGCGAAAACCCAGCAGGCAGCTTCGCGCGTATCGTTCAACCGCGAGCGGACCTTACATATGGCGGGGGGGGGGGGGGGGGGAGCTCGCGTCCTTTAGCGTATGTAACAGATGGACAGTCATGCTAAACGCTCCCTCTCTCCCAAGCTCTCATTCAGCGCCAGCGAGTGAGTCCACCTTTTCCAATGTAGGCGCGCCTCCAACAAGTCCTTATACAATGCGCTTTCCCAGCAAGTCCTGTGAAAGGGCTTTGCGCTCGCGCTTATATATCGCGTGCCAAGATCACAACGCGCTTCATCAAGCCATGCCCGCCAGTGATATTTCATCAGCCCTGGTTGGCTGGTGGGGTCTTACCGGCCACGCCCTGATGGTGAGTTGACGTGGCCACACCTTCTCCTTGGCGTTCCGCCCCCTTCTTCCTCGAGCCGACCGCATGGTCAATGGCGGCACCTGAGCGAACGCTAACCAAGGCGCGTAACAAAATTTGGAGAGAGGTCGCAAAATGAACAAAAGGGCCTACTCCTTATTTGATTGATGCAACGCAGATTCAACTATTGGAAACACGGCCTTATCTAAAACACATAATAAGGAAATACTGAGTTCCTATGGTGGCCTACGTGTTGCTTGTGGACTAACTAAGGGTGCTACCTTTAACCTTTACCATCATATTTACAAGTGATTATTATTTACAAAAGTGTGGGTTCTAAAACCGCAACACTACACCCTCCCTTTTTCCAGGCTCGACCCGAGCCGAAACACAAGGGCTATCTTTTAACTTAATGTGACATTTAGGTGTGGTTACCCTCTACTTTTAACCTCACCCTGAGTGCGACAGTTTTAACACTAAATATGTCCCACCTGCTGCGTTGCATCCTACCTAACTGACTCACGCCCACAATTAACCGAATTACGGAATATTTCTCAAACTAAACATTTAGCCGGTGGGGAGCATTATTTACAAAACACTAATTATTTACAAACTGTCACCAAGGACCTGTCTTTTGTGGGAAGAAAAAGATCTTTTTGAGAAGGGGAAAAATACCACTGCCATGCACTGCACCGATACACCATACCATATGTACCAATATGCCCCAATAAAGAAAAATGCACCAAAAGCACCAAAAAGCACCATCCATGAAAACGCACAGTCATCACATTTTTAAAAGAATAAAATGATGACGTCTTCGTCTTCTCTGCTCTGCTGGGCCGATGTATCTTGCCTTGATCTTCTTCTTGATGTTGTTTAATAAGAAAGGGCACAAACCACGTCCGCTTTTTATTATTGATATGGCCAGCAGGGCCAACTCCGGTGGTCCACTGCTGGGCATGGATGCCACTTTAAAACAGTGGTCCGCAAGGCAGACACCGCTGGCAACAATGGTCGGTCCCAGCAGAGACGCCAGGCCACAGAACGTGTGGTCCATAAGGTGGTGCTAGGCCATGGAACGTGTGGTCCATAAGTGGTGCTAGGCCACAGAACGTGTGGTCCATAAGTGGTGCTAGGCCACAGAACGTGTGGTCCATATGGTGCATCAGTGCAGGCAGGAGGCAGCAAAGGTGCGGGCGCACAACTGCGGTCACCTGCACACTTCCCTTGGGCACAAAAGAACAATGGTCCATGAGTGGGGAAGGAAGGACAAGCAGATCAGCGGGCAGGGGCGCAAGGGTACACATCAAAACAAGGCAATGCAAGGTGAGGGGCGCAGGAGAGCGAGCCGAGAAAGCTCGTCCCTAGCGTACGTCACCCCCCCTTGTCACCTACCCTACCCTTGCCCTTACCCGTATTTACACAATTTACAAATTCGTCGCTACGTCTTGTCTTTCCCATCCCCTCTAAACCAAATTCATCATCAATCCCTCCTAAGGAGGAAGAGATGGAATATCAAACAATGTCTCACCCATGTCGAGATGCGTCTTTCATTCCAAATGTTTGCAAAAAATGTGGTGTGGAGTTTTATCACCCAGGTGAGTGGATGCGGATGGTGCGAAGAGATTTTCATCCGATCTATCCTTCTAATTGACATTAACACTTTAAACTATCCGGGGTCTTGCCCTGCCAATCCATTGGCCATCATTACACTATGCGGTTCTAGAAACCAATTCCCATTGAACATACTGTGGCGCTCTCCAATTTGGGGTCTCACTTCCCCGATTTTTCTACCTGTGCCCTTGCACAATTTCAGGGCTGGGTCGTGTGGCTCCCCTAGCAGGTCCTACTTACCTGCGCATCTCCGCCACTGAACATCGCCACCCGAGCTTGCCTAGCTCCTTCACCCTAACCTACCTGGGGAAGGCCCTCCCTGACGCTTACCCCCTCGATGCCCTCTATGGCACTGGGCTACCCGGGTCCTCTCCCTAGGATCCTCGGGCCCCACTGAACTCTACACCACACTGACTCTACCTGGCTCCCAGAGCCTACCTGCGGCCTCACCTGGCCGACAGACTACCAGTGGCGGAGTGCTCAACCAACTATACACACTAACAGGCCACACGCCCAGCCATTCCACTTTACTCATGCACCAATCAAGCAGTACTCTGCTACTTTCAGCACCACAGATGTCAATATCCAACCACAATTTACCTACTCCCTCTACCTACTTTTAATCTACCCTCCCCGGGTACTCGTGAAGGGGTCCAGCTTCCCCACTCACTCCTTTCGCACCAACCACTCCACTCCACGTATTCCACACTACTCACTCCATACCATCTATTCCATACTCCATTCACCCCATGCTCCATTCACTCCAGACCATCTATTCCATACTCCATGTATTCCATACCAGCTATTCCACACAACCATTCTCCATACACCTGTGCTTTCACTTGCACACCTGTGCCCACACACCTGGTGGTACCTGCACACCTGGTGGCACTTGCACCCTCCTTCCCTCCAGGACCATTCACTCAATACAATACACTATCACACCTTTCACAATACTCTGCTCAATACTCTTTCTTCACACACGCTGCATCATCTGATCTAACTACTCCCTTCTGAAACTCGCGCTCCCCAGTCTTCCCTTATACTAAGCGCTCCCACGTCGTTATAATCCAACTAAGCTATTCTACGTCCCCGTAGAACTACGTCCGTTCTACAGGTATCATGTCGCTACTTAAATCTAAAGTTACCTCTGGTCATTTCTAAATCCTAACATTATAACCTAACCCTCCCGGGCTAGTTTTCACAGCCATACCCCATAAATCTATAGCTCCTTTGCCCACAGCATGTGAGGGATGGTAGAGATACCACCCCCCCCCCCCCCCCGACACCGGGTATCAATTTTCAACCATCACTATTCCCAATTTCAAAATCACTAGTAATTTCAAGCCAATTCCCTACCAATTCCAAACAATTACACTATCGTCATCACAGTCCGCTATATCTGAGCCTCCTCGGTACGTCATTGCATTTTCAAAGCCCGGCTTCGCAAAGCCGCGCAATGCATACAGGTGGTTTGGCCTACTGCAGGTTGGGTCCGTCCGGCATTCGGTTCAGGGGAGGAGGTTTCGTCGGGCCAAGGTTCAAAGCACCATCCCTACGCAGGGCCTTTCGCTCCCATGCGCGGTGGGCCAGCCTTGCCCGGGTGGAGCGCCGCCACCACAAGGGGGCGCCGTCCCGACCCCTCCTACCTTCCCTGGAACCGGGCCGGTCGCCTTGCCCGGCAAAGCGCGGACTCGACCATGCAGGGCGGGGCCCGGCCCGAATCGTGCATGACGCTCCGAACAGGAGCGACGCGACACCGATCCCCGCCGGCTCCCGCAGCCCACACCGGCCGGCACGGACCGGGAGCTCGCATCGGCTATACGTCAGCCTAACCGCTGCCCCGGTTAACGTCGATGCTTCACTTGCATGCTCACACCACGCGTTCCGTTCCTTATTCACACATCCAGGTGTCTCCATACATTTTGTTATTGCACTTGCTCGTGCATTCTCTTTCGCTCCATAGTCAGGTCTACTCATAACGCTCACCACACACTCTCGCGCACATTCTTGCGCACCCATTCTCCTCGCACACTCTATCGTCACACACTCCGTTCCACACCTCTCCTCCGTTACGTCCTCCGTAACACTCACCACGGGTGTGCACTCCTGCACATACCCACTCACGCGCTCCAAGGTGCCCTCCCGCACACGCGCCACAACCAACTCAGGTGTGCCTCCTCGCACCCGCTCCTCATACATCTCACTCTCCGTATCACTCTTATCACACATACACTCCGACGTGCACTCTCGCTCGCACTCGGTTTCACTTCGATACTCTGTCGTGCATTCTCCCTCGCACCCGGTATCACACTCGCGCTCCGACGCCATTCATACACGCGCGCCGTTCACCTCCACACACCTTTTCCTCACACGTGCGCCATTGCCATTCACACAGCGCACCACGGACCTTTTACGAGCGCCCGGGTGCCGTCTCGATCCCAAGCGCGCGAAAATTATTTTCGCGGCAAACACTTTCCTGAAAAACCTCGCCGCACAATATAGAGCCCGACTCACCTTCGGGGTTCTTCTTCTTCGCTCCACACGCACCTGCAAATCTTTATAAGGATTAGCAAGTACGGCATCATGATGCAGGCACGGACTTTGCACATTATCCATTTCTCCCTGCCGCGAGTGCTTTTCTATATCTGCGGTCTCTCGAATTCCCATTTCCACTACTATTTGTTCGGTTTCTTTTCCAATTCTAATTTCTTTTTCCGCCGCTGCACATAAATTTGCCCTGTCCAATTCGGCGGCCGTCGGGTTTTTCACACCCCATGTCGCGATTTCTATCCCGGTCCACCCGGCTGTGCTTTGCTCCACCTCGCTTTCTCTGCGCTTCTCACACCGCGCTACCTCGTCGCATACCCCCGCAACCTTTTCGCCCAGCTTGCTCCCAAAGTTCTCCCCCATTTTTTTTATGTCCCGGGTGAATTTGTTCATCTCCTTACTCAATCCCCCAAGTTGGTTTCCCAATTGCTCTCTGTTTTTTTCCATGTCTTCACCCGTTTTGACCATAAAGGCCCTCATTTCAGCCATAAATGATTGCATACCTTTTAACGTTGGTACAGTGGGCGCGGCTGCCGCCGCCATGTGCGAGGCACCGCCACCCCACGCTGCCACGACCATGTGCGAGGCGCCGCCATCTTGTGCACCTGCAACCCCCTCTACCGCACCTTCTTCAACCTCCTCCTCTATCTCCCCCATCTCCTCCTTGGGGTCCTGGGTCGACTCTACCCCCTCTTCTATCTCCCCCACCGGCATCCGACCGCCTTGACTATCCATGGCACGATATAAATTTGGATATTAAATAATAAATTTCGGCCGCACGTAATTTCGACCAAATTTTTCAGATGGTTTAAAAATTTGGTTCGGGTCCAATCCCACTCCCCGACACCAATTGTTACGGCCTATAGCACAATTGGTGTCCAAAATTTGGTCTAAATAAATTTAGTCCCAGGTTCCAAATCCCAACTCCTGACTACCAATTGTTACGGATCTTGAAGCACGGCGCTCCCCTTACCGAGGGGGGGTTAATCCCCTCGTCTACTAAGCTGGCCGTCTCCGGTCCTGGAGCTATGACGTCACTTCCGGTCAGCGCTGAATAGGGTGGTAGGCCAATTGTTCCTATTACCTAATTACCAGCGCCTTCCGGTAAGCGAGGAAATGAGCCCCGCCCGAGCCGTGGCTGTAATGGACACGCCGAGCGAAGCGAGCCACTACTCAGGCCGTTAACAAAAGGTCTAAACCCGATTATAGCGGTTGGCCAAATCGTGCCACAGGTACTCAATGGGGAAAAGACTAAGACGATCAGACAAGAGGAAGCAAAGAATAAGAAGGGTAAAGGAAGAACAAATATGATTTATTACTATCTAAAAGAGGAAACGAAAGATGGGAATATACAAGAAGAGGAAACAAAAGGACATAGGGAAACCTTATACACTCTTATATAACACGCCCCTGACAAACAGACAGACTCACACGAAAGGTAGCTGGTAGAGGAGGAAGGTCCAGGCAGATGGTTCCAGGCTCCGGGTCCGCCGCGAAGAATGGCAGGCAGCTGGCGTCGTTGGTGCTCGACCGGACCTTACAAATGCGAGGGGCTGGAATGCGCATCCGTGAAGCGTGCCGAACGCTCTCAAAACCACGGCAGTTCGTATCCAAAGCGATCGTACCAAATGATCCTCCGCGCAATGTTCTTGTATTCGCCGCCTCTCTGCTGTTCTCTCGCATCTGCCGATCTCCCCCGCATCTGCTCTCTGCTCTTCTGCCGAATCCTCTCCGCCTGGTGTCTGCCGTGAAAAGGCTTTGCGCTCCCGCTTTTATTGCAAGCTTCGCGTATTAAGTCGCGTCCGCTTTGCTCCGCCTACCGGTGAGCACGCCTCGGCCCGGATTGGCCACGAGGGTTCATTCGTACCTCCCCTCGTGACGCGTTGATGGGGCCACGCCTACGTTCCTGGCCGCTCCTCCCTTTTTCTCCCACTCTGACCGCGTGGGTAATGGTGGCTTGGGGCCAGCAAACAAACCAAAAAGGCAGCGAATGCTGCAATGCGGCTACTGGCAGTTTGGAGAGAGGGAGAGATTGGGGATAATTGAGGGGGCCTAGGTTATTTGATTAATACAACGCAGAGTCAAACTATTGGAAACAGATCCTTAACTGAAACACATACTAATGAAATAACTAAAGAAGAAGCCTATGGTTTGCTATGTGTTGTACATGGCCTAACTAGGGTGCAACCTTTACAAAGGGGGATATTTACAAGAATTATTATTTTACAAAGTGAAGGTTCTAAAAAGCGTAACAATACATATATTGTTGGGCAAATAAGCCCAACATCCGGATTGGCGGCTCTGCTTTATGTTTAGCCAATGGGGTCTAAATAATGAAATCTCAAAGTGGCCGGTCTGAGGCCTCTGGGACGGAGGTGACACTTTGGTCTTGGACTTCTGTCCACAGGAGATCGGGACAGCGCTCGTCACGCTGTATGTCGTTGATTGTTATCTCCGCCGATCGCACCGCACCCCCTGGTTTTGGTTTGCACTGGCGGGAACAATGGTCTGGGTGGCATACAGGCTGTTTGTTCCTTGCAGATTATGTGGTTTCTACCGTGTGAGACATAATCTGTGGCTGGTGCTCACCATTAAAGCCAGGAGGTGCCTTGATACACACACACACACACACACACACACACACGTATATATATATATATATATATCTCTTGTCGCCGGCGAATAAGATCACCAGTGAGGAATAGCCAAACTCCTGAGGCAGCACCCGATTACGGCGGTTATCGCGTGCATGAGATGGAAGGATGCGAGGCGTTTACCTGAACGAAAAGACGGATTTATTCCGAAACCACAAACCATGCAAACACCATAACAAATTCAACAATCAAATAATTTATTGAAAATAAATCAGGACGAAATAAAGGTTAAGGTAAACTAAAATCTAAATCTTTTACTCTGATGGACCCTCCACACTCCGACTCAAAAACAGACACACAGGGGAAAGATAAAACAAAATAAAATGTCCCTTTTTAGTGCCAGCACTGAGCTCGTCCCAACGAGTTTGTTTGATTCGGTCGGAAGTGGAGGCCAAGTCCAATGCTTCCAGCGCCTGAGCACCAAAGTTGGTGCCGGCCTACGATGATGAGAGCACACAGAGCCATGAGGTGAGCAATGACGACGGCCCTCTGTCGCTCTCCACCCTGACAGAAGCGCCAAAAGCCCCACAAACTGCCGTCTTTATCGCTCCTCGAGTGCCACAAAAGCACGCCCAACTCCATCTAGGACACGATCGTCCACGATCAGAACAAAATCGCACCCTTCTTCTTTGAGCAAAATGAGAAAGAGATCGACCGACTCTTCTTCTTACTCTTTAGAACCAATCGTGAAGCTCCTTGAAAATCGCCTCATGCTCTGCCTATGTCCACGGTCCAATCATGTCCCTCGGGGATTGGCCTGACCGCTCTTTCTCCACCCCCATTTCTCCACCTCTCGTGGGGCGTGCGTAGTGTCCGGGAGCCTGCTTGACTTTCTGCCAGCGGGGTTGTTATCATTTAAAGGTGGCTTTCATGGCCGGCCATGATTGTAATTTAAGGGCCGGCAGATGCTACAAAATGTTAGGGATTGATCACAGGGGGAATCACACACTGGATAAATTAGCCTTAATCCCTACTACTAATTAGCATGTCTTCACCTCCTGTGTGAGGAACACATGAACAACCTTAACCTACAGTTTCCCTATTTAAGTACATCAAGATTTCTTCTACGCGTCATAGTCCAAGCTACATCCTATACAGTTCTACCTTTCCTACGGTATTCTTTCATCTACCCCCCACAAACATAACAATATATTTACACACACATACACACACACACACACACACACACACACACACACACACACACACACACACACACACACACATATGTATACAACAACAACAACAACATGCATTTTAAGGCCACCTTCCCTGCCAGGGTGGGGGTTGGCCCTGCGGGCCCCATGACAATCTTCTCCATTTTGCCCTATTTTCTGCATCTCCTCTTGTTAACCACCTTGCCCGCATTTCTTCTTCCACCATCTTTAGCCAAGTCTTTCTCGGTCTTCCCCGTCCTCCACTTCCTTCTACATTCATTTCCATCACTCTTCTCAACCAGTCACTTTCATCCTTCCTCAACACATGACAAAACCATCTCAACCTGTTTCTTTTCACAGCATCCATCACAGGCTCTATTCCCATCATCTTTCGCAATCCATCATTTGTCTTCCTGTCTCTCAACGACACACCGCACATCCACCGAACCATTTGCATTTCCACCCATTCCAGCCTTCGTTGCTGCCCTACGTTCACTACCCATGTCTCGCTCCCATAAATCATAACACTTCTCACACATGCAGCATACACCTTTCCCTTCAGCCCCAACGACCCTCCCCTCCCCATCAGCATGCCATTCAGTTCCGGAAACTTCTTCCATGCACATCTCACTCCAGCAACCATTGCCGAGTCTGATCCACCTTTTCCATTCAGCATGTCTCCGAGGTAGCAAAATGTTTTCACACCTTCCAGTTTCATGCCGTCTCCAAGATCCAACTCAACACCTCCTCCATCTGCAGCTCCCTCTGTGCACACCCCACACTTGAATGTAGCTGCCGCACTGGTTAATGACCCTCTCAGACCACTACATTTTTGATGAACCCACTCAGCGCACATTGTACATTGAATGGAGTTCACTCCGACACCCTTCCTGCACACAGCGCACGGCCACTTCCCAGTTCTTTCCACCTCACCACATGCTTTACCACTTGCCATCACTGTCATCTTGCCATTCTTGCCATTCACCTTCAGGCCTTTTGTCTCCATGCATTCCTTCCACTTGTTCATCTTTTCCTTCAGTCCATCCATACTTTCCGCAATCAACACCAGATCATCTGCATACAACAACTCCCACGGTAAACCCTCCTTTACGTTCTGAGCCAGCACCCCGATCACAGCTACAAATAGTAGTGGACTTAGTACCGACCCCTGATTCACTCCCACCTTCACCTCAAACTCACCACTGTTCCCATCCTTCGTCCTTACAGCTGTGCGCGCTCTTTTGTACATTGCCATCACTACTCTGATCAACCATTCCTCCACTCCTAACTTCCTCAATGCCCATGTCAATACTTCATGTGGAACCCTATCGAATGCTTTCTCCAGATCAACAAACCCAAGAAACAACTTCTTCCTCTTCTCCATGTAATTCTCCTGCAACTACTTCACAATAAAAAGCCAGTCTGTCATGCCTCTTCCTGGCATATATCCAAACTGCATTTCGTCGATCTTCACCTTCTTCCTTATCCTCCTCTCCAACACCCTTCCAATACCTTCATTCCATGCTCCAATAACTTTATCGCTCGGTACGAGCCACAGTCCAGTGGGTCACCTTTCCCCTTGTATAGAGGGAGGAGGGTACTCAGTTCCCATTCCACTGGAATGCGGCCTTCTTTCACCACCAGATTACAGATCTCTGTCATTCTCTTCACACCCCAACTTCCTGCTGCCTTCAACATATCTCCCACAACTCCCGTCGGCCCTCCCGCTTTTCTACTCTTTATTGCTTTTATCGCTTCCTCAACTTCCCATCAGTTATCTTCCCTGCCGGTCCTAAAACTGTGTTACTCTTTATGTTGCCATCCCATTCATTCTCTGTATTCAACAGCCTTTCCATATATCTTTTCCATCTTCCTTGAATTCCATCTGGGTCCACAACGATTTGTCCCACTTCATCCTTCAAGCAACTCACCCCCATCACATCACACCTCTCTTTTGCTATCTGCTTTGCAATCCTGAATACCGCTCTCTGACCCTCTACCGAATCCAAGCGTTCTCCGAACATTTTCCTGCATGCCTCCTGTGCCTTTGCTCCCTCTTTCTTTGCAGCCTTCCTGGCTGCCTTATAACTTTCATGCTCTGCTTTTTCTGCTCTCGTACCCTTCGCCTTCTGCCACTCCTTGAACTTCTTCCTCTTCTCGTCAATCCTCTTTCCAACTTCAACATCCCACCACCATGTTTCCGAGTGCCTCGGTGGTCCTTTTGTCCATCGACATACCTCACCAACGGCTCCCAACAGACTATCTTTCATTGACATCCAACCACTTTCAAGCTCAACCACATCATCCTCTACCCTACTCAGCCTCTCTTTTAATGCCTCCCTTACTGTCACCTCTTTCAACCTCCACACCTTCATTCTCGGTTGGTACTTCACCCGCCGAGCTCTCCTCACACCTTTCACCCTTATGTCGCAGACAACCAAGTGGTGCTGTGAAACACACACAAACACACACATATGTGTATATGTATATATTAATATATGTATATATGTATATATGTGTATATCTGGTTGTATTTGTTTTGATAAAACTTATTGCTTTCCCACCAGTTGAATTTCAAAAGTGTAAGTGTACCAGTATAAACTGAATATGTATCTGCAATAGCAGCAGATGTTGTTCAATGAGCACCACAGATCCTTTAACCTATCAGTTTTGCTGCTCGTGTTGACTTTCCACCTTCACATAACTGCCCCAGTCCTGCTTTTCCTTTTATGTTTGTGATATTTTAAAGTGACCCATCAACAACCTTTTCATGCTGAAAGGAAAACATTGTGGATACTGGGAAACCCTGCATGCTTTATGTTTCAGTAAATGTTGCATTATAGCATGACTTACTGATCGATACGTCATACAAGTTTATAAGACCTACCCTAAACCATGTTTAAAGAAATAGAAAGTTTGTCAAGCTCTTTTGATATCACGTGGTTAAATTCCAGAATATGCCTGGATTGTTAAAGGCAGGGCCTGCAGATTCTCAAGCCTTCCCTCTCAGGTTGCGAACTCCTCTTTGCAATTGCTCCTTGTGAATTTGGATCCTGTGCAGGCTTAAACCTTTTTTTTCCTAGTTTTCAAAAGTAAAAAAATAAATAACGTTTTTCACAGGAATAAGAAGTCAACCATTCTATTCCATTTGCTTATATTGCTGATGGATGCTTAATCCCATGCTACCTTTCGAAAGGTAGGCCGTTGTGTGTCGGTGCCCTGGCCAATTTCCGAATGATTTATCTGCCAGTGCTGGGAAAGTAATGCCAACCTCCAGTCACTGTGGGAACACACACTTGATGAATGCATTTTTGTTTCTCATCCATTGCACAACTATTAATCATTTTTCATTAACTATCAGAACAACAAGTAAAGTTTACTCCATCAATGTGATATGAGATGCATTACAAACCTGTTGGACATCAGACTTACAATAATAATTAGAACAGCACTCGTTGGAGTGCACACCTCTGCCAGGCTGAACAGTTCATGTTTGTATCCCACTGATAGGCCGGATCTGGATCTGGACCTGATCCAAAATCCAAACGGCTTGTTCTTGTCACCTACCCAACTCATCCACCTAGTTTTGTCACAATCCATCCATAACTTTTTGAAATATCATGCTGTATTGTCGTTTTTGGTCCCATCTCTCAATCTTGAAGAATCACTTTTAAAGTTTTTTGAAAATATTGCACCCGGATTCAGATCTCCACCAAAATCTAATCATTTTGTCCTTGTCACACATCCACACTGTCCACCAGATTTCATCAAAATCTGTCCACAACTTTTTTAGATATAAAAAATACTGTTCACAGACAGACAGAAAGGGGTGAAAACATAACCTCGGTCCACCTTTGGTGGCGGAGGTAACAATTGATATCAAAAGTCTAAATTGCATGCGCATGGTTTCTCTCTCTGTTATAAAAAATATGATATAAGCATATCAGTTTAATTGCTATATCAAAACTAGACTGAGTATCTAACAATCCAGAGTCTCACTGTGGTATGTAGAGTACAGTATGAATGAATGATTGTTTTAAGGCCATTTTTTCCCCACTAGAGTGGGGGTTAGCCTTGCGGGCCCCATGACAATCATGGTTCCCTGTTTGAGGCAATGTTTTTATGGCCGGATGCCCTTCCTGACGCCAATACGCAGGGATACGGTGTACCTATTCTAAGCCGGGGTACACACCGGGATCATTCATCCCAGCAAGCTGGTACTCAATTTGCCGACCTCGGAAGGATGACAGGCTGAGTCAACCCCCCTGGCGTTAATTCAGCGATCGACCGGGATTCGAACCCAGGATCCTTGGATCCCAAGCCGGCACCCTAACCGCTAAGCCAACACCAGGCTTGAGAATATATATGTTAAGCTAAAGTAGACCTTAACACACACACACACACACACACACACACACACACACACACACACACACACACGGACTGGTTACAACAGTCTCTCCCATCCCTTTGGGAATGGACAAGGCAAATAACTTTTTCAGAAACAAACTTTAAACTCTGCTGTGGTCAATATTAATATTATCCACTACATTCGGTTTAGGTAAACACTACATCATTATCCATGTCACTAAAATCATTCCAAAGTTATCTGAGATTCAATTGATAGTGATCAATTGGTGATGTCCTTGGCTAGTGAAAATGACATCATCATCAGTTGCCAAAACTGAAATTGGAGGAAGATGGAAGGCTGATGATATTCTGGTTATTGATGTTTCGAGCTGCAAAATAGTCTTTCTTTTGCTGTTGATCTACCACTGGTGATGTTTGTCTCTTGATCAACAATTACGGGGAACTTTGCGTCTCACTGCGTTTTGTAGGCACCATTCCGACACTCATCCCAGGTTGCCTTGAGGAACCTGACAGTCAACTTCAAAGTGTGCAATGCTAGGTAGATCAGACAGCAGGCATGAAATCTTCTCTTGAGGTTATTAGTGAGTTTGCTGGTTTTTGGCTGACAGTAATTCAATATGGAGGACCTAAACAGTCGTGCAGATTCGTGGTTCAAAAGTTGTTTTTTTCTTGACAACTGTTGCAATGAAGACCGAAACTTACGGTTTTCCCGAAACCGAAACTTCAGCTTTTTTTTAAATACAGAAACTTTAGCTTTTCGGTGAACACGACGTGCTTCCTTAGGTGGAGATACGCATTGTTGAATTTATCCCAAAATAAGAAAATGCCGCTTGCTAACTTCAGTAGGAAATCCCAGAGTGTGCAGATTTGCAATGATTGCCCACCATGAAATTTGTGCAGATTCAGTCAAAGCAAAATATTCCACGGCCATCTTCTTCAGAACCTCGGTTTTCCTTTCTTTCTGCGACGACACAAGAAACTTTGACATGCGCGACTCCTTGCCAGGTCCTCGCTGGAAGAGGCTATGGAGAGTGTCCAGACTGGAACATTAATCATGGTCGAACATGGCCATGCAATTTCACCGGCCCTGCCTGGATTTCAAAGGACCTTGGTACAGCTTTGATGATAAGTGTACTCCGTCAGCCACTGCGCCTGTTTTATGCCCAGCCAATTGGAAGCAGGTGTGTTGGACATGGTGAAATGAGACCATCGGTGGTCTGGAACTGCCCAGAGGCTACAGGTACAGAAAGAGTCCTGTCCTCACATCGGCCTCGTAACTACTCGAGCCTGTAATCCAATGTGTGAGCATCCGCAGGAATCTTTGGCAAATTGTTGCAAATGGACCCTGGGCATGACACCAGGTGGATACTGTATCATGGGATTGGGGATTGTGATGTTGCACTAAAGATAGCAATTTGCCAAGACCAGGGCGCAAGATTTGAAACCGACAGTTCCAATAATGTGGAATGCGAATTGGTATTGGAAAGATATGGCATTGATTGTTCGTCTGCCCGGGTTTCCATTACATTTTTCATTGCAACAATCAACACTTATCGGATCATTTAACTGTACGAATTTCTACATGAGGTGTTCAAAGGTTGTACAAACAGAATCCTCACAATAGTCCAAACATTTTACAAAGACATTTCTTTATATCCAAATAAAAATACTTAATAATTAATTTAAAAGGATCGGACAAATCCACCTGTATCTGAAAAAGTTCCAAACCATTTTCCATGTCCTCGCGCAGTACCCTATGTGAAGTGCTCCTTACATATTACATGTACGTCGGTGAAACGTCGCTTCAGACCAAGCAGACATGTTTTATGAGCTTGAAAGACTTATTCTACTTGGTTGTCAAAATGATTCTGACATCGAACGATATGCAGGCCGAGCATGTTGGCTTGCTGTATTATATATGGTAACGTGATCCGTCAGAGACCTTTTTGGGGCATTTTATTCGATACGATGCTTAATGCGATAGGTGGTAAGGGGCATTTGATGTGCAAAGATCCAAAAGGGCAAGAATCTGGTTCTTGGATTCCCTCTTGCTAGGCTGTGTGCTTGCTTCTCATGGAAGCCAGAGCCGTTTAAGGAGCTGAAGCTTTGCATCTGGTGGAAGGGGGGCTTGGCTCCTGGCTTCACTGACACCGAGCCTGGACACCTGCCAGCAAGCCGGTCTCTCATTTTGGATTTCTGGTGGAGTCGAGGGTTGGTGAGGAGGGAGAGGTGATTCTTTTTTTGCTCCACTTGGTGACGAGCAAAGAAGCTACATACCAGGGGATGCGGGAGTGAGGCATTCAGCTTGAACAAGGTGGTGGTGGTGGGGGAGAGGGGGAGTGTGGGGGATGCTGTCTGGCTGCCGGCCCAAGGGAGGGAAAGCAATGACCGGCACTTGTTGGGTGCACATTCCAAGCAATCCTGACCGCACCTTGGCTGAAGGTGGAGCACTGCCTAGACATGGTGCGAGCATCAGGACAGGTGGCATGTCCTAGAACCAGGCAGAAAAGCAGAAGGCTTTCCTACATACATACATATGGAATTTCCACTTGGTGTCCTTTGTAGATTTGTGAGATTAATGGCGTTGGCAAGATACTGTGCGTACACCTTGCCAACTGGCGGCTACGTCGCGCAGCGGCGGCGATGAAGAGGAAGTTTTTATTTGGTGCGAGATGGTCTTGAATCTGTCGTCATTGCATTGAAGGAGATTCTCTCATTTTAAATGTGCCAACTCGGTTGAAGTTATTCCACATGTCATTTTCCAAGGAAGACACCCCGCCGGGCCTGTTTGCACCGTACACAAGTCGGGTTCTCATCTCTCCGTGAGGCTTCAGTTTCCCAGACTTCAAGAAAATACTCGATGGACCACATTGAGGAGAAGACCGCCTAGCAAGGCACCCCAATAATAGCAAACTTCTCTGCCCAGCTCAATGTGACGTGTCTCAATGTGATGTCTCAATGTCTCAATGTCTCAATGTCTCAATGTGACGTGTTTGTTGAGCTTATTATTATATTGTCAGGGATAGACATGCCAACTCTATTATTTGGCGCCCTGGTGCTAAAGGTGCATACTTCGATGCTTTTTGGAGGGCCTCTCAAACTGGCTGTCTCATTGGGCTATATCTCTACCAAAACGTTCTGTTTAGAAGAGACCGTGCATGCTTTTAATCTGTACAGCTTCCATTTTCCCCATATGTGTTGGTGAAGCTTCCTCAAAGTATTTTCTTTTGCATGAAGGACCAATCAATCAACCCCATAGTAAACCTATATATTCATACTGATCAAGCCTGATCTATGTTAGGGTTTCCGTTTAAACTTACAGTTTCTCATTCAGTTGAAGAATTTGTTGTAAGTGACTGAATTGAACAAATTAGTATGGTTTAGCCTGGTGTTGGCTTAGCGGTTAGGGTGCCGGCTTGGGATCCTAGGATCCTGGGTTTGAATCCCGGTCGATCGCTGAATTAACGCCAGGAGGGTTGACTCGGCCTGTCATCCTTCCGAGGTCTGGAAATTGAGTACCAGTTCGCTGGTTTGTTAGAGCAAGAGGCGACTAACAGGGTTGGTGGCAGGAAGGGCATCCGGCCGTAAAACATTGCTTCAAAAAGGGGGCGACGGTGCCCGAAAAAGGCCAACCCATGCTCTGCGGGGAAAAAATGGCCTCGAAAGGTGGTTCTTTTCTCTCTTTCTTTTTTCTTTTTTTTGTATACAGGATCGAGGCTCGTGAAAGAGCGAACATTTATTCCACAAAAAATCAAACAGACACACAAAGTATATAAAAAGGGTAGCGGTAGACAAGATGGGGAGAGAAGGGGAAGCACACAAACACAACATTTGAGAGCAGGGATATCGGGAGATCTGTGGGAGGGAGAGGGCTTGGGGGGAGGAGGAGTGGGAGAAGTATAAAACACAAGGACACTGCAAGGACTTCCAGGAAAGAAGTTGGTATTTCAAAAAAGTGGATCTGGGGTGAAATTAGCGGGGGTAGAAAAGATCAAGGTTTTGGATGGGGAAAGATAAGAGATGGTGGTGAACAGCTGTTTTAAAGACCTGGAGGGAGGAGTGGGATTGAAGAGAGTGAGGGAGTTTGTTCCAGAGGTGGGGGAAAAGAGGTATGAAGGAGTGAAGGTGAGCAGAGAGTCTCGATTTTGGCAGTTTTACCATAAGAGGGTTGCAGGCAGATCTTGGGCGACCTGTAGGAATATTTGGGGGACAGAGCCCAGAGAGAGCTGGAGGAGCAAGGCCGGAGAGGAGTCGGTAGAAGACGGAAAGACCACCAACCTGCCTGCGGTGAGTGAAAGGCCCTCGGAGTTAGCTTCATCGCGGGAGATTCCAATTTATTCTTTATTCAGGTTGGCCATGGGGGCTGGCAGGATGGCCTAGAGGTACCCACTCTCATCTTTAAGCTGTCTACCCTGGGTTTGAATCTTAGCCCGTCTATAAATTGACTATAGGTAGTTGAAGGGAAACCAATAAGTATGCATTGTCACGTGGACAGCCCCCATCCAAAACCACAAGTAACGATGGACAAGTACAGTATAGTGCATGCTGAGGTCATTTGCCTCAAAAATAGTTGCTCTAAGATGAATTTGTCACAAAACAACCCAAGCAGTTGTGGGTGCTTTGTGATTGAATGAGCTGGTCTAAACATTTAAGAATCCAAATTTAACCCCCCAAGGATTATCAATTCAACTGAAGTGGTTTGCAGAGGTTGGAATGTCAAGGACCGACGTGCAAGCAAACTTGAGGAATACAAAACAATTTGACAAAGGAATGAGACAGCACATGAGCAAAATCGCGAGACGTGAAGACACAATAAATAAATAATCGCAATACTTAACTAGAAGAGCACTCGGTAGAGCACATTCCTCCACCAAGCTGAACAGTTTATGTTTTGTATCTCACTGATCTGGATTCGGACCTGACACCAAATTCTAATCGGCTTGTTCTTGTCACCGAACCAACTCGTCCACCTAGTTTTGTCATAACTCGTCCATAACGTTTTTCAATATCATGTTATATATATCGCTTTTCACCCGATCTCTCAATGGTGAAGAATCACTTAAAAAATGAAATAATTATCCTATCCGAATCCATATTCAGATCTTCGCCAAAATCAAATCGATTAGTCCTTGTCACACACCCAACAGCTCCACCCAGTTCTGTCCAAATCCGTCCATAACTTTTTGAGATATCCTGCTATGTGTCGGTTTTAGCCCGATCACTCAATGGTGAAGAATCACTTTAAAATTATAGTAGCCGGATCCGAATCTGGATCTTCACCAAAACCTTATCACTTCGTCTACGTCACATATACTACCTCTCTGCCAAATTTCGGCCGAATCTGTCCACAACTTTTTGAGATATCTTGTTCATAGACAGACAAACAAACCCACCCTCCCACCTCGTGACAGTAAAGTGACCCCATCAGCGGAGCCGACCCCAACCCAATCAGCATCGTGACCACCAAGTAGCGAGGTGAATTGCGCGCCGGCTACCTCGTTGCCAATCAAGGGCAACGATGTTGCCAGAGGGTCAAAGTTTGGAGTGTCAGAGCTTTTTCCTCCACCGTGGGGTGTGAGGGGAGGATTAGAAAGGTGTGCAGAAACGTGGACAATTTTACACCCGAAAGGCTTTTCTGAAGCCCAGATTCTGCTTAGTTCAGCACGTAATAACATAGGCACAAGGCACCTTAACTTTTATAGACGGTAACAGTTACAACATCATCTCCCATTGGCACACAAACATGATGACCTATTCCTATTCATGTGTCCTTAATAAAGGGTGTTTCCCTAAAGAATGCCTTTTTTCCCGACCGGATGATTCGTTTCGGGAAAAAAGGCATTCTTTAGGGAAACACCCTTTACATGGTTCAAACGTTTTATGATATATGCGAACAAAATAGGGGGATTATACCTTAATTCTAATAACTGTCCCTTGCCTCCCCCTCCCTCCATATTGTTACGTTTGTGGAGGTAGAGGGGATGAAATACCTTACTCGAGATAGAATCACATAGTGTAGGTTTAGAATGCTCCGTATGCCGCGAAGCCATCTCGATGTACATAAGTAGGCCGTCTGTCCGGGTAAGAGCGTTTGCATGTCGCCATAAGGCGGGTCGTTTTGTGCGAATTAATTATAGGGTCTGTAAGGTTAAATTCCCCTGTACGTGATTGCCTCCCTGTGATTTTTCCCAAATGTTCTTATTACATTTGGCCAGCCAGGAAATCGAGGGCTCAGTAAAACAACAGCGATTATAACAAATGACCCATTCGCTCACCACGTCGCCAGGTCCGACAAACCCGACACATTTGCCAGTCAAATCCCATCTCACGGCCTTTGACGTCATCCGAGCATTCCCGAACGGAGATTGGACTCCACCCCCGACGACTCGTGGTGATGAGGCCACACCCCGGCTTTCATGATTGGTGGAGGCGCGATGGGATGATTGATAGTGCTCGGTGATTGGACAGTGTGAGACGTCAACGTGGAACATTCGAGAGCTGAACAAGAAAAGACGCCGTGGCACCATCTTGCTCTCTCTCTAGCTGGGTCGCGCATGAGGGACTGTTTCTTCATTATCTCTCCGTTGTCTTGGACGCGATTGGCTTGGCGGCTTGTGGTCTTTGGCTCGTGTGTGCTCTTCGTAAAGGGCTGCTGAGAAACAGCGGTTCTGGACAGTTGGGACTACATGGCACAGGATCGACGTCGGTGGTGGACTGGGACCGCATCATGTTTCCTCTGGACGTCGAGGAGAGTGACTCATGCCATTTGTACGTTTCCCACGCGGTGGTTCGAAACGACAACCAGCAAGCCTTACCAGCCATTTGGGGACGCAAAGCTGAGTGCCGGCTGATAACCAAAACATTATTTATTTTCTTTCATTATCTTTTCCATTTGTTTGTACATGAGTCTGAGTGGAGACGTCTCAATTAGGAATTTTAGTATTTGCCTCACCTTTCATTGTTATTTGCATTTATTTTCATTAAATCATTATTTGTCGAATCTTACTTTTCTTGTATTGTGGATTTTGCTGTCCCGTATTTGTGTTTGTGGATTCGGATAACCCCTGCATGTGTTCCGATCAGGTAAGACTTCGAACCTTCCCGTGTGTGTCACTAACGCCAAGTTTGGTATACGCCTCAGTGTAAAAGCTTGTTTTGGTCATTCGTCCTCTTGGGGTCTTAACCCCGGGGACACGACAATATGTATCAATGTATATATGGTTTTTATTGGAGGAAATACAGTAGATATATTATGGAGGAATTCCACTAAAATAAATTCCACTTTGACATTATGGGGTGTCATGTGTAGATCAGTGACAAAACAAACTCTATTCAATCCATTTTAAATTCAGGCTGTAACACAACAAAATGTGAAAAAGTCAAGGGGTGTGAATACTTTCTAAAGGCACTGTACACTGCCACTGCTTGCTTGTACTAACAGTCAAAGGGTACGAACCCAACAACTCTCACCAATGGATATTTCTCATATTTCCTATATAATCGTAAGTCCAATTTGCATTCAGGAACACAACAATTATTTATAACCATTTTGAAATTGCCACTCTTTCAGTTAATTGCTGAAAATTAATTCAATTCAATTCAATTCATGGTTCAATTAATGGTTTTATTATCAAATCATCGCAGCCAGAAGCTGAATTGTGTGAATGATTTACAATATAAAATGGAAATCAAGATAATGAAGAATTTTTTATTGCAATGACTGTAATAACATCTGCAGATATATAAAATGAATTAAAAAGTACTACACTACAAGTACATATGCAGGCATGCATAACATGTAAAATAAGGATAGTTTTTGGACGCATGGGACCAGCTCTTTTTGACGTTTTTGTTGAAATTATTCAGTCCTCTCATCTTGATTATTGAAGAGATGAACTTATCAAATGAGTCATGAAGTCCTGATGTTTGCCTATCCGTCTGTCAGTTAACTTTTTACTATTTTTGCTAATCCTCCCTTATCACCCTGCTGATTGTTCTGAAATTTAACACATGAATACAAGAGTGTAGCCCGCACAATCGCTCGGGCTTCGATTTTGGATCAGGGGGCTCCTAGGGGAGGTCCCCCCAAATCAGCATAGGTCTGAATTACAACCTCAAGAGATGACCATCATCCCACTCGGGGGGGCTATTTTTGGAATTGGAGTAGTGTTAGGTGACGGTTGTCTATGAATAGCTGAGGATGTTATAGCTATGAATGCTATGAATTCAATAGCTATGAATAGCTGAAATAACTTCCTGAGGATGTTATGATACCAAAAGATGTCATGATATTGTTACGCTTGTGGGGGGTAGGCAATGAAATACTTTAGGGCCAGATCGGATTGTATAGGGTAGTGTGCTCCGACTGTCATGAAGAAGAAGAAACCTGCAACTTAAGTCAGCTCCGTGTGTTCGGATTAAGTGTGACGTGTGGCCATATGGAGGGTGGCTCTTGTTCTATGTGGCTTAGGATTTAGGGGGAAATCCCCTGTATGTAAATGACCTCTGTGATATTTCCCTTGTTCCTTATGACACTGCACTACACACACGAGCAGCCAAGCGAACGGCACGTAATTATAAACATTAAATAAACTGATCGGAACCAGGACATTCAAGTACCACTGACGCCGCCAGTTGAGTCATCGCAACTCCATGCAAGTAGGGCCCTGAGGCCCCGCCCCGAAAGGTGATGATTGGTCAGGGCGATGGAGCGATGAGATGGCACTCACTGATTGGAGCGTGCACGGACGTCATCATGGAACGTTCAAGACCGAGGGTAAAAAGGACATGTCCCGGCATTTTCCCTCTCTGGCTTCGTGGATGTGGTCACAAGCGGTCACAGTTCGTGCTCTCCCTCTTGCGCTGGGTACTCGTGGTGTGCGGTGGCATTTTGGGCTCGCTCTTGGTGGTGGCATTTGTGCGCACCCTGCTCCTGGCTGCGTGAAGGAGCGACACATCTTTTCCCTGATTAATTGGTGCTGACTTTGTGGCGGCTGTGTGCGCCTGAGAGACCTCAGGGCTTTGTGGAGCGTGGGACGAGGACGGAACGAGGGCCTGTTCGCTTTGCGTCAGCGTGGCAGTGAACGCGGCTTCACGCCAAAGTGTGTTTTCCCACGCAGGGACGTGGGGCGGGGCCTGTGATGACCCCAGACGGTCAAGGGGACCAGAGCTGAGTACCCGCTAACATTCACTACACACACATTTATTACTTTCAGTTATTTATCCCCTTGTGCTGTTTTACAAGTCCGGGTGGGGGCGCTCCAAATATAAATTTTAGTACTGCACATTTCTTGTTCCCTGGCATTATTTTTTATTAAATCCCTTATTTGTTGAACTTTAATTCCTTGCCCTGTCCCGTTTATTTGTTAGTGGTTTGGGAACCCCGTGCCACGTCCGACCGTGCAGGTAAGCGCTAGCTGTCCTCCACCCTCGTGCATATTAACACCGCCATAGGTTGACTGAACGCCTCGGAGGTAAGCTCGATCGGTCATTCGTCCGAGGCCGGTCTTTATCGGCAAGGACACGACAATATAATCCTGAAATTGGCATTATTTCAGGCATAATGCTTATCATTTGAATATTTTGCAATATGAAGTACACCAACTCATACCCAGTAAATTGCTGACACTCACCCGAGGTCAGACAGAGACAGATGTGGCACATTTCCACACTGCACGAGCTTACTGGATTGTCTATACATAACGGAGTGTTATCTTCCAATCAGGAGTCAGAAGAGGTATGGCCAGATGTAGGTCGTTGCTTTTGATTGGAGGAAAATACTGAGGACGCGCTTGAAACGTGCAACAAGCACACATATAAACAGGGAATGTTTTGTGAGATATTTACGAGAAGTCGCTTCCAAAGTTTTGATGAAAGTGTGGAATGTCAGAAAGTTGTGCCGTGAACCGGTGCCTATTGTGAAGGGACACTTGTACTGTGCACGATGCTGAAATTATGCCTTTACATATATAATGCATTGTTTCTCATTGTGAAGAAAGAAATAACACAACACTACTGTGGTGGTGTTTCGTGTTTTCGGCTTATAGATTGCAGTTCCATTCTTTGGGCATTACATGTACACTGGCTGAATCCACACTCCATGCCAACTGGTACACTTTGTTGGGGGGATATTTTGGAAGGACTTTTTATATACAAAGTCGAGGCTCATGTAGAAGCTAGAACATATAATAGATTAGGATGTAACAAAACAAAAGTATAAAGAGAGGGGGAAACACATCAAGAGCAGGGTTGAGGAACAAGATGGGCGTAGACTTGGACAAGTAAGGAATGTGGGGAAGAATGAAGGATAAGGGGGGATGCACAGGGTGGACAAGATGGATGCAGACGCAAACTCTCAGGAAGAAAAAGAAAAGATCATGGTTTTCGATGGGGAATAATATTAGATGGTGTTGAACAGCTGTCTTGTATACCTGGAGGGATAATGAACCACCTAGGGAGGCCATTTTCCCCCGCAGAGTGGGGGTTGGCCTTTTTCAGGCACCGTGGTCCCCTTTATGAAGCAATGTTTTATGGTCGGATGCCCTTCCTGCCGCCAACCCTGTTAGTCGCCTCTTGCGACACACAGAGAATTACCAGCAAGCTGGTACTCAATTTGCCAACCTCGGAAGGATGACAGGCTGAGTCAACCCCCCTGGCGTTAATTCAGCGATTTACCGGGATTCGAACCCAGGATCTTGGGATCCCAAGCTGGCACCCTAACCGCTAAGCCAACACCAGACTTCTGGAGGAATAATGAGATGTAAGATAATGTGGATGTTGGTTCAACAGGTGGGAAAAAGAGGAATGACTGAGTGGTGGTGAGCAGTGGTCCTGGATTTAGGTAGTCTCACCAGAAGGGGGTTGATGATGGACCACGTGTGCGTTGCAGAACCGCATGTGCCACAGCCTTGGTGTCCATGAGGTCAAGCTGAGTACGTTTTAAGGCAGGGGTGCCAGCCCAAAGGGGAGAGCAGTATTCCATCAAGCAGGAGATGAAGGCCTTGTAGGTGGATCGGAGTTCGTGTCTGCCACAACAGAGGTTGCCCGGTCGGCGGCTGGCTTTGGAAGCCAACGTTGAAATGTGGTTTGCCCAAGAAAGATCACGCCTGATAGTGAAACCCAAAAGTTTGACTGGCAACTCCCTCAAGAGGATTTCTCAGGAAGTAGTTGGGAGGATTTTCCAGGCGGTCCTTTCGGAGAGACATCGTGAGATTTGTCGAGATTGAAAGTTGCATTTGAAAGTGGAGAGAAACAGCAATATAAGTATTCTGTACAATTTTCAGCATGATCCATAATCAGGAAAAGGAAGCTGCTGTTTATTTATTCCATAAGTTGTTCCAGAAGGTAGTTGCTGTGCATGTTTTTTTAATTTTAATTTTTAATTTTTTTAATTTTACTTATGCCAGTAATTTTTCTCTGGCAAGTAGAGCTCCATGGATACTTTGTGTTTCACAATCAATCCCTGCTTGCCCCTTATGATGTCATGTGATCATGTTGCATCATGCTGATCACCATCCTTCCCGAGGCTGCCATTAGGTTTAACTTGCAATCATTGAGCACAGGCCCCATCCATCTGGCCCTGGGTTAATTCAGAGAGCTCAGTGTTATTTTTGAGCCTGTTACTGTCTAAGTGTTTTATTGGCATTACCTAGTTTTAGCCAAACATTTTTTGACTCTTGTCACATGTTTATTTTAGCAGCTGTGAGTTATTTTGACTATTGCACTGCGATAAAAGGTTTGATGAGATGAAAACAAAATGGAGTTAAAACAGGCAAAGGAGCAGGACGGAGGAGTTGTCAGGCCTGGAATGGGATTATCTTTGGGTGCGATTGACCAGAAATGCTTGTTCGGGTGCTAGCTGTGCTCTTGTTTCTTTGTGTGCAATCTGAGCAAAGACCACTGCATTGTGCAGTGTCACCAGGAGGTGCTGCATTGGAGAGACTGTCCTTCTTTTGAAGGGTGTGCTGTCCAAATTGAAGATCCCATGATATATATTTCACAAGGACAGCCATCCTTCCCATGTTCTGAATTTTATTTATTTGATGACTGTGAGGTTGACCCGATTTCCTCACTAACTTTCCTCGTACATATCGATGGCTCAGTGACCCCATGGCCTTCCCCTCCATGGATGCTGTCTCCATATTTTTTTTACGGCGTAGCCCATACGACATTGTTGGTTGGAACGGCATTCGTCTGGTGTATGTATGTATGTATGTATGTATGTATGTTTGTCCCTCACAAACGTCCACCAATCAGAGCTGAGGATCTGGTCACATGACCGGGGGACAGCCTTTAGTAACTATTACAGTTGCATATTTTACGAAAAGGAAATATAATAACCTTCTGTGGAATTTTTTGGGGTCCCAGCGGGTGTCGTAAGGTAGGTAGGAGGTTTCAAAAATTCCTCAATACAATTATGATTTTGAAATGTGATCGACACGGACTTTGCTCCCGAATCTGGAAGTGAACAGATGATGACGGTTCGCTGGTTTGATAATATCTCAATACAATCGTGATTTAACATTATATTTTGATTTATTACCCTGCGCTCGCGAAGCGAAATTGCGCATTCAGTTGCGTCCGTACGTGCGTACGACATGTGGCGTACGTGCGTACATACGTGTCTGAATTTTTTTAAATTCATTTTCTCGGCAACCATTGGTCTGATTGACACGAAATTTACCATAGGAGTGCCTCCGTCTGTATATGTTTTTTCATTCATAATTATGACGTCATGGGTCACGTGGTACGGACGCCATCTTGGAAAAACGTTACTCCTCTATATCTCCCAAACCGCTCGATGGGAAAAAAATTGAAACATGGCTCATTGTCAAGTACTCCCCATGGGGAATCAGATATGTTGATGATGATGTTATCGGTGCCTTCATTATGACATCATAATTCGACAAGTACAACGCTTGATCTGATCATTATGAAAAAAAACATTTTTTTCTCTGCAACTGTTCGTCTGATGTATACGAAATTTTCAGAATATGAGCGGCTCCATCTGTCGAATTTTTTTAATGATAATTATGGCGTCATAGGTTACGTGGTATAGGCGTCATCTTGGAAAAATCGAAAAAAGTTGCACTTGGCATAGCAACATTTAGAAGGGGTACCTTTTTTGTCCAAGTAATTCACGAACCTGCTGTCAATGCCTGACGTTTGACTGAAGGTGGCACAGGAATGTGGAATTTATTGAAAAAAATATAATTACATTATTTGCTAACAGCTAACTGCTATCCCCACCCAGGTCATACCATCCTCTTCAGCTAAAGTATCAAACAAGCCAGCCTAGGCCGTCGTGGGACTATCGGTCTTGTTTTTACAGCAAGTGATCCAAGGCTCATGAGGGAGCCTTCCATATATCAGACGCAGGGCAAGGATATTAGGATAGAATGGGTAAATCAACACAGTCTATGGGATTTGAACCCCATCTAATAGTGAGGTAGGTGGGAGGTTTCAGAAATGAATGTTTTGCTGTTTTTCTCAATGAATATATCGATTACAAGTTATGACTTCAACTTTCTTCATGTTTATCCTTCCAATAATCACTCACTAGATCTGATGCGATTTCCATCCGATCTCATGAGAAATCAGGAGATTTTTTTTTAAGGGTTAACATTGTCATTATTGTGGTAAATCTATTGTCGCGAGTTGCAGATTGATTGTGAATGAACTTGAACTACTCCCCATTCTTTCCACCGAGCATTCCATGTGTGCGTGCTGTGAATTTCATGGGCTCTTCATGTTGATGCCAAAGGTGTGTGGAATTCTGCCCATTTGGCTCCTTTTTCTACTTCTCTTCCTCTTGACGTGTTTTGCGGAGGATTTTTCTACTTATCCCACAAATTGCTGTTTGTCTACGGGATGGGATTTGTATTAATGTCAGAGCTCGGATCCCCACCCCTGGTTCATTATCAGACTCGCTCACTGTTAATAATGTCTGAGGTTTGCTTTCTCTATTGGGGACAAAGCAGTGAAGGCAACACTGTGTTTTCTCAGTTGTGATTTCCCCCATGCCCCTTCTGAATCGTCTAATATAACGTGTGAATGAATCCATATATCGATTGCGACCTGCAATTTTCCTGCAATTCCCCATTGAGGATGTTGGCACATTTCCATGGCAAGGATATATGTCGGCCTTAGCTCTGGGCCATCTGTTTGGATGAACAGTAAAAGAGGAGAAGAGAGGAGAGGGTGGGAGCAGACACAGTAACCTGCAAGTAATAGGGTTGGGTTAGGTAGGGACAAAATGATTGCCGGTAGAGTTGGGGGATCTTGGCATGTCATGTTTTCCTGTCATGAGGTGGTTGTGCACTGCTGGCTTGAAGAAGGGAAGAGTGTCATTGAAACACTTCTGGAAGGCAGTTCCATAAACAGGGAAAAAGAGCAACAAAAGAATAGAGGTGTGTGGAAAGCCCGGATTGTAGGAGCTTAACCGGGATGGCGTTGCTGGAAGAATGTGTTCATGCTGGAAGACCGAGGGAGGATCGGAGGGCTGAGAGAGCTCCACCAGAGGAGATGTGATCGGAAAATTAACAGGCCACCAACCTGTCTGCATTTCTGGCATCTGCCAATAATTTTGAGAGCTTTGGAATCCAGAGATTTCAGGTTAGACGGATTAGATGTGATACTGGATCCCCGGCCCATAGGGGAAGGCACGACTCCATTGAGCTATGGAAAAACACCTTGTGGGGTGAGATAT
The DNA here is from genome assembly GCF_964187855.1 of Myxine glutinosa. Taxonomy (NCBI): domain Eukaryota; kingdom Metazoa; phylum Chordata; class Myxini; order Myxiniformes; family Myxinidae; genus Myxine; species Myxine glutinosa. Next base: position 49,988,185 of record NC_136265.1, read on the forward strand.
AATGTGGTGAGTTGTCATTTATTTGAGGAATTATTTAGTTGATGCACAATGCTGAGTCTGCAGCTGCCTTTAGAAATCCATTCTGAAATACGGTTAGCCCAGGAGAGGTCATTGCTGATGATGAGGTCTCGAGGTTCAAAAGAGTGATTCTTCTTGATCAAGATTCCATTCTACATAATTTTACCATTTGAGATTTGTCATCAAATTTTCAACAAAGCTTTTTTTATGAGAATATGTAGAAGACAAATTAACAATTTTGTCAAAAGGTCAAAAGGTCAGCGTCACATATAATCATCAATTTTCATCCAATTGACCTGACATATTAATTTACCATTTGAGATTTGTCATCAAATTTTCAACAAAGCTTTTTTTATGAGAATATGTAGAAGACAAATTAACAATTTTGTCAAAAGGTCAAAAGGTCAGCGTCACATATAAATCATCAATTTTCATCCAATTGACCTGACATTTTAATTTACCATTTGAGATTTGTCATCAAATTTTCAACAAAGGTTTGTTATGAGAATATGTAGAAGACAAATTAACAATTTTGTCAAAAGGTCAAAAGGTTAGCGTCACATATAATCAGCAATTTTCATCCAATTGACCTGACATTTTAATTTACCATTTCAGATTTGTCATCAAATTTTCAACAAAGGTTTATTATGAGAATATGTAGAAGACAAATTAATAATTTGGTCAAAAGGTCAAAGGTCAGCATCACATATAATCAATTTTCATCCAATTGACCTGAAATTTTAAGTATTTGCACATTGGGTCACTGAATTGGTTCACCAATCAAAAGCTGGAAGCTGATTCTTTTTAGATCAAAAGGTCAAAGTTCAAGGTTGCATAAAATCATCGATTTTCATCAATTTGACTTAAAATTTGAGCAGGGGGTTGCATATTGGGTCACTGAAGCCTATTGCTTTTGATGTCAAAAGGTCAAGGTCACATAAAATCGTTCATTTCTTTGGTATTTTCAAGCTGTTTTCATCATATTTAGCATACGAACGAAGAAGTCTGAATACAAATACGTTGACTTTCAGATTTATTTTGCATGTGTTTTATAAACAAACTAGAGAGCTCATAGAACATTTTACCACATGCTGTCTTGAGAAAAAAGGGCATGGGGGTGGCAATTTGATTGGTCGAGATGATGTAAAATTCTGTAACATTTTGGCCCAGTACTGATAAATGAAAGGTTTTCAAAAGTGCCAAAAAGGCAATTTGTGTTCTGCAGTGTTCTAGCATATAATTCAATTTATATACAAGAACGGCACTCGGTAGAATGCATAGCTCTGCCAGGCTGAACAGTTTACATTTTGTATCCCATTGATAGGCCAGATCTGGATCCGATATGAATCAAAATCTCATCATTTCGTCCTTGTCACACAACCAACCTCTCCCCCAAATTTTGTCCGAGTCTGTGCACAACTTTTTGAGATATCTTGCTCACAAACAAACAGACAGTGGTGAAAACATAATCTTTGTCCACTTTTGGTGATGGAGGTTTAAAAAATTAGGATTTTATAGATTGTAGAAAAAAAAATACATTGTATTAAGTTTACCGCCGTTGATGCAGCGTCTTTTGCACCACCTTACTTAACACGTCACATTAGTTCTTCGTACCTGTTGTTTGCGTCCTCTATGACCTCCCTTTTTATTATTCAATTTTCTTATTTGTATTTCTTATTTGGAATGATTTTCAGACAAGCAGACAGTCTAATAAAATTATCTCACTCCTCCATGCTCATTGCTCATGCACGATCGGGGTGAGATTCCGTACAATTTGCCAAATTCCGAACCAAAGTATTTCTAAACTGCAGGTTCATGTGTCAATACAAGTTCCAATTTGTGTTCAAAATATACCATTCAATTGAAATTAAGGTGTTCCTTGATCATAAACTGACGTTTGTAGACAGAAAGACGGACAGACAAAGTGAACCAATTGCTTAACCCTGCTTTTAGCTTCACCGGTTAATGCTATGTTAAAGCTGTGATGTCCCCCTCCACCCCTGACAAGCTTTTTCTGATGTAGTATGTAGTTGGCCTCCTTTAAGAATCCATGCAAGACATCAATGACGAGGTAAGCACCACTTGTTTAACAGCAGGGACAGAAGTGCACTACATCCCACCCATGTCTCCGCCATTCTTTACTAAGCCTGGGATGCACATGCCTTCACACTCCAATGTGGGCATTTAGACCCCACTTCCCCTCAATTGTGACTGGCATCTGTGCCGCCCCACAGGGTGCCTTGTTCAGGAGGTCGATCCATTACTGTTTGTGTGGCGCTATGCCAAGTGCTCCGGTTTGCTCAATTCCTCCCGAGAGGCATAACTTGTGGCAGCGTTGCGAAAGCTTCCTCGTGTTTTAGCCCAGGTTCACTGCTCAATCTTCTTTATTCCATTTCATGTTCTGTTCCACGTTTGCGATTCTCGCAAACATCTTTCGGAAGGAAACAAAAACTCGTGCTAACCCCAACCCAACCTCTCCTCCTGGAGTTAGCCATTGATATTTTTTGTTTTATTTAATTTATCTTTCAATGTTTATGAAGGTGTGTGTCAGACTTTCATGGGAACTTGCAAATCTAATAAGGCAGTTGAATATCCATTTATTTACCATTACCTATGGCTTTGTCTGTAGTCAACGTGTTATTGGTACTTTGCACATTGATTACAGACAAAGGCCTTGCAGGCTTTGAGTTTTGATTTTTCAAGGAATGATGGCGGATACCCAGTTTTGCAGCGAAGACCCCACTTGTATCTGTTGGTAGGAAAGGTGCACCTTCCACTAAGTTATCATTGCACGAATGAGAGGACTTGTAAATTTATCTGGACACTTCATTTGGTAAAATAAAAAGGGTGTTTTAGACGTTGGGGAAGGGAGTTTGGGACTTAGGGTGTGGTTTAGAACTTGTCAATCCATCTCCATCGCTCGCATCATTGTGGTCACATTTGCCTTGTGAGGACTAATGTTGTCGTGCGGTAAAGCTACGCCCTGAGTTGGCATACCTGGCTGTCATCTGCACATTGCTTGTCTCACTTCATTGCATAACAAGTCACTATCTGTATTGATGTCACATTGTACAAACTTCCACGTTAATTAAACGGTTCAGCTCCCAAAACACGATTGCTGACGGCTGAACCTTGAATATGAATGATGTAGTTGACCACCTTTAGAGGCCATTTTTCCCCGCAGAGTAGGCGTTGGCCTTTTTGGGGGCACCGTGGTCCCCTTTTTGAAGCAATGTTTTATGGCTGGATGCCCTTCCTGCCGCCAACTCTGTTAGTCGCCTCTTGCAACTGTTACGTGGTCCCCTCGGTGACTACCTGGTCTCGGTGACCCCCGGACCGTGAGAGGACCTTCGCCAGCAAGTAGAATTATATATATGAGCTTTCGTAACGCAATCAATAGGAATTCCAATCAAAAGGAAACCCCACACCAAGGATCCGGAATAATCAATGATATATTCCCCGAGCAATCAACCATCAACAATCAGCAATCAATATCACAAAGATGTAAACTCATCTACACTAACTCTAAGATGGCCATCTTATACATTCCTCACGTGAGCCCCACTCCTGACTCCCTCCGTGGTCAATGTCTCTCCCAATGTCTCTCTTCTCCGCACACGGGCGGTTGAACGAACCCCGGGCGGACGTGCTCCAAACGTGCCGTCTCGTACCGGGGACAGCTGCTGCAGCGCACACCTCCTTGCCAAGCAACGGGGCCAAACCCAGCGCGGCTTCCAACGTGCGCGAGGCCCCAAAGTGCGACCCGTACGCGTCCTTGTAGACGGGGCAAAACCAAGCGCGGTTTGCAACGCGCGCGAGGCCCAACGTGCGACCCGTACGCGTCCTTGTAGACGGGGCAAAACCAAGCGCGGTTTGCAACGCGCGCGAGGCCCAACGTGCGACCCGTACGCGTCCTTGTAGACGGGGCAAACTGTGCCGGACGCTTGGTTCCATGCACGAACTCACGGTGACTTGACGTGTCAAAAGGTAGTTACACGTCCAGGTAACTCCTCTCGCCAGACGGGTTTCGGAACGCCGCTTTTTCACGCAGCGCAAGGTCGATCCCACCTTTTGTCGGAGCGGGCGAGGAAGAAGAAAACTCGTCCTTTTCCTCGTGTCTTTTCCTCTTCCGTTTCCGGTCACTTCCGTTTCCGGCCACTGGTTCAGAAGGGCTCCTGACCCTCCAATCACAACAACCCTTAATATACTACACACGGATAAGCAAAGACCTGAATGGTAATTCACATACATTCATATAAATATGTAACACTCCCCCCCTTCAAGAAAGAAAGTTTGAACCCAGCGAAAACTTTCTTTGCCGGCCAATTTGGAGAAACAAACCAGATCACTCAACCCCCCCCCCACATTATCCGTTCCCCCCGGGCACAGTTATCACTTAAAAATAAAGCCACCAAAATTTCACCACAACCCCTCCAGATTACTCCCTCTGGACTAAGTACCAACAACGACATTGTCCCTGCCAAATCAAACTCCATCTCATGACCCTCTGACTTTGACCGTCAGTTTCTTGGGAATGAAGGTTAAGGGGTTGATCAAAGATCCAAAGTTAAGCAACTCGATAGCACTTTTTCCGGGAGGCCAAGCCGAGTATTCACTACATGGATGCCTTTAGGAACGCGGAGTTCACGGTTAGTCCGTGCAGGAAAGTTCTCTACATGGGCGCCTTGAGGAACGTGGAGTTCACGGTTAGTCCGTGCATGAAAGTTCACTACATGGACGCCTTTAGGAACGGCGTTCACGGTTAATTTGTGTAGGAATCTTGGCTCGGCGGCTCCGCCGCCTTCAGTGCTTCAACTTCTCAGAACTTCCCTAATAATTAGGGTGGGACCACTGGTCCCTGTAGTCCCATGAATCGCGGTCTCCTTCTCGGCCACTACTTTGCCAATCCTTCCTTCGGGAGCGGCCGTAACTCAGGGAGCCTCCATAATAATATTGATTGCGGCCACCACCAAAACTACCTCCCAGTTGTCCTCTCCTGTAGACCTCTCGACGCCTACGAAATGCCTTCCCTACTGTTATGGTCCGACCCTCCAAATCCTTGCCATTCCAATTCTTCTCTGCCTCTCTGGCGTCTTTTGTGCTGGCAAACGTGACAAAGCCGAACCCTCTTGACTGTTGCGTTTCCCAGTCTCTTACCAACCGCACTTCCACCAGCGGCCCATATCTGTTGAAGACAGAGGTCAGAACTTCTTCCTCTGTTTTGAAGTTCAGTCCCCCTACAAATAACTTGGCACTTTTGTCGCCATCCCGAGCTGGTGTGGTGTTATTTTCCCTGTTGGGCTCTTTACCAACCCTCAGGTTACCATAAACTTGACCCCCGGCCAAATCATTCCCGATAACCACAGATACACCCTCTACAGGAAGCGTGGCTTGTAAACCGACGGTGACCGGTCCTGACACCAAATCGGACTCCAACTGGATGACCTGAAGGGGAGCACTAACACCGCCCCCGATCCCCTGTAAACGAACACTATCCCCCGTTGCCGTCTCCTCGGACCATGGCAAAATGCCTTCAAGCATTAAAGATTGATGGGCCCCTGTGTCCCTCAATATCCTAACCGGTCTCCGGTTAGTCGAGGCTCCATCCAGTGACACAAACCCCTCTGAAATAAATGGTTGGTAACCCTTTTGATGGCGATTTCTTACGCTAGCCATCGCATTCGGAGTTGTAATAGTCGGACTCCGCTCTGGGTTGTCCCTTTTCATGAGGTAACAACTGGACATCAAGTGTCCAGGTTTCTTGCAAAATGCGCAAGTAGGCCCGGAGGAAAAACTCGGGGTCTGCCTCGGGCCCCCCGAACTATAAGTTTGTCTTGGGCCCGCATCCCTCTGATTTCGAACCGGTGGGGTATCATAGTTGTCCCCATAATCATCTCGAGGCCGCCGCCATGTATGGTCGTTCTCCGCACCTGCTGTTCCCCACCTCCCCTGCGGAGATCTAGGCGAGGAGTTAGGTTCGTGGACCCCTATTCGGTGGGTTAAGGCATAATCATCTGCCATGGTGGCTGCGTCCCACAACTTTGGTACCTTCTTTTCCTGCAGGTACACTTTGATGTCCTCGTGGACACACTGCTGGAATTCCTCCACCAGGATCAAGTCCTGCAATGTCTCGAAGTCTTTCCCGACTCCTTTTGACTCACACCACCGATCAAACATGTTTTCTTTCACTCTGGCAAACTCCACATGGGTCTCACTCTCCCTCTTCCTGGCATTCCTGAATTTTTGCCTGTAAGCTTCCGGAACCAACTCATAGGCCTTGAGGATGTGCTTCTTCAGTACCTCATAATCTGCACATTGGTCCATTGGTAGCGCCGAATAAATTTCCTGAGCTTTCCCCACCAGCACACTTTGCACGAGTATGGTCCATGCCTCCTCCGGCCAGTTTAATTGTCGAGCCACTTTCTCAAAGTGTGGAAAAAATTTCGCGACTTCTTTTTCACTGAACGGTGGAACCAGCCTCACATGTCTGCCCACATCCCAGGTTTTCTGGTTAGGGGTCGACCCCGTCAGCAAGGGTGGTGCCTCTCCCCGTTCTCTCATTAACTCCAGCTCCTTGAATTTGATTTCTTGCTGAAGCTCCATGTCACGTTCCTTTAATTCCCTTTCCGCTTTTCTCTCCTCTGCTTCGAGGTCCCTTGCAGCTCTCCTTTCCTCTGCTTGTTCCTTTTCTCTTCTTTCCTGGAGTTCTCTTTCCACTCTCCTTTCCTCGGTTCTTTCTTGTGCTGTTTTCTCTTCCAACCTTTCCTGGAGTTCTCGTTCCACTCTCCTTTCCTCTGCTTTTTTGTCTTCTAACCTTTCCTGGAGTTCTCGTTCCACTCTCCTTTCCTCTGCTTGTTTCTCTTCTCTCCTCGCTTCTGCTTTCCTTTCTTCTTCTTTTAACCTTTCCTGGAGTTCTCGTTCCACTCTCCTTTCCTCTGCTTCTGCTTTCCTTTCTTCTTCTTTTAACCTTTCCTGGAGTTCTCGTTCCACTCTCCTTTCCTCCGCTTGTTTCTCTTCCCTCCTCTCTTCTGCTTTCCTTTCTTCTTCTGCTCTTTCCTTTTCTGCTTTCCTTTCTTCTTCTTTAATCCGTTCCTGGCTCCGTAACTGCAACTCCAGTTTCCGGAGCTCAACGTCTTCTGGTTCTTCGGGTAGCCACTCCCAGGCTAACTCGTCCCATGTTCCTAATCCCACCATAGATTGTATCACCGTGGCCTGCAACTCTGCCTTCCTCAAATTAGTTCGGACCTCCAAGTTAAAATGTTTGGCCAATTTCAAGAGGTCCGACTTTAGCAACACTCGGAACTGTGCCTCACTCGGTGTTACCCCAAAGTTCTGTGCCACAAACGCCATGGTGCCTATCGTTAACACCTGTTAACCTTCACCCAAGATTTTACCCCAATTTCTCAAAAAAAAAATTTACCAATTAATAATTAATTAATAAATTTTAATTAATAAAAATTATTATTTTATTATTTTATACAATTTTAAATCCCGGACGTAGACCCAATTGCGAAACCGCAAATCGTAATTTGGACGAGCCCCCAATTCTGTTACGTGGTCCCCTCGGTGACTACCTGGTCTCGGTGACCCCCGGACCGTGAGAGGACCTTCGCCAGCAAGTAGTATTATATATATGAGCTTTCGTAACGCAATCAATAGGAATTCCAATCAAAAGGAAACCCCACACCAAGGATCCGGAATAATCAATGATATATTCCCCGAGCAATCAACCATCAACAATCAGCAATCAATATCACAAAGATGTAAACTCATCTACACTAACTCTAAGATGGCCATCTTATACATTCCTCACGTGAGCCCCACTCCTGACTCCCTCCGTGGTCAATGTCTCTCCCAAGGTCTCTCTTCCCCGCACACGGGCGGTTGAACGAACCCCGGGCGGACGTGCTCCAAACGTGCCGTCTCGTACCGGGGACAGCTGCTGCAACGCACACCTCCTTGCCAAGCAACGGGGCCAAACCCAGCGCGGCTTCCAACGCGCGCGAGGCCCCAAAGTGCGACCCGTACGCGTCCTTGTAGACGGGGCAAAACCAAGCGCGGTTTGCAACGCGCGCGAGGCCCAACGTGCGACCCGTACGCGTCCTTGTAGACGGGGCAAAACCAAGCGCGGTTTGCAACGCGCGCGAGGCCCAACGTGCGACCCGTACGCGTCCTTGTAGACGGGGCAAACTGTGCCGGACGCTTGGTTCCGTGCACGAACTCACGGTGACTTGACGTGTCAAAAGGTAGTTACACGTCCAGGTAACTCCTCTCGCCAGACGGGTTTCGGAACGCCGCTTTTTCACGCAGCGCAAGGTCGATCCCACCTTTTGTCGGAGCGGGCGAGGAAGAAGAAAACTCGTCCTTTTCCTCGTGTCTTTTCCTCTTCCGTTTCCGGTCACTTCCGTTTCCGGCCACTGGTTCAGAAGGGCTCCTGACCCTCCAATCACAACAACCCTTAATATACTACACACGGATAAGCAAAGACCTGAATGGTAATTCACATACATTCATATAAATATGTAACACAACACACAGAGAATTACAAGTGAACTGGTACTCAATTTGCGGACCTCGGATGGATGACAGGCTGAGTCAACCCCCCTGGCGTTAATTCAGCGATCGACCGGGATTCGAACCCAGGATCCTAGGTATCCCAAGCCGGCACCCTAACCGCTAAGCAAACACCAGGCTACGTAGTGCTTTGTAGTGCGGAGCAAGAATGTCTCCAACTGCCTGTTGGCTCGTTTCGACTGTGGTTTGAATTGGCTTGAATTGAATTGATGGACCCATGTCGCATCACATGTCACATTCTTCTTCAAGAAATATTTCCCTCTCCTTGTCAGAGTTCTGGGAACTCTGTTACAATTGGCCACACGAGTTTCCTTTTGATACCCACCCTCATTGCATACTTTCTTTTGCAGGGTCTAAGACTGTAGTGGAGCTGCGACACAAGTCACACACATACATGAGCCAACACCACACTCGACTTCAGACAAGCACAGCCAATGAGCTTGGGGGATGTGAAACAACTTCCTGGGGCACTCTGGGTGCTGTCGACGCCATGATGTCGGTTCTCTCTTCGCACGAAGTGGTGCAATTAAGGAGAAATGTCCTCTTCCCTATAGATGTCTATGCTGAATATATCCAAGCAAGGAAGCGGCACGCACCATTGTTAAAGTATTTGGTACGACGAGGCCAGAGTCGAATTGCTGAATTGAATCGCGGACCCAGTGATAATGCTCTATCCATCATGTCTCTTCCAAATCTGACATCCAATTCTTCAGTATTTCCACGTTTAGCAAAATCGGGCAATTCTTTAAAATCAGCTCTTCAATATATTTGATATTTCCTTGGGCAGATGGCAATTGGTTGCATGTGAGTATTCTCACAATTACTCACCAATTCTCTTTGAACTCGCTTCTATGAAAACACACAACTATGCAGAAGGACATGCTTCACCAAATTTTGCAGACTCTTGAATTTCATCTGGTTTGTTAATAATACACTTCTGCTCCCCGGCACATGTGACTGTTGGCGGTCAGCTTGGTTTTATATACCCAGAATTGTTACACCTACATTTTTCTTGTATAACTTGATCAAGGGGGACAATAAAATTGCACAAATGTAAAACTATTTTTTACAGATTCTCCAGGAAAAAGTCTACTTCAACCTTTATGCGTTCCCGTAGATACGAAGATCCCGAAACGCTTGTCCCAAGGATCTTTACACTTACCTTGGGACAGCTGGTCCACCTTTGTTGGCATTGCCATGTTGTTGGTCGTCTTCTTTTCTGGAATGAAATGTTTTCTAATTCTTGTAAAATGTTGAATTATAAGTTACTAGCAACGGTACCCGCCCTATGGGCGGGTCTTCAATTGGGAGGCCCAAATGAAAAGGCAAAATATCAGAAATTGAAGGCTTTTTTTTTTTTTTGAACAATTTATATAAACATCCGTTAAATCATATCACACGCAAATCATAAAAATCTAAACAGTATTTGTAGAATTTCAATAAAAGCCACATCACTGTTCATATCGGTAAATATTATTCCAGGGTATTTGGAAAAACTGGAAAAAAAATTGGAAAAACAATATGGCCTATTTTACTCCAGGGCATCCCAGGATTACCCACCCAAAATTTCGTTGCGATCGGTTCAGCCGTTTTTGCGGTACCTGGGAACGGACGGACAGACGGACAGACGGACATTTGGTGAATTATAGTAAGATTCCACCTGCCAGACATTTTAAGATGGGGAGACTGTAAGAGAACTAGAATGACACTTGGTAGAGTGCATACTTCCGCCTTGCTAAACAGTTTACATTTTGTATCGTAATGATTGGCCGGATCTGGATTCGGACCTGAACCAAAATCTAATCGGCTTGTTGTCGCCTAAACAACTCGTCCACCAAGTTTTGTCATAATCCTCACAAAACTTTTTAAACTCGAGCAGCACTCGGTGGAGCGCGTTCCTCCGCAAGGCTGAACAGTTTACATTTTGTATCCCACTGATAAGTCAGATCTGGATCCAGGCCTGAACCAAAATCGAATTGGCTTATTTTTGTCACTCACCCAACTCATCCACCTAATTTTATCATAAGTTGTCCACAACTGTTTGAAATATCATGATATGTATCGTTTTTTGCCCCATCACTCAATGGTAAAGAATCGCTTAAATTTTTTAAGATTTATTATCGTGTCCGCATCCGTGTTTGGATCTTCACCAAAATTTAATCAATTCTTCCTTGCCACATCCCCAACATGCCCACCAAGTTTCGTCTGAATTCGTCCACAACTTTTTCAGATATCATGCTATATATCAGTTTTAGCTATCACTCAATAGTGAAGAATCACTAAAAAAAATTATCTGATCCGGATCCGGTTTCGAATCTCCACCAAAATTTAATCAATTCTTCCTTGCCACATCCCCAACATGCCCGCCAAGTTTCGTCCGGATTAATCCACAACTTTTTCAGATATCATGCTATATATCAGTTTTAGCCATCACTCAATGGTGAACAATCACTAAAAAAAACTTTATCTGATCCGGATCCGGATTCGAATCTTCACCAAAATTTCATCAATTCTTATTTGTCACAGACCCAACATGTCCACCAAGTCTCATCTGAATCCGTCCACAACTTTTTGATATATCTTGCTATATATCGTTTTTTGCCCTATCTCTGAATGGTTGTTCTTGTTGTTTCATATGCAGCCTGTGGCTGCTAGTTACATCATTTCTCTGGAAGCGCTTTTCTGCCGCTGATGCAGTGCCCCAATTACCAGTGAACTGGTACTCAATTTGCCGACCTCTGAAGGATGACAGGCTGAGTAAACCCCCCTGGCGTTAATTCAATGATCGACCGGGATTCAAACTCAGGATCCTAGGATCCCAAGCCGGCACCCTAACCGTTAAGCCAACACCAGGCTGGTGTGTCCCCACGAAATGCCACGCTAAACTATTTACACACGTTAACATGGCGTGTGTCCAAGGAGGAAAAACCCTTTAGGGGAGAGGGGATAAGGAATATTATTGGTATTAACTAGCGTGACTCGGCGTGCTCCGCGCGCCTCACCACATGTCGTTTCAGAGGGTAGGCATTTTTGACCATTTCGGTGTCTTTTGGGTCTTTGGGGTCTTCATGGTCTTTTGGGTCTTTTGGTTTCTCTGGGTATTTAAGGGTCTTTGGGGGTCTTCAGGGTGTTTTGGGTCTTCGGGGTCTTTGGGGTCTTTTGGATCCTCTAGGCCTTTTAGGGTATTTTGGGTCTTTGGGGTGTTTTGTGTCTTCTGGGTCTTTGGGGTCTTCAGGGTCTTTTGGGTCTTTGATGTCTTCAAGGGCTTTTGGGTCTTAAGGGTATTTTGGTTCAACTGGGTCTTTAAGTCTTTTTGGGTCTTCGGGGTGTTTTGGGTCTTCGGGTGTTTTGGGTCTTTGGGGTCTTTTGGGTCTTCAGCGCCATTTGAGTCTTCAGGGTCTTTTGTATCTTCTGGGCCTTTAAGGGTATCTTGGGTCTTTGGGGTCTTCAAGGTCTTTGGGACCTTCAGGGTCTTTTGGGTCTTTAAGGGTCTTTGTGGTCTTCAGGATGTTTTGGGTTTTCATGATGTTTTCGGTCTTCGGGGTCTTTTTGAGCCTCAGGGCCTTCAAGGGTACCTATGTCGGGTCTTCGGGGTCTTTAAATGTATTTTGTGTCTTCAGTGGTCTTGGTGGTCTTAAGGGTCTTGGGGGACTTAAAGGGTCATCAAGGTCTGAGGGATCTCAGCAGTCTAAACGTAATTAAGAGGGGGTTAATTTTATTTGAAGAAGAAGAAGATGTTTGGTCGCACACAAACATACAAACAAACAAACAGACAAACAAACATAACCATATACGTTTGCCCTATTATAATAAGATATTGTTTTGTAACAACATTGATATAATGCTGTCATCATTAGTGTTGTTATATCTTTTGTTATTAAAAATGGCATTGGAAAAACGCCACAATTAGCTACCTTAAGAAGGATATACACCTTAACATGGATTTCACCCAAGGCAGAAAACCCCTTTGGGGATGCGGGCAAATGAAGCCGCTACAACCTCCATCGTGTGACCCTTAGTCCTCCTGTCAATTTTGTATCAGATTAGATAAGTAACGACAGAATGTATCGTAAACAGACATTTTCGTTGCTGCCATTTCGTCGTTTTCACACACCAAACCTGTGCACCAGGTTTCGTCTGAATCCGTCCACAACATTTTGAGATACCGTACTCACAGACAAACAGACAGACAGTGGAGAGAACGCAAAACCACCCTCCACCTTCAGTGATGACGGTATAATTAGAGAAGTCTGATGCAGCCCCTGCATGTCTGTTCATACATTGCAGGCATGGCTTTGTTTATTTATTTATTTTAATCCTTCTGCCTGACTCGCTGAATAAACAGATTTTCAGGTTGAAAGAGGAATTTATTGAGGTGATTATACTTGACCTAGTTCACCTGGATACACTGATTTCGAAATCTTTTGAAGTTGCGCCATAAAGAAACCGCAGTATTACGAGTATTCCTGAAAAAGTGTGTGGATCAGCAGTCAGCACAAATATGAGGATGGCTCGAGTGAACCTTTGCCCTTTTTTTTTCTTTTTTTCGGAAACCCAGAAGATGGTGGAAGCTCCAGGCTCCAAATACTGAGAATCGTTGCGGATGAGTCTGGCACCATCAGGTTCGTCCCATTTTAAACTGCACACCAGGTGTGACCATAACCACACTACTGCGGATCTGGCTGGCAGGATACTCAGCACACACCTCTGAACTTGACTGGGTTAGAATCCTGACCCAGCTATAAACTGCCCCCTCCCCCCCCCCCACCCCCTGGTGTTTTGCAAGCAGGGCGATACATCAATGTGTGTGCCATCCTTCAGGTGGATCTCAAGCTTACTTCTCCAAACTTTATTGGCGGCATTGCTATAATACGAAGTTGATCCACCCTTAAACGTTTCTCAAAATGGCAACAGTACCCTCGTCTTCTTGTCTTCACCACTACGCAAAGCAGGAACCCCAATGAACCTATATGCAGTGCAGCTGGTACCAGGCGTGCGATGTATAGGTAAGCCATTTGTACATCCATAAAATTGAAGCTTCTCTGATGGTACCAAAACCACCTCCTCTCTAATGATACAATTTCACCTTCTCTCTGATGGCACCAAAACCACCTTTTCTCTAATGGTACCAAAACTCAACCTACACCGATTTGCGGCATTTCTGGTGGATGGTACTCAACCTTGTTTCTCTTTGTGTCCCGTGGAAGCAACCACCACTGTGGACACATCTGGGCTCCGTGGACCACCTTCCCTCTATTGGTACGAAAACTCAACCTACACCGAGTTGCGGCATTTCTGGTGGATGGTACTCAACCTTGTTTCTCTTTGTGTCCCGTGGAAGCAACCACCACTGTGGACACATCTGGGCTCCGTGGACCACCTTCTCTCTATTGGTACGAAAACCCAACCTACACCAAGTTGTGGCATTTCTGGTGGATGGTACTCAACCTTGTTTCTCTTTGTGTCCCATGGAAGCAACCACCACTGTGGACACATCTGGGCTCCATGGACCACCTTCTCTCTATTGGTACCAAAACTCAACCTACACCGAGTTGCGGCATTTCTGGTGCATGGTACTCAACCTTGTTTCTCTTTGTGTCCCATGTGAGCAATCACCACTGTGGACACATCTGGGCTCCGTGGACCACCTTCTCTCTATTGGTACCAAAACTCAACCTACACCGATTTGCGGCATTTCTGGTGGATGGTACTCAACCTTGTTTCTCTTTGTGTCCCATGTGAGCAACCAGCACTGTGGACACATCTGGGCTCCGTGGACCACCTTCTCTCTATTGGTACCAAAACTCAACCTACACCGATTTGGGCATTTCTGGTGGATGGTACTCAACCTTGTTTCTCTTTGTGTCCCATGTAAGCAACCACCACTGTGGACACATCTGGGCTCCGTGGACCACCTTTTCTCTATTGGTGCCAAAACTCAACCTACACCGAGTTGCGGCATTTCTGGTGGATGGTACTCAACCTTGTTTCTCTTTGTGTCCCATGGAAGCAACCACCACTGTGGACACATCTGGGCTCTGTGGACCACCTTCTCTCTATTGGTACCAAAATTCAACCTACACCGAGTTGTGGCATTTCTGGTGGATGGTACTCAACCTTGTTTCTTTGTGTCGCATGGAAGCAACCACCACGGTGGACACATCTGGGCTCGGTGGATCCAGCAGACCATGCGTGTGACCATTAAGCTCTGCCGAATGGCATTCTTGAGTTCAGATCTACAGTCATCATCCGAAAGTGATGTAATTCATCATGGATATGGATCACCTCTGTATAGATCTCATTCGTTTGGACATTTGTGGTTTCCTCCAATTTGGCGTTGATCCCATTCGATGGTACTCGTCTTGCTGGGTGACCTGAGAAACTTTATTGCTCTATCTTTTTTAATTCTGAATGTCAAGCAAAGAAGCAGCATGTACCATTTTTAATGTCTTTGGTGTGACTCGAAGCGGTCCAACCCGGATGGGTGTTTTTTAGGAGACACCATCTCCTTACTCTTACTGGATGGCCGTTGGCTCCCTTCAGGAGCTCATCCGCCATTTGCCAGGTGTTGTTTTTGGTCGTGGCAAGGTGTCACAGTGACCTTCCCCACAAGCAAAGCCAGTGAGGGGTGTCGGTTTGTCCGCCGACAACCCGACCATGCGACAGGTAGCACTGGGTTACATGTTACCAGTGGCAGTCCCAAAAAACTGACCTGACTTTTATTGTTTATTAAGGAGAATGTGTGTGGCTTTTCAGGTGAGGTTGAAAATTTCTAACCCAAGAGAAGCCATTTTCCAGCCGATGAGCCCAAGGTGTTTGAGACTCTGAGCCTCTGAAAAGTTTATCTCACCGGTGTATCGACACGACCATCCTTCCTGAGGGACAAGGTTAGGATAGGAAGAATTTTCTGGATTAAAAGTCCTGTTCGAGGTTGTCTAATTATCACCAAATCATTTCCCAAGGTCAGCTTGATGGAAGCAGCTGTTGCTTTACTTTCGCTGCAGTATAATCTGTAACCAATCAGCGGTCAGTTACTCGTAAAAGGCTATTTCTTACAATAATTCACAGAATTGTCACCAATGTAGGCCAAATGTGTGTTGCAAGTCTAGCTTCTGTCTGAACATTGCGTTACTAAAAAAACCCTCCTGGAATTGTGAGGTTAGGACGACAACAACTCATTTAACATCTGTTCGTGAAAGTATAAAGCTCTTGTATATATTGCCTTTGTTGCCATAAAATCAGCACTTTTGTTTGACCTCAATGCTTTCCTGAGAGCATTTACCATTGACAACTTCCAGAGCCGAGCTCTAACGATGCGTGCAGCCCTTAGATTGCTCTGACCTTGGCACGCCGCACTCCATCGCACTCCATCGCTGTGCGGCATGTAAACACATCCTCCTAAGTGTGGCCACTGTTCATTGTTACACGTTGTTTTGTTCAAACAATCTCATCTGGTCGTGCAAGATTGTTCAGGTGGCATCATAACTTAGGGATAGCATGCTTGGCATGGAGGACCAGTGACGTCATATTCAGCCCTATTGTCCATTGTTATACTGTGCCAGCAGGGGGCGCTGTATCACGGAAACTCCTTTGGAAATACAAAAGCCAGCTGTCTCCAAAATCAGGTGCGCATATAAATATCATGATTTCTGCCACAAAGGTAGTCCTTTTAACTGATACCGACGATATATTGCTTCAACCTTTTACAAAACCATTATTTCCTTCATACCATGCGTGGCCCATGCAATGATAATGATGGGAAAGGGGGAAATTGTGGGCCTTTTGGCTTTAGGTTCCTCTTGAAATGTTTATATTGAAATTTTCGATTGAAGGATCGTTCAGAGACATGTGGGCTGTACAATTGTTCGGGTCGTGTACGTATTACTTCCGGTCATGACAAAAATGGTAGAATGTTACATGCCTTCCAACATCCTTCCCCCTTCCTCCCTTTCTTTCCCATATGTCATACTCACCTACAATCAACAGAGCATGTGTATTCACCCAATGGTTTGATGAGCATGACACTGATGTTATCCATATGTCAGATAGCCTTGTCAGTCACCAGATCTGAACCCAATCGACCATCTAAGGGATATTCCAGAACAATACCTGACACAGCGTTTACCACTTCTGAAACAGGTGTGAGTTGATTGACTTTCTCATGAAAGAATGGTGCCATATCCCTCTTGCATAATTCCAGACGCTGGTGGACTCTATGCCACAGCGCATACAGGCCGTACTAGCCGCAGGTGGTGGCCCAATGCCCTATTAAGTGACTTTACATGGTTGTTTCCAATTTTTGTCCATTACCTCAATAAATATATATACCAATATATATATATATATATACAGTCATGTGAAAATGTAAGTACACCCCATGTAAAGTTTTGACTTTGTCAACATATTTCAAAATACAGCTATTTGATCTTCATTTCAACAATATTGATAGATAAAGGTGATATAATATAACAAATATCATGAAACATTTACATTTTGTAGTCCATTGTATAATTTAAATAAACATACATGCAAATTTCACATGTGGAAAAAGTAAGTACACCCCCACATTTATCACTACTTCAAATACCTAAAATTAGAATCAGGTGCACCAGCTCAGGTGAAAATGATTAGAACATCGTTAGAGAGGATCTTGGAGGAACCTGTCTTATTTAAACCTCAGACATTTAGTTTGGTTTGCTCTTTGTTGTTGAAGTGTGCGACGTCACCATGCCTAGATCAAAAGAGCTCTCTGAGGCCTTCAGAAAGAAGGTTAGAGATGCCTACGATTCTGGGAAGGGATTTAAAAAGATCGCCAAACAATTTGAAATCAATCATTCGACTGTCCGGAAGATCATGTACAAGTGGAGAAGATTCCAAACAACTGCCAACTTGTTCAGGCCAGGCCGCCCCAGCAAGTTCAGCCCGAGAGCAGACCGCAAGATGCTGAAAGAAGTCTCTAAGAACCCCAGAATGTCATCACGGGACCTATAGATAGCTCTTGCCACTGTTGATGTCAAAGTGCACGAGTCTACCATTAGAAAGAGGCTGCACAAATTTGATCTACATGGGAGGTGTGCCAGGAGGAAACCTTTCCTGTCCAGAAAGAACATCAGGGCAAGACTAAAGTTTGCCAATGAACACCTCGGCAGAAACCAGCACTTCTGGAACAATGTGATCTGGACAGATGAGGCAAAGGTAGAGCTATTTGGCCACAGTACCAGAAGACATGTTTGGCGAAAACCAAAGACAGCATTTGTTCACAAGAACCTGATACCAACTGTAAAGTATGGTAGTGGAAATATTATGGTTTGGGGCAGCTCTGCTGCATCAGGGCCTCGGCAGCTCACAATCATAGAATCCACTATGAATTCTTCATTGTACCAGAGCGTGCTTGAGGATAATGTGAGGCCATCTGTCGGAAAGTTGAAGCTCAACCGAAGGTGGACCTTGCAACATGACAATGACCCTAAACATACCAGTAAATCCACCAAGGAATGGCTGAAAAGAAAGAAATGGAGGGTTCTGGAATGGCTAAGTCAAAGCCCGGATCTAAATCCCATCGAGATGTTGTGGGGGGATTTGAAACGAGCTGTGCATGCAAGAAACCCCTCAAACATCGCACAGCAGAAATAATTCTGCACGAAGGAGTGGGCAAAAAATTCTCCCAGTCGATGTCAGAGACTGGTAGACAGTTATAAGAAACGCCTACTTGAGGTTGTTTCTGCCAAAGGGGGCAATACCACCTATTAGAGCCAAGGGTGTACTTACTTTTTCCACATGCGAAATTTGCATTTATGTTTATTTAAATTATACAATGGACTACAAAATGTAAATGTTTCATGATATTTGTTATATTATATCACCTTCATCTATCAATATTGTTGAAATGAAGATCAAATAGCTGTATGTTGAAATATGTTGAAAAAGTCAAAACTTTACATGGGGTGTACTTACTTTTTCACGTGACTGTATATATATATATATTGGTCTAGGGCAAGATCAAATCCCACAAAAATACAATTGGGGCACATTTTTAAACATTGCTAATAAAACTTTGCATGTGCAATCAACATTGGGAGATGTAGGAAATATGGAAAACAACATTGGAAAACATGTTATTTCATTTGATCCTGGTTCATGCCCCAGGGGGTGGAGACTTAGGGGTTCGTTGTTTGCAGGAGTCAAAGCAGAAGATTTTTTTTTAACTCAAAAGTTGATATTGAGTCATTCCAAGGTGAATTGTTTGCCGTCTTTCAACTTTTCTTTTGGTGGGGAGCATGGGGATTTGTGATTGTGCATCATCAACGTTGCTCTAGTTATGACGTGCACCCTCACCTCCTCACACCCTCACACTCACAAATATGATATATATTTACATAGAAAGAAACGGTCTGCATCTGTTTGCATTCAGACGTCTTTTTATTGTTCCGTAGCTCAAAATAACGATGACTGTTTTTAAAAAAAATACAAAATGAAAATTGATGATTTTATGCCTCGACCTTTGAGCTTTCAATCTAAAAAAACAATCAGCTTCTACCGTTTAATTGGTGAACCAATTCTGTGGCCCAATATACAAATTATTAAAATGTCAGGTCAATTGGACAAAAAGTCACGATTTTATGCGATGCTGACCTTTGACCTTTTGACCAAATTATTAATTTACCTTTTCCATATTCTTACAATTTCAAATTACCATTTGAGTTTTGTCATCTAATTTTCACCAAAGCTTTCTTATGATAATAAGAAGACGAGTTAATAATTTTGTCAAAAGGTCAAAAGGTTAAAGGTCAGCGTCACCTAAAATCATCAATTTTCATCTAACTGACCTGAAATTTTAATTTACCATTTGAGTTTTGTCATCAAATTTTCAAAAAAAGATTTATTGTGAGAATATGGAGAATATACTTTATATACATGGAGAAACATGGAGAAAAATTCAAATTTGTGCGGTGAATGGAGGGGAGCATACAGATAAATTCTAACTAAATTCTAACTGTGCATAGGGACTTTGTGGCCACTCTGTACTTCTAAACAGGTTTTTGAAAGTGCCAACAAGGCGATTTGTGTTCCACAGTGTTCAAGTGTATCATTCAATTGAAATAAAATATAAATTTTAAAGGTTGTAGAAAACAAAACACATTTTCCGACAGTTTACCGCTGCTTATGCAGTGTCTTTTACACCACCTTATTTAACACGTTAAAGTAGTTATTCGTGTCTATTGTTTGTGTCCTTTATTACGTCCCAAAAAAACCGTAAGTTCCTCTTTTTTTTTTTCTTTTTTTTTTTTTTGTATACTGAATCGAGGTTCGTGAAAGAGCTAACATTTATTTCACAAACAAATCAACCAGACAAACAAAACATACAAAAAGAGGGAGCAGAAGACAAGATGGGGAGAGGAGGGGAAGCACACAAACACAACACCTGAGAGCAGGGAGATGCGTGGGAGGGAGAGGGCCTGGGGGGAGGAGGCGTGGGAAGGGGGGGGGGGGGGGAGAGGTATAAAACACAAGGAGACCAAGGACTTCCAGGACAGAAGTTGGTATTTCAAAAAAGTGTAGGATTTGGGGTGAAATTAGTGGGGGTAGAAAAGATCAAGGTTTTGGATGGGGGAAGATAAGAGATGGTGGTGAACAGCTGTTTTAAAGACCTGGAGGGTGGAGTGGGATTGAAGAGAGTGAGGGAGTTTGTTCCAGAGGCGGGAGAAAAGAGGAATGAAGGAGTGAAGGTGAACAGAGAGTCTTGATTTTGGCAGTTTAACCATAAGAGGGTTGCAGGCAGATCTTGGAATGATTTTCAATTTTGTTTGACTACCAGACAGGCAGACAGATTAAACCAATTACCTTACCCCTCTGTGCACCTGCACGCTCGAAATGAGATTCCGTACAATTTGCCAAATTCAGAGCCAAGGTGCTGCTAAACTGCATGTTCATGTTCCGATTCGTGTTCCGATTCGTGTTCTGCAGGGTTCAAAATATAAAATTATATTGATATTAAGTAGTTCCTCAATCACGTCTATAGACAGACAGACCGACTGAACCAATTGCTTAACCTCGCTTTGCGCTTGATGCGCGCGGATAATAAATCAGATCAGACCGTTAACGATTAATTTCATATTGCAGATATTGCAGAAAGACCGCCCAGCAGACCTGATTACAACTAGTTCATTTTCTTTTTAAGGCGATCATCTTTGAATGCCATTTTGGGGTCTTTAGCGTGAAAATACATTTTTTAAAGACTTTTTTTTTGTAATCAGAGGGGTTTAATTAACTCACAAACATCATCTACTAACCACTGCTAAAATATTTTTTTTATCCCCGGATATTTTGTTTACCTGAAACCTTCACCTATATATATAGAAGTCAAATAAACAAACCCACAGACACTTCGCGAATTATATATATTTTATGTTTACCTACGCATGGAGGTTTAGCATGGTGTACGACATGTCTGCGCTCTTTGATGGAGCCTCCAATATAATTTGATTGAATCCGGCTTAAGGATGTCCAGCTTGCCACTTTTACTGCGCATACAGCGTGTGACAAGCAATTAAGATCCCAAGTCCAAACCCCAAATTTTGGGATTTTCTCCAGTCCAAACCAAACCGCAACTAAATCTTCCTCTCGGAAAAAAAAGTCTTAGGAATGTTCTGAAAAACTGACAAACTTTTTCTACACTTTCATTTTTTATTGTTTTTTTTTTCTTGTTTTCTATTGTTTTGTTTTTATAAAATTTTAGATTTTTGATTGTTATTGATTTGTTATGAATGATGATGAAACACTACTAAACCCTTTAGGGTACCACATTGTTGAAGGAATCTTATGTTACGAAAACTAAATGGTGTTTTTTTTTTTTCCAAAGATTGTTGAAGCTTGTTGAAGCCTATCCCATATCCTATTAAATCCAATCTTTTCTTAATAAGGTGCCTATCAAGCAGGAATTGGTTAGAATACCTTCATACTGGCCTAACTCTAGCTCTTGTTTTGGTCCAATAGTATGGAAATCCATACATGTATATGGGATGGGTCAGACAAAGGACAGGGTGGTTCGGTGGAGGCCACCCTGTCCTTTGTTGCTAAAATCCCAGCGATATTTTAAAAAACGTTGAACATTTAGCTTTCATATTGCAAAAATCTATTCCTCATGACATTATCTCAACCTGATTAGACCTCAACCTGATTTTTTTATTTCCAGGTTTTATTATATTAGTGTTCGACATCGAGCAGAGCTCTTTATATTCAACAGATAGTTGACATATTTTCACTGTGCCAAACTAATAGCGAAGTATAGGAGAATGGTAGGACCCATGCTCATTCAGAAAGACCTCCCTGTGACAAGGGAAGGGAATAGGTCGACCACAATGAATTTACTAGCTTGACATGTATACATCACCAGGTTGGGTCGACATATTATCTCACCCTGAATGTCATTGAGCCAGGTGGGTCTTTACTGACAATTCAGTGGTGGCTTGGGAATTTTTCCTGAGACTACCTTGACTTTCTGAAGATTGGAATTCAAATTCATTCACACGGCTGCCTTCAGCTTGATTTGAACCAACAACCTCCAGCATTCTCGCTCCATCCTGGTCCTCACCATTTTAAGCCACCACTGTACTCGCTCGGCTCCTGGATATGTCACGGTCAAGGACCTTAGGAGGCATCATTATACTTTTACATGAATTCCAGGGACATTAGTAAATAACGGCCACATCAGCACAGTTAATTGTAACCTGGGACACCAGTATCATGAGCCACATACATACAGAAGAAGAAGCATCCTGCTATAATTTATACATAGATGTAAATAGCACACTCATTGAAAAAAATACGCTTCGTCTATAGTGTTTTTAAAATTTGTCTGTTTGACTTCCCTGCACTCTTAAACCGCTGGACGAAATGTGTCGAAAACTGATTGTTATACTCGGAGAGTGTACTGGAGGTTTTCGGCAGTAAAAAAAAGAATAAAAAAACTAGAGCAACGTGACTGCGTCACCAATATGCCTCCGCATAGTCCCTGCCCGTGACAACAGGTAGATTCCCTCGTTGACTGTCCTAAAAATAAACAAGTTTGATTTAAATCCCTGGTCTCAAGTATCACATTTTTACCAGACATGACAGGTTTCACATTGATCGGTGAAGCGGTTTCAGAGAAGGGTTTTTTTTTTTAAATATTGGCTTTCAAGCTAATATGGCTGCCAAATCATGTGACAGATGACATCAAAAATGTACACTCTGCATATGTATGGGTAGGGGATCACGTTTGTGAAGTTTCGTGTTGATCGGATAGGTTCATTTTTCAATCCAAGATGGCTGCCAAACCACGTGACCTACAACGTCATCATTTTCAAACTATATGCAACAATGGTGTTAGATGACATTTGTAAAGTTTCACATCGATGGGGTAAGTGGTTTCTGAGATAGAATTAATTAATATTTTCCTTCAATCCAATAAGGCTGCCACACCATGTGACCGATGACGTTTTCGTGATCAACTTTTAATCGCTATGCCTAGTCAATGACACACGTAAAGTTTTGAGTCAATCGCTTTGGTGGTTTGGGAGAAGATGGTTTTTTAAGGTTTTAGATTAAATCCAATATGGCTGCCAAATCATGTGACCTATGATATCGTAAATTTAATATTTCAATACAAATGCGTCATGGACCATATGCATGCAATTTCAGATTTTTAGGATAAGGCAATCGATTAAAACATTTATTGCCGGTATACCACTTCACCGATGATGTCATCATTATCATGCTTTTGTTCCCCATTTGGAGTACTTGACACACAGTGCCAGGGTTCAAATTTTTCCATTCAGCAGTTTCTGAGAAATCATATCATTGAGAAGGGGAGGGGAGGGGGGGGGGGAGGCAGGAGAGGAAGGGGGTTCACATATATGCTGGTGGGTGAATGTGGCGTTCATCACGTCACTGAGTTAAGTGTGATGCCGGTCAGGAAGAAGAAGAAGCCGTACTACCAATTTCGTGCACTTCCGGAATTGTTTGATTTATTTGTGTTCAAATGTCTGGTGATTGTTTTGTATTTATGTATGCGAATGTGTACTTGTATATAACTGGCATTCATTTAAAAAGGCTTCGGCACTATCGAGCAGTTTTTTTGTTTGTTTGTTTGTTTTGTTTTGGTTTTTGCCTAGAACACTTCCAGGCACTCACTAATGAACCTCTGCAAGTTTGACGAAGATCCGTTCAGCCATCTCTGAGAAAAATGGCGACACAGACAGACAGACAGACAGACAGACATCTCTCTTATATAGTAGACTAGCAGAAGTACCCGGCATTGCCGGGCGGGGGAGGGGAGGGGGAAGAGGAGGGGAGGGGAACGGGGGGGAGGGGAGAAGAGGGGGGGGAAGTACCCGGCATTCCGTGTATAAACGTGAGGGAGAAGAGGGGGGAGGGGGGAGGGGAGGAGAGGGGGGGAGGGGGAGGGATGGGAGGGGGCGAGGGGTGGGAGGGGGGAGGGGGGCAGGGGGAGGGGGGAGGGGGAGGGGAGGGGAGGGGGAAGGGGTAGGGGGGAGGGGGAAAAGGGAGGGGGAGGGTGGAGGGGAGAAGGGGAGGGGGTAGGGTGGAGGGGGAAGGGGAGGGAAGGGGAGGGCCAGTCAACAATGACGTTGCAGTTCTCATGGTCGGAGAGCAGCACAACAATCGCGACATCGTCCTGAATCTTCGCAACAGCACGAAGCGGATTTTGGAGACTCACCGATCCTGTGACACCCTCCAGTACCGGCGTTGCCGGGCGGGGGAAGGGAGACCCGTACATTCCCAACCCGTACATTCGCCCTCTCGACTCAAGCTCACTCGGACAAAAGCCTCGCACAAATTACACCGTGAAGGCCCAATGGCCATGTCCATGCCACAAATCAAGAACGGGAGTGAGTCGGGCGCACTGAATTGAAAATATATAGAACACTCATACTCCGTGAAAAGTGAAGCCAACTGGCGGCGGGGATGGAACATCATGTGATCGCTCTGAGCGAATCAGCGCGCTGCTCTGCCACCGGTCAGATTCCGTGTATAATATTCCTCGCTGAAATGCGCTGAGGTACAAATATGGTAAAAAAATATTAGGAAATATTTTTTTTTAGGTAGGCCATGTTCTTCCCAGGCTCAATGGCCATGTCTATGCCAAATATCAAGCACGTGAGCCTCTCCGTTTAGGAGTCTATCGGTAACATTACACACACACACAAACTGTGTTTTATATATATAGATTTACGGCTTTGTGTGTAGCATGCAACATCTGGAGGCAACCACGTTATGCGTTGCTCCCCTGCTTTATTTGGATCCCGGAAATGGCATTACTTCATGTGTGTTACATCTTCCTTTTCCACAAAAAAAACACATGATTTCACAATATCACTGAAACCATGAATATGTCAAAACAAAATGCTATTGGCGGTTTTTTCAATCACAGTCCTTAAATTATTCATTCACCGGGCACTTTTAACAATCCATAAATCTCAATCCAAGAGTTGCACAATCCATTCGGTGTTTAGTAAGTGTCTACAGACCAAGAAACATTCATGTTTTTACAATCCATAAATATCAGTCCATGATGAACTCGCTACGTTAACATCCAACCAACTGTTTGCTCATTTTGTGAGCTTATCACTTCTTGTTGAAAACTCTAAACATCCAAGACATCTAATTTGAAAGAAATTCCATAAACTAGAGAATCTGAAATGGAGGAAGGATTTCTCTCTCTTTGCCTCCACCAAGGAAGGTGGATGGAGGTTATGTTTTCACCCGTGTCTATTTGTGTGTCTGTTTGTGAGCAGGATATCTCGTAAAAGTTGTGGACGGATTCAGACGAAACTTGGTGGACATGTTCGGTGCTTGACGAGGAAGAATTGATTCAATTTTGGTGAAGATTTGGATACAGTAACTAGAATTTTTTTTATCTTTCAAATGATTCTTCACCATTGAGAGATCGGGCCAAAATATGACAAAACTGGGTAGATGAGCTGATTAAGTGACAAGAATAAGCCGATTAGATTTTGGTTCAGGTCCAGATCCAGATCCAGATCCGGCCTATCAGTGGGATAGAAAACGTAACCTGTTCAGCCTGGCGGAGGAATGTGCTCTACTGAGTGCCCTCTAGTTTTATATTTGCAGGTAAATTTGAATGAACTGGGTCTTCTACCGATGGGTCTTCTACCGACTCCTTTCCAGCCTAGCTCCCCCAGCTCTATCTGTGCTCTGTCAACCAAATATTCCTACAGGTCGCACAAGATCTGCCAGTAACCCTCTTACGGTTAAACTGCCAAAATCAAGACTCTCTGCTCACCTTCACTCTTTCATTCCTCTTTACTCCCGCCTCTGGAACAAACTCCCTCACTCTCTTCAATCCCACTCCACCCTCCAGGTCTTTAAAACAGCTGTTCACCACCATCTCATATCTTCCCCCATTCAAAACCTTGATCTTTTCTACCCCCGTTAATTCACCCCAGATCCACTTTTTTGAAATACCGACCTCTTTCCTGGAAGTCCTTGCAGTGTCCATGTGTTTTATACCTCTCCCACGCCCCCCCCCCCCCCCCGCTTCCCATTCATCCTCCCCCCAAGCCCTCATCCTCCCACAGATCTCCCAATGTCCCTGCTCTCAAATGTTGTGCTTGTGTGTTTCCCTCTCTCTCCCCATCTTGTCTCCCGCTCCCCTTATTGTATGTTTTATGTGTCCGTTTATGTTTTTTTTCTGATTGATGTTAGCTCTTTCACGAGCCTCGATCTTGTATACAAAAAAAAAGAAAACTACAACATCGAGTAATTTTTTAGTCGTTTCAGCCTATACTTTCCACTATGTATTTGCAGCAGCGAGTTTTGTGCCATTTGATGAGATTTCCTTGGCACGATTCATTTTCAGAGTCGAGTTATACGATCAGTAATATTAACGGAGTCAGACTCATAAGATTTCTTCTTTCATTGACAATATTTAATAGCCTGGTCTTACCCTCCTCGGATTGAGGGGGCCTGTCCTCTTAGCAAATGATGCGCACTGAATGGGAAATTTCATCTTCTTCTCTTTTGCGTTCGCATGGAGTAGGTTGATTCACCTCCTGCCTTACTTTTCAATCAGAATCTGAAGGATAAAATGATTTGCTTCTTGGATTACCTTCTGAAATGCTGAAATGAAATGATGAACACGGACACCATGTAAATTTAATACAAAACTGATTTCACACACTTCATTTATCATAAGGTTGACCTTGACACTCATCTGTAACATCCATCAAGTGCAAGTGAAATAAATAGGATATGCATTTACAATTGAGTGTCTTATGGCTCTCTTAATCGCACAATGATGGACACAAAATGCGTCAAGTGTATCATATCTTACTGAAGTCGAATGGCAAAGAAGAACCGGCATAGTTTGTGAATACTTTTCCTCAATTTGACCTTGGAAATGGCATTCAAGGTCAAATACTGGAATACTGTCTGGACTATTCTGATAATTATCAGTCAAATCTCGATGGGATGCCAAGCTTTATTTACATTTGACCAAAGATAGAGCTGCTTATGACAAAATTCCTATATTTATTAATCTTTCATCAAACTGACCTTGAAATTGACCCTAGAGGTCAAATGCTGAGATGGTATCTCATCATTGAAACCTCTGGGACATATAGTATAGAGGACATTTAGAGGGGACACAAACGTACAACAAAAATATCGTTAAAAGTTTATTTCAGATCTTCCATTTCAGATTTCAGATCTGCCGCTAAATATGTTCTTAATGGCTTCTGCTGACTGTGTACGAGGAGTTGGAAGTGGAACGAAACAGCCATGCGAATTTATTTTTTTTTTGCTTTTTTTTTTCCCCCCTTTTTAAAAAAGTTTTTGAAAATTGCTTTTTTGTCTTTGAATAACTTGAATGAAAGGATTCTCTTGAATATAATCTCTGAAAATCCGCAGTGAGTTCGGGCTATAACACTTCTTCATTTGTGCGGCTGTACCATTGATACAATGCCCTCTGCTGGTCAGCGCAGCAATTTCTAATTTGCTCAGGATCCGAGGGTTGGCACACACGCTGATTAATCACCCTGCCTGTGACTATAACAATGATATATATATATAGACACTACATGACCAAAAGTATGCAGAAACCCCTTCTAATTAGTGGATTCGGCTGTTTCAGCCACACCCATTGCTGACAGGTATATATAATCAAGCACACAGCCATGCGATCTCCATAGACAAACATTGACAGTCAAATGGGCCAAACTGAAGAACTCAGTGACTTTCAACTTGGCACCGTCATAGGATGCCACCTTTCCAACAAGTCAGTTAGTCAAATTTCTGCCCTGCTAGAGCTGCCCCGGTTAACTGTAAGTGTTGTTATTGTGAAGTGGAAACATCTAGGAGCAACAACAGCTCAGCCGCAAAGTGGTAGGCCACACAAGCTCACAGAACGGGACCCCTGAGTGCTGAAGCATGTAGCGTGTAAAAATCGTCTGTCCTCGGTTGCAATACTCACAACCGAATTCCAAACTTCCTCTGGAAGCAACGTCAGCACAACAACTGTTTGTCGGTAGCTTCATGAAATGGGTTTCCATGGCCAAAGAGCCGCACATAAGCCTAAGATTACCATGCACAATGCCAAGCGTCGGCTGGAGTGGTGTAAAGCTCGCTGCCATTGGACTCCGGAGGAGTGGAAACATGTTATCTGGAGTGATGAATCACGCTTCACCATCTGGCAGTCCGACTGACAGTTCTGGGTTTGGCGGATGCCAGGAGAATGCTTCCTCCCCAAATGCATAGTTCCAACTGTAAAGTTTGGTGGAGGAAGAATAATGGTCTGGGGCTGTTTTTCATGGTTTGGGCTAGGCCCTTTAGTTCCAGTGAAGGGAAATCTTAACGTTACAGCATACAATGGCATTCTAGACAATTGTGTGCTTCCAACTTTGTGGCAACAGTTTGGGGGAAGGCCCTTTCCTGTTTCAGCATGACAATGGCCCCGTGCACTAAGTGAGGTCCATACAAAAATGGTTTGTCAAGATCGGCGTGGAAGAACTTGACTGGCCTGCACAGAGTGCTGACCTTAACCCCATTGAACACCTTTGGGATGAATTGGACCGCCGACTGCAAGCCAAGCATAATCGCCCCACATCAGTGCTCGACCTCACTAATGCTGTTATGGCTTAATCGAAGCAAATCCCCGCAGCAATGTTCCAACATCTAGTGGAAAGCCTTCCCAGAAGAGTGGAGGCTGTTATAGCAGCAAAGAGGGGACCAACTCCATATTAATGCCCATTATTTTGTAATGAGATGTTCAATGTTCGGGTGTCCACATATACATGTAGTGTATATATATATATATATATACTAGCTGAATGCACCCGGCATTGCCCGGGTTCTTTTTGAATGAATTTGATCTTCTGTGCATAGGTCTGACGCGAGCCCAGTATCAGTTAGTGCTCAACGATTCCTTGCTCTTTCTTCTGTCGGGCCCCGCGAGAAAGAATTTTGAAAGCATGTGTTGCAATCAGTCAGATATTCCTATTAAGTACATAAGTTGTACTCAAGAGAATTTTGAAAGAAGAAGAAGGTGTATTGCGAAATGGGCCCAGCCCGGCCGAGGCGGCCTCGACCGGCCTCGCCACCTAGCCGATAACCTTCCCAGGGCCCGTCCCGACATTTTTTGTTTCAGAGGTTTCCTCCTATCTTTCACTGTTCGGGAGATTAGTGTGTGCTGACAAACAAACAAAAAAAAACTTTATTTTATATATATAGAAGATATATATGTATATATATATATATATATATATATATATATATATATATATATATATATATATATATATATATATATATATATATACTAGCGAAAGCACCCGCCGTTGCCCGGGTTCTTTTTGAATGAATTTACTACTATAATTCAGCTTTTACTCGCGGCCGTAGAAGATTGACGACTATAATTTAGCTCAGCTTTTAATTGCGAAATGGGCCCAGCCCGGCCGAGGCGGCCTCGAACAGCCTCGCCACCTAGCCTCGCCACCTAGCCTCGCCACCTAGCCTCGCCTAACCTTCCCGGGGCCGGTCCCGCCATTTTTTGTTTTCATTTCAAGTCAGTTCGTCAAATCCAACTTTCTGGTTTCCTCCTATCTCTTTCACCCTACAGGAGATTAGCGCGTGCAGACAAACAAACAAACAAACAAACAAACAAAAACTTTCTTTTATATATATAGATATATACAGGTAGTTTGCTGTTTGCTTGACTTTTGGTCATGTAGTTTGCTGATATATGTGTGGATAAGCCGTGGTCACTGCTCCTATGCTTTGGTGTTAGAAAGAGAGTGACATTTCTATATGTGGAAGAACTACGTGCTCAATGGGTGCCGCCCAGAGGGCAGAGAGCTTGTACCTGGGTTTGATTCCTGGTCTGGGTGGGTATTTTCTGGTCTGGGTGGGTCTGGATATATACAAATGTACTCATGGAAATATATTAAATATATTTTATGCATATAAATGTGAACGTCTGTTTGTTCGGTTGTGCCTCATGGACAGCCTAAGGAAGTGACTTAGAGAGGGAAGAGGGGGTCCATGTGGGGGGTAACATTTCACGATAGAAAACATGAGCGCATCAGATTTAGACTAGGGGCGTGTCAGTGGGGCGTGCCCAAGGGGCGTGGCTTCCTCTGGCCCACTAAACTAAATTGGGTGACTGACTATTTATTTTCCGGGCAACGCCGGGTAACTCTGCTAGTGTATATATATATATATACACTCGTATCGCTCCCAGCGCAAGGTGCAGCAGCAGCTGTATGGGACACCTTGCTGGCGGTTCTCCACTGATGATATGAAGGTCGCATAGTGACTGATATATATATATATATATCGCACCTACAGGCCAGTGATCTTCCTTCCAATTGCAAGCAAAATCATGAAATTCATCATTGCTGCTGATGTTAGTCTTTCCTGTTTTCAAACAGCCTGATCTCTGACCATCGCCGAAAAAAATATATTGCTGGTCTCTGGTCAGACCAAAGTTCCAGAATTGATGCGGCGATGCGGTTTTTTTTTTCGTTTTTTTTTTTTTCTTGAAAAGCATGGATTGCACATATAAAGGTGTTTTGTGTCCCCATGCCTTGCGGTCCTCCTCATCTGCCGTGGCGCCATCCAGAGAGAAATTAAAGACAGCCAATGGGACTGGTAGGCCTTTTTGTAAATAACGAACACAAGCTTAAGTTATTTTAAAATGTATTTATTCTGAAAATCATTAAGTTCTTCAAGCATATTATAGACTGCCATTTCGTTCTCGAGATCGCCTCGCCGTTCTCTCAAACATTCCAATGCATCGATCGCGTCAACACTGCGCATGCGCAAGTGGTCTAACAGGCGATTGCTGAAGCATTTGAATGCTGAAAAAACCGCGCATGCGCAAATGACGACACCCCTGGACCAATCTTGGTGCACGGGACTACGGGATGACACTGCATGTGTATCAAAGCCGCGCATGCGCAGCTGGGCTAAACGGCGAACACGTGGAAGCGCTTGAATCCATGCCGATGGTTTCCCTCGATCTCTTCTCCCAGTCCACCAGATTATCACAGACACTTACAACTTCATGGCAAACGAGGTAGGATCCAGGCCTAACTAACGAGACCACTCGCAGCTCTCTAGGCCTTCTGGTTGCTTCACACGAACCCGACAAAGAACGTCTTCGTTTCAATAAATGACAATATCCAGCCGATTGGATTCATGACGGCATGGCACACAAAACCACCCATATCTTTGGAACCGCGGGTTGGATTTGGACAAACTAAACGGAGTTTTGTAGGGGAGAACCGTGCGCGAACGTCGGTACCAATGGCGACCCTCACAGACCCGTATTCCCCGAGATAGCGCGCCGGCCCGGTAACAACAGGTGCGCGCTGTTGTTGGTACCGTTGGAAATTTGAAAAAAAAAAATTGTTGACGCGCAGGGTCAAAATCGATGCGCGCGCTGACCAGAGACCGGAAATATATTTTTCTCGGCCCAATAGTTTGGATTCCTTCCTGGTTACTCAACGCTGACATTATACTGCCGTTCTCTCAGCAATGGTTGGAGGCTCTAAATGTCAAGCAAGAGGACAGGACAATCTTCTTGGAGATATAACAGGCATTAGAGACAGTCTGGCATCATTCTTTGCTTGCCTCTGACTTTCTGACTGTTTGTGGCATTCAAATCCGCCTTCATTCCTGATTTTTCTGACTTCCTGCAGTCACGCAGTCAAAGTGTCGCTCTCAATGGAACTCTCTCTTCCCAGTGGAGGTTGGAGTTTCCCAAGGCAGGTTGAATGACCTCTCCAATGCTTAAAAAAACCCTCTATTCCTTTTTGACTCGACATTGTATCGGTCAGTATTCCCATCCTAATGTTCGACAAATTGTAGCTGTGTTGCTGTTTGCTGATCCGAATCTGATAAAGATGCTGGTTTGATACATGGAATTTCCTTCAATCCCGAAAATCTCACTGTCACTCCGGAAGGATCATCAAACCAACCCACCTTTCAATTTCCTTGGTCGGCCACTGGAAGAGGTTCATCCAATTGAATTTCTAGGCCTCACCTTCAGTTATGATCTCTCCTTCCCACTCTTCCCTCCAGGGCTTCAATCAGGCAGTGAAATGACACCTCTTGTCATCCCCCTTTCTGAGCCATGATCTTTATTGCCCATATTAACCATTCCTCACCTAACCCTCTTACTTCCTGGTTTCAGTGTTTCCTACTGCACCCCACCTCTCTCTTCCTCTCCTGTTCATGTATTCAGTTGTTGGATGTGCCCAATTGTTGCCCCACCACCCCCAATTCACTGTTGTTCTTCCATGAGCCTCACGCTCACCAAGCCTCATTTCCTCAATTCCTTTTTAGCCGCGTCGCAGACGCTGCTCATAGAGTGCCCTCTGCTATTGTTGTTGTTGTTCTTCTTCTTCTTGTTCTTCTTGTTCTTGCAGAGAAGACAAAACCTCAAAGCTCCACCCATTCTGGGAACCATAGCTCCACCCATTCTGGGAGAGCCTTCATATAAACAAATATCCACCATTTTATTAACTCGCATAGCTTTGAGGCCTGTTTTGTAGGCCCGTGGTGTCTTCCTCTCTCACACAGTTTTATTTCAAATCAAATTCGATATATCATTTCATTTTTCACAGTCGCTAACACAGTTTTAGACTCGGTTGAAAAAAAACGGGAAGAAAATCCGATGAAAGTTGCCCTTTATAGAACGAAATGAATTCTCAAAGGCCTGTAACTTCAAGTCCATTGAGATATATTTTTTTACAATCGCGGCATGGTCAGTCATACACCGCCCGAAATAACAAACGGGAAAATGCCGAGATATATTAAAAATCCGTCCATTTGATGACAATCGTCACGATGAAATATTTAATTTATACGTCGTCACAATAATGTGGAGAGAGGAGCATAGCTTCGTTCACGTGTCGCTACACACGAGAAATTGCCGAGATATATATTTTTTAAATCGCGGCATGGTCAGTCATACACCGCCTGAAATAACAGATGGGAAAATGGCGAGATATATTAAAAATTCGTCGCCACACACGGGAAATTGCCGAGATATATTTTCACTTTGCACAAAAATAACATCAAGTAATCGAATCAATAGGAATGTCCTGTGCCTATAACATCGACGTTATAGGCACAGCTGCATCTAGGCATTGTGTAACATCGACGCGGCTTTTGTTTTAATTAAAACTTTTTGTACTTATTGATCCATGAATGAGTGCACTCTGATTTTATTTTATCAACTGCATCTTCTACATGAATGAAATAACATGGATGTTTTTTTGGAACTAATGTTTGTTTTCCTATTTTGGCAGATTGTGCATGACATCCATGGCTGCTGCACCCTCATAGGTGGAACTCGTTGCAATGTTTCCTGTTTACTCGGAACCAGTGTGGCTGGACCATGATTGAGCACTGCCCGAACAAGGCGACGCAAATTCACGGTAATCCCAATTTGAGCAGCTCTGGTACTAGTGACACACCATGCATTTCACAGTAAAATAAAACCATGACCTCCAATCCAGGCAGCAGGAAGTCCAGATGGCTTTGTGGACCACTCCCTTGTTCAGACTGGCAGATGGAGGGTTGCAGACTGGATGAGCCGCTTGACTTGAAGCTGGATTGTGGGAATGGTCAGGACACCAGCAAGAAAGGAATGCCCTCATTGTGTCCGCGTATCAGGACGCGATGCACCCAAATACCTAATGTCCACCCAGCAGGACTCGCCTCAGTATTGGGCCTCAGGACGGATGGTGAGATTATTTTTTTTGTTCCATAGTATCAGATGCATTAGCAAATTTGTTCCCTCTGCCACAAAAGTGGACCGAGGTTATGTTTTTTTCCCCCCTATTTGTTACTTGCAACATCGAAGATTTTTCAAGTGTATTGGTTGGTCTTGTGAGTTATTCTGTCTGTATGTGTATCTGTTTGTCAATCGCGTACAGGTCACAATTTGAAACCAATCTTCACGAAACTTCACCAGATGATAGAGCTGGTCATAAGGAATAAGCCTATTGATTTTGAGGTCAAAGGT
This sequence comes from Myxine glutinosa, assembly GCF_964187855.1. NCBI lineage: Eukaryota > Metazoa > Chordata > Myxini > Myxiniformes > Myxinidae > Myxine > Myxine glutinosa. Next base: position 50,022,326 of record NC_136265.1, read on the forward strand.
CATCTTGAGGCCAAATTTCTAAAATTGTCATTTTTCATCCAATTTAATTGAAAATTGAACAGCATTTGCATATTGAGTCAATACAAGGGGAAACCAACTCTTTTTGAGGTCAAAAGGTCAACTCAATGTCAACCTTCCAAAATCATGAATTTTCATCTGAAAAATCATCAATTGCATACAGCAATTGCATAATGCCTTACCGAATTGGGAAACCAACTATTTTGAGGTCAAAAGGTCAAAGGTCAACTCGATGTCAACCTTTCAAAATCATCAATTTTCATCTCAAAAATCATCAATTTTCATCTGAAAAATCATCAATTTTCATCCTGTTAACTCGCAAATTTAACAGCAATTGCATAATGCCTTACCGAATTGGGAAACCAACTATTTTGAGGTCAAAAGGTCAAAGGTCAACTCGATGTCAACCTTCCAAAATCATCAATTTTCATCTCAAAAATCATCAATTTTCATCCTGTTAACTTGCAGATTAAACAGCAATTGCATAATGCCTTACCGAATTGGGAAACCAACTATTTTGAGGTCAAAAGGTCAACTCGATGTCAACCTTTCAAAATCATCAATTTTCATCTCAAAAATCATCAATTTTCATCCTGTTAACTTGCAGATTAAACAGCAATTGCATAATGCCTTACCGAATTGGGAAACCAACTATTTTGAGGTCAAAAGGTCAACTCGATGTCAACCTTTCAAAATCATCAATTTTCATCTCAAAAATCATCAATTTTCATCCTGTTAACTCGCAAATTTAACAGCAATTGCATAATGCCTTACCGAATTGGGAAACCAATTATTTTGAGGTCAAAAGGTCAAAGGTCAACTCGATGTCAACCTTCCAAAATCATCAATTTTCATCTGAAAAATCATAAATTTTCATCACAAAAATCATCAATTTTCATCACAAAAATCATCAATTTTCATCACAAAAATCATCAATTTTCATGCTGTTAACTCGCAAATTAAACAGCAATTGCATAATGCTTTACCGAATAGGGAAACCCACTATTTTGAGGTCAAAAGGTTAAAGGTCAACTCAATGTCAACCTTCCAAAATCATCAATTTTCATCTCAAAAATCATCAATTTTCATCACAAAAATCATCAATTTTCATCACAAAAATCATCAATTTTCATGCTGTTAACTTGCAGATTAAACAGCAATTGCATAATGCCTTACCGAATTGGGAAACCAACTATTTTGAGGTCAAAAGGTCAACTCGATGTCAACCTTCCAAAATCATCAATTTTCATCTCAAAAATCATCAATTTTCATCCTGTTAACTTGCAGATTAAACAGCAATTGCATAATGCCTTACCGAATTGGGAAACCAACTATTTTGAGGTCAAAAGGTCAACTCGATGTCAACCTTTCAAAATCATCAATTTTCATCTCAAAAATCATCAATTTTCATCCTGTTAACTTGCAGATTAAACAGCAATTGCATAATGCCTTACCGAATTGGGAAACCAACTATTTTGAGGTCAAAAGGTCAACTCGATGTCAACCTTTCAAAATCATCAATTTTCATCTCAAAAATCATCAATTTTCATCCTGTTAACTTGCAAATTTAACAGCAATTGCATAATGCCTTACCGAATTGGGAAACCAATTATTTTGAGGTCAAAAGGTCAAAGGTCAACTCGATGTCAACCTTCCAAAATCATCAATTTTCATCTGAAAAATCATAAATTTTCATCACAAAAATCATCAATTTTCATCACAAAAATCATCAATTTTCATCACAAAAATCATCAATTTTCATGCTGTTAACTCGCAAATTAAACAGCAATTGCATAATGCTTTACCGAATAGGGAAACCCACTATTTTGAGGTCAAAAAGTTAAAGGTCAACTCAATGTCAACCTTCCAAAATCATCAATTTTCATCTCAAAAATCATCAATTTTCATCTTAAAAGTCATCAATTTTCATCTCAAAAATCATCAATTTTCATCTCAAAAATCATCAATTTTCATCACAAAAATCATCAATTTTCATCACAAAAATCATCAATTTTCATCTCAAAAATCATCAATTTTCATGCTGTTAACTCGCAAATTAAACAGCAATTGCATAATGCTTTACCGAATAGAGAAACCCACTATTTTGAGGTCAAAAGGTTAAAGGTCAACTCAATGTCAACCTTCCAAAATCATCAATTTTCATCTCAAAAATCATCAATTTTCACCTTTAAAATCATCAATTTTCATCTCAGAAATCATCAATTTTCATCCTGTTAACCGTAAATTAAACAGCAATTGCATAATGCCTTACCGAAATGGGAAACCAACTATTTTGAGGTCAAAAGGTCAAAGGTCAACTCGATGTCAACCTTCCAAAATCATCAATTTTCATCCGATTTCACCCGAACTTTAATGAAGATTGGCAGTTTTAATCTTCATGAAATGGACAATTTGATGTATCCATGGCAACTTTTTTTGGGGGGGGGGGGGGATTTCATCAGATGCTGATGAAATTTGTTGGACACGTTGGGTGTGTGATGAGGACGAATGGATTCGACTTTAGTGAAGATCCAAATCCGGATCTGAGAATTTTTTGATTTTCCAAGTGATTCTTCACCATTGAGAGATAGGGCCAATAACCATACATAGCATGATATTTCAATAAGTTGTGGACAGTTGTAACAAAAGTGTGGTTGTGGATTAGTTGGTTATTTGACAAGAACAAGCTGATTAGATTTTGGTTCAGGTCCAGATGCAGATCTGGCCCATCAGTGGGATACAAAACATAAACTGTTCAACGTGGTGGAGGTACGCACTCCACTGAATGGCATTCTAGTTTGTATATTATATGCAAGACAAAGACATTGGGAGGAAATGTACAAGCCAGCTTCCTGTACCATGAGCTATTTGAAAGCCAAACAGGACAACTTCAGCCTCATGCTTATTGCTTGTTCTGCCATCTTGTTTCACACTTCCTTGTTAAAGGCATTTCCTGCACAGTACTCTGGCGGTTTCGTTGCCGGCATGAGCTGGCTTTTCCATAGGCCTTCAGTTGCCTTCAGCCTCACACATTTTCATACATGTTACCCTCAGGGCATTCCATACTGGAGTGTTGGGAGGCCGGTCAGACTTTTCTTGCAGTGATGTTATTGATCTGTTATGTAGCTGCTTAAGAGAGCTTTTCCTTCTTTGTCGAGAAATGAAACTTTATCCCCAAAATCGCATTTTATATTCGGCCTTTCTCTTGGAAATAACCTTGAAGATTTTTTTGATTCAGTATCGAGAAACACATACTTGGAAAATCTACCTGTACCATTGTTATATACAAGATTGACGCTCATGGAAGAGTGAGGTGGGAGAAGGTATTTTTTACTGGTCCTCGTTGGACTCAGTCCGAAACGGGGGCTTATGGATTCGGTCTTGTTCATCCATCCATACATCAGTGCCTCCGTCCGCAACCACATCTCAGACATGATACAACCGATTTTATTCATTTTTGGCACAAAGGCAATGCATGATGACGTACATACGTACACCATTTTGTTTCACAATGCAATCAAAGATGGCTGAATGGTGGCCATTTTGTTACTTAAACGTGTCCATAACCATTTCTTGAACATGCATGGTCCGATTTTGTTCAGACTTGACATGATGAGATACACGTGCACCTCTTTATTTTGCGGTTGATCAAAGATGGCCGACTGGTGAACTGGCGGCCATTTTAGTTGAAAAAACCCCGATATTGACAATGTCCTCAACCATTTATCGGACATGCATTTACCGATGTTGTTCAAAATTGGAAAATAGATAATTAATGACGGCTTACATATGCAAGTCATGTTTCAATATCAGATCCAAGATGGCCGACTGGCAGCCATTTTGTTACTGAAACGTGTCCCCAACCATTTATCAGACATGCATGGTCTGATTTTGTTCAAACTTGGCACAAAGAAAATACATGACAGTATACAGTCATGTGAAAAAGTAAGTACACCCCATGTAAAGTTTTGACTTTTTCAACATATTTCAACATACAGCTATTTGATCTTCATTTCAACAATATTGACAGATAAAGGTGATATAATATAACAAATATCATGAAACATTGACATTTTGTAGTCCATTGTATAATTTAAATAAACATGAATGCAAATTTCACAAGTGGGAAAAGTAAGTACACCCTTGGCTCGAATAGGTGGTATTGCCCCCTTTGGCAGAAACAACCGCAAGTCGGCGTTTCTTATAACTGTCTACCAGTCTCTGACATCGACTGGGATAAATTTTTGCCCATTCCTCCATGCAGAATTCTTTCAGTTGTGCGATGTTTGAGGGGTTTCTTGCATGCACAGCTCGTTTCAAATCCCCCCCACAACATCTCAATGGGATTTAGATCCGAGCTTTGACTTGGCCATTCCAGAACCCGCCATTTCTTTCTTTTCAGCCATTCCTTGGTGGATTTACTGGTATGTTTAGGGTCATTGTCATGTTGCAAGGTCCACCTTCGGTTGAGCTTCAACTTTCAACAGATGGCCTCACATTATCCTCAAGCACCCTCTGGTACAATGAAGAATTCATAGTGGATTATATGATGGTGAGCTGCCCAGGCCCTGATGCAGCAAAGCTGCCCCAAACCATAATATTTCCACCACCATGCTTTACAGTTGGTATCAGGTTCTTGTAGTCAAATGCTGTCTTTGGTTTTCGCCAAACATATCTTCTGGTACTGTTTCCAAATAGCTCTACATTTGACTCATCTGTCCAGAGCACATTGTTCCAGAAGTGCTGGTCTTTGCCTTGGTGTTCATTGGCAAACTTTAGTCTTGCCCTGATGTTCTTTCTGGACAGCAAAGGTTTCCTCCTGGCACACCTCCCATGTAGATCAAATTTGTGCAGCCTCTTTCTAATGGTAGACTCGTGCACTTTGACATCAACAGTGGCAAGAGCTACCTGTAGGTCCCGTGATGACATTCTGGGGTTCTTAGAGACTTCTTTCAGCATCTTGCGGTCTGCTCTTGGGCTGAACTTGCTGGGGCGGCCTGGCCTGAACAAGTTGGCAGTTGTTTGGAATCTTCTCCACTTGTACATGATCTTCCGGACAGTCGAATGATTGATTTCAAATTATTTGGAGATCTTTTCAAATCCCTTCCCAGACTCGTAGGCATCTATATTCTATAACCTTCTTTCTGAAGGCCTCAGAGAGCTCTTTTGATCCAGGCATGGTGACGCCGCACACTTAAACAACAAAGAGCAAACCAAACGAAATGTCTGAGGTTTAAATAAGACAGGTTCCTCCAAGATCCTCTCTAACGATGTTCTAATCATTTGCACCTGAGCTGGTGCACCTGTTTCTAATTTTAGGTATTTGAAGTGGTGATAAATGTCGGGGTGTACTTACTTTTTCCACATGCGAAATTTGCATTTATGTTTATTTAAATGATACAATGGACTACAAAATGTAAATGTTTCATGATATTTGTTATATTATATCACCTTTATCTATCAATATTGTTGAAATGAAGATCAAATAGCTGTATGTTGAAATATGTTGAAAAAGGCAAACCTTTACATGGGGTGTACTTACTTTTTCACGTGACTGTACATATGCAGGAGATTTCATTTTGTAATGTGAGCAAAGATGGCCGACTGGCGGCCTTTATCTCCATATAGCAAAATTACTAAAACCATGCACGAGAGCTATGACCTTTTATGGCCTTTTCTTGTTTGTTTCGTTTCTTTCCCTGTTCCATATGCAGCGTTTGGCTGTTGCTGCGAGTTGCATAATTGAGTGGCGTAGCTGTGCTGCTGATGCAGTGCCCCTGTTCCCAGTACGCTGGTACATATTTTGATTTTGCCGATCTCAGAAGGATGACAAACTGGGTTAGCCAGCCCACCTGGTGTTATTTAAGCACAACAGGGGCTCAAACTGAAGACCCTAACTAAGATCTTAAGCCAGCCATGTCAGAGGGTAACAAATAAACTAGACCGACACTCAGGAGAGAGCGTACCTCCGCCAGGCTGAACAGTTTACGTTTTATATCCCGCTGATAGATCGGATCTGGATCCAGACCTGAACCAAAATCTAATCAGCTTGTTATTGTCACTTAATCAGCTCATTTGCCAAGTTTTGTCATAAGTCATCCACAACTTTTTGAAATATTATGCTACGTGTCGTTTTTAGAGCCTGTGATATGTGATAGAGCCTGTGATGGATGCTGTGAAGAGGAACAGGTCGAGATGGTTTGGTCATGTGTTGAGGAAGGATAAAAGTGACTGGTTGAGAAGAGTGATGGAAATGAATGTGGGAGGAGGTTGAGGACGGGAAAGACCGAGAAAGACTTGGCTAAAGGTGGTGGAAGAAGAAATGCGGGCGAGGGGGTTAACAAGGGGAGATGCAGAAAATAGGGCAAGATGGAGAAGATTGTCATGGGGCCCGCAAGGCTAACCCCCGCTCAAGCAGGGAAAATGGCCTTAAAATGCCTGTTGTTGTTGTTGTTGTTGTGTTGTGCCCTTTTTAGTCCTATCTCTCAATGGTAAAGAATCACTTGAAAAAATTCTCATATCCGCATCTACACCAAAATCTAATCAATTCGTCCTTGTCACGCACCTGACCTCTCCACCAAATTTCGTCCAAATCCATCCATAACTTTTTGAGATGTCCTGTTCACAGCCAAACAAACAAAGAAGAAATATGTTGTGCAAAGCACGATACTTGCGAAATCCCTAAAATAAGTTGTTAACCTTTAGCCGATGTTGACCTCAAAAATAATTGGTGGTTGAATTGTGTGACCAGACATTTAAATCCTGTTGAAATTTCATGTCGATTGGATGAAAATTGAGGATTTTAGAAATTGTACCCAAGTTGTTGATCTTTGGTCTATGTTGACCTTTTGGCCTATTATAGTTGAGGTAGAGTCAAGAATAATTGGCGGTTGAATTGAGTGACCTGATAGGCAAATCCTGTTCAAATTTCAAGTAAATCGGATGAATATTGAGGATTTGATAAATTGCAACTAAGTTGTTGACCTTTGGCCTATGTTTCCCTTTTGGCCGATTTTGACCTCAACAATAATTGATGGTTGATTTCAGTGGCCTGGTATGCAAATCCTCTTCATCTTTAAAGTGAATCGGATGAAAATTGCCAATTTTATAAATTTGGCCAATGTTGACCTTTTTTCCGATGTTGACCTCAAAAATACTTGGTGGTTAGATTTGCAGACCTGATATGCAAATCCTCTTCAAATTTTAATTCGATCGGATGAAAATAGAGGATTTTATAAATTGCAACTAAGTTGTTGACCTTTGGCCTATGTTGACCTTTTGGCCGATGTGACCTCAAGAATAATTGATGGTTGAATTCAGTGGGCTGATATGTAAATCCTCTTCATCTTTCAAGTGAATCGGATGAAAATTGCCAATTTTATAAATTTGGCCTATGTTGACCTTTTTACCTATGTTGACCTCAAAAATACTTGGTGGATAGATTTGCAGACCTGATATGTAAATCCTCTTCAGATTTCAAGTCAATTGGATGAAAATTGCTGATTTTTAAAATTTGACAAAGTTGTTGACCTTTGGCCTCGATGTTGACCTTTTGACCTCAAAATCAATAGGCTTCTTGCTTATGAAGTTTTGTGCTGAAGTTTCGTGTAGATCGGTTTAAAATTAGGCACATTGAAATGCAAACAAACAGACAAACAAACAGACATGGGTGAAAACATGTCATTCTCCTCTACGCTCCAGATTTGTTGGAGATCCCGGACCAGAAGTACCTGGGTCCACAATGCATGTCACCATGTTATGACCTCTCCACCGTTCTCCACAAGGCTGGCTTGTTGGATGCACAGGTGATGGAGCGCAAAGTAATTGCGCATGGACTGCTCGCAAATTTTATTTCTTTCTTTCTTTTTCATCACACATTAATAAATAACGGTAGTACGTTCCCTTTCAATCTTTTGCAGGCATTATCACTAATTTCAGGCCTGGGAACACTGGGAAATCTTCCTGGCTCCCCCATGACCCTCTCCAATATGACTCCGCTCAGCTCGCGCCTGCACTGCAGGTGGCGCAAGGTAACTGCACGGAATGGCAGCCGTTTTTGTGTACTTGCTTTGGAAGGCATCATAGTGGATGTCTGTTGTACGTTTCTGGTTGTGCCATGCTCAGTGTGAGCAGGTTTTTGAGGAACTGCAGGACCTGGTTGACCACGTGCATGAACAGCACGTGCGACCGGAAAAGGACACAGGATATTTTTGTCGTTGGGAAGGCTGCGCGCGGCAAGGCCGAGGCTTCAATGCCAGGTGGAGTCTTTGTAATGTCGTCATGTGTCAACCATCCTTACCAACAACAACAACACGCATTTTAAAGGCCATTTTCCCAACTAGAGCGGGGGTTAGCCTTGCGGGCCTCCATTTTGCCCTATTTTCTGCATCTCCCCTTGTTAACCCCCTTGCCCGCATTTCTTCTTCCACCTTCTTTAGCCAAGTCTTTCTCGGTCTTCCCCGTCCTCGACTTCCTTCTCCATTCATTTCCATCACTTTTCTCAACCAGTCACTTTAATCCTTCCTCAACACATGACCAAACCATCTCAACCTGTTCCTCTTCACAGCATCAATCACAGGCTCTATTCCCATCATCTTTCGCAATTCATCATTTGTCTTCCTCTCTCTCAACGATTCTCCGCACATCCACCGAACCATTCGCATTTCCACCCTTTCCAGCCTTCGTTGATGTTCTACGTTCATTACCCATGTCTCGCTCCCATAAATTATAACACTTCTCACACATGCAGCATACACCTTTCCCTTCAGCTTCAACGACACTCCCCTCCTCATCAGCACGCCACTCAGTTCCCGAAACTTCTTCCATGCACATCTCACTCCAGCAACCGTTGCCGAGTCTGATCCACCTTCTCCATTCAGCATGTCTCCGAGGTAGCAAAATGTTTTCACACCTTCCAGCTTCACGCCGTCTCCAAGATCCAACTCAACATTTGCTCCATCCCCCCTTCCGGAACCCCCCCCCCCCCTTCCCATGCCCGCCCCCAATGCCCTTTTCCTCTCACAGATCTCTCGATGTCTCCATGTCTCTCGGTCCCTGCTGTCAAAATAATGTTGTGTTTGTGTCCTTCCTCCTCTCTCCCCATCTTGTCTACCGCTCCCGATGTTATATGTTTTATGTGTCGGTTTGTCTTTCTGTGTGATTAATGTTCGCTCTTTCACGAGCCTCGATCTTGTATACAAAAAAAAATAAAAAAAAAATCTGCAGCTCACTCTGTGCACACCTTACATTTGAATGTAGCTGCCACACTGGTTAATGACCCTCTCAGACCACTACATTTTTGATGAACCCACTCAGCGCACATTGGACATTGAATGGAGTTCACTCCGACACCCTTCCTGCACACAGCACATGGCCACTTCTCAGTTCTTTCCACCTCACCACATGCTTTACCACTTGCCATCACCTTCGTCTTTCCGATATTCACCTTCAGACCTTTTGTCTCCATACATTCCTTCCACTTGTTCATCTTTTCCTTCAGTCCATCCATACTTTCCGCAATCAACACCAGATCATCTGCATACAACAACTCCCACGGTAAACCCTCCTTTACGTTCTGAGCCAGCACCTCCATCACAGCTACAAATAGTAGTGGGCTTAGTACCGACCCTTGATGCACTCCCACCTTCACCTCAAACTCACCACTGTTCCCGTCCTTCGTCCTTACAGCTGTGCGCGCTCTTTTGTACATTGCCATCACTACTCTGATCAACCATTCCTCAACTCCTAACTTCCTCAATGCCCATGTTAATACTTCGTGTGGAACCGTATCGAATGTTTTCTCCAGATCAACAAACCCAAGAAACAACTTCTTCTTCTTCTCCATGTACTTCTCCTGCAACTGCCTCACAATAAAGAGCGCGTCTGTCGTTCCTCTTCCTGGCATAAATCCAAACTGTATTTCTTCGATCTTCACCTTCTTCCTTATCCTCCTCTCCAACACCCTTTCCAATACCTTCATTCCATGCTCCAATAACTTTATCGCTCGGTACGAGCCACACTCCAGAGGGTCACCTTTCCCCTTGTATAGAGGGACGAGGGTACTCAGTTCCCAATCCACTGGAATGCGGCCTTCTTTCACCACCAGATTGCAGATCTCTGTCATTCTCTTCACACCCCAACTTCCTGCTGCCTTCAACATATCTCCCACAACTTCCGTCGGCCCTCCCGCTTTACTACTCTTCATTGCTTTTATCGCTTCCTCAACTTCCTTCTCAGTTATCTTCTCTGCCGGTCCTAAAACTGGGTTACTCTCGATGTTGCCATCCCATTCATTTTCTGTATTCAACAGCATTTCCATATATGTTTTCCATCTTCCTTTAATTCCATCTGGGTCCACAACGATTTGTCCCACTTCATCCTTCAAGCAACTCACCCCCATCCTTACCCACGGCCTATAATATCACGGAAGCATGAAATGTTTTTCTTTGTGTTCTTCTTGTGGGATTCCCCTTTAGGTACAAGATGCTCATCCACGTACGCACTCATACGAATGAGAAGCCACACCAATGTGCCACATGCCTCAAGAGCTTCTCACGCCTCGAAAACCTGAAGATTCACTGCCGCTCGCATACAGGTAAGATGACGAGTGCACATTTCTCAATCTCATCTCAGTGGAAAATTTCATGTAGAACCCGTTGTCAAGCGCAAACCTTTACCCCATGAGACAGCCCTCTCTGGGGAAGACTTTGTTGAGCACATTGTGCAGTGACGTCATAATTAAAGAAGAGGTAGTCTCAGGATTCCCCTTCAAAATTGCAGATTTTTCCCAGGAAAAAAGTTTTGCGAGAAGGAAAAATTTGTTCTTTTTCTTTTGGTTTTTAACTTGTGAACAACATGATGTCACAACAAAGAAAACACTCGCACTGCACGTGGCTGTTTATGTAGGGCTGTTTCGTTTACGTCAAACTTGCAGTTCTGCCTGGTTTCCATCCACCATGTTTGAGGAAGTACTTCAAAGGACATTAGAAATTGCATCGACATGTAAGGTCGAAATCTTATTGGGTCGCACCCATTTCAAGGGGAGTGAGCGGGGTAAACGTGGTGGTGCGAAGGACCATGCGCATGCGTCTCTGTCAGGGAGGACTCTTCGGGTGGTAGCACTTGGTCATGATTGGACAAGTTTGTTCAGCCAGCTGCCAAGAATGAGTTAATCACTGCGTGTATATAGTTTTTGCCATTTGACAACCTTACACAGAATTAACTTCATGTTAAACAATCGGAAATCGGTTATCAGCCTGGACCGATATTGCCCCGTTCTTTACCTTTACTCCTTTTTTTTTTTTTGTAAACAAGATCGAGGCTCATGTAAGAGCTAACATCAATCACAAAAAAAAAACAAATAACAAACTGACACACAAAACATACAATAAAGGGAGCGGGAGACAAGATGGGGAAAGAAAGGGAAGCACACAAGTACAACATTTGAGAGCAGGGACATTGGGAGATCTGTGGGAGGGAGAGGGCTTGGGGGGAGGAGGCGTGGGAGGGGGTGGAGGGTGGGAGAGGTAAAAAAACAAAAAACACATGGACACTGCTAGAACTTCCAGGGCAGAAGTTGGTATTTCAAAAAAGTGGATCTGGGGTGAATTAACGGGGGTAGAAAAGATCAAGGTTTTCGACGGGGGAAGATAAGAGATGATGGTGAACAGCTGTTTTGAAGACCTGGAGGGAGGAGTGGGATTGAAGAGAATGAGGGAGTTTGTTCCAAAGGCGGGAGAAAAGAAGAATGAAGTTTTCTGTAGAAATGAAGGAATGAAGAATGAATTTCGCCCCATTTTGCACACACGTAGACCGCCCAAAAAGTTTCCAGTTATCCGAGAGGTTCGGCCATGTCACGTACCTTCATTTCAGGTACCTTCATTACCACCATGTCACGTACCTCCTTCAACAACTCTATTAGTGACTCGTTATCATTTTATATATTCAAATAAATCCTCAAGAGTCATCCTTAGGGGGCGACGGTGGGATTCGAGAATGGTTCCCTGTGCGTACATGTGCGACTTCATTCGTGTTTCCGTACGCAACTGCAACTCACCTTCAATCGATCACCCAACTTGTCTGTCGATAGCCGCACAATGAGTTGTCTGTCATTGTATCCCATTAGTCCAGATAATATCAAATCTGTGCTATGCTCGGATGGCTTAAACTACGCTTATCTTCACTTTTTAAATCTCCTGCACGTTTGAAGTCTCGTCCCAAAACCTGAGCTCATTTTAGCGCAGGCATTCTTTCATTACTTTAGTGGTTCGTTTACAGGACCTGATGATCTTAACCTCCGAAACACGTCATTCACCATGAGAAAGTTATTTTACCATCCTGTGTAGGTAGGACCATCTACATATTACGTACGTGCTTTGTGTGCAAATTGGGAAAGGGAAGGAGTTAATTGTGAGCGACGGGAGGCGTTTTAAAAAAAATAAACAATGAAGGTACCGATGACATCATCAGTACCACGTGTTGGTCCCCATTGGGAGTACTTGACAACGCACCATGTTTTATTTCAATTGTTGCCATGGAGGGGTTTTGGATATGGAGAGGTGCAACGTTTTTCGGTTCTTCCAAGATGGCGCTATACCACGTGACCTATGACGTCATAACTATCGCCGCATATTATACAGGAGGGGGAGCTGCTTTGGTGCAAAATTTCGAGTCAATCAGACCAACACTTGCTGAGAAAATGAATTTTTAAAATGCGGACATGTACTGATGTACGCACGCACCCGGTGGCTTAGCCCCGCTTGTCGCTCCGCGAGCGCAGGGTAACACGAGAATGGTACTCGGTAGAGCGCATACCTCCGCCAGGTTGAACTGTTTATGTTTTGTTTCCCACTGATAAGTTGGATCTGGATTCTGCCCAGAACCAAAATCTAATCATCTTGTTCTCGTCACCGAACCAACTCGTCCACCACGTTTTGTCATAATCCATCCACAACCTTTTGAAACATCGTGCAATATATCGTTTCTTTCGCCCCATCTCTCAATAGTGAAGAATCACTTGAAAAATTATCGGATCCTGAATCGGATCTTCACCAAAATCGAATCAATTCATCCTCATCACAATCCCAACCTGTCCACCAAGTTTCGGCTGAATGCATCCGCAACTTTTTGAGATAACCTGCTCACAGACAGACAGACAAACAGACAGCGGTGGAAATATAACCTCTGCCCACTGACCAAGGCATGTACGCCGAGGGCAGGGGGAATTTGTGGAATGTACAGAAAAATAAGGAAAAATTTGGGGGCAGGGGGAATTTGTGGAATGTACAGAAAAATAAGGAAAAATTCGGGGGCAGGGGGAATTTGTGGAATGTACAGAAAAATAAGGAAAAATTTGGGGGCAGGGGGAATTTGTGGAATGTACAGAAAAATAAGGAAAAATTTGGGGGCAGGGGGAATTTGTGGAATGTACAGAAAAATAAGGAAAAATTTGGGGGCAGGGGGAATTTGTGGAATGTACAGAAAAATAAGGAAAAATTTGGGGCCAGGGGGAATTTGTGGAATGTACAGAAAAATAAGGAAAAATTTGGGGCCAGGGGGAATTTGTGGAATGTACAGAAAAATAAGGAAAAATTTGGGGGCAGGGGGAATTTGTGGAATGTACAGAAAAATAAGGAAAAATTTGGGGGCAGGGGGAATTTGTGAAATGTACAGAAAAATAAGGAAAAATTTGGGGGCAGGGGGAATTTGTGGAATGTACAGAAAAATAAGGAAAAATTTGAGGGCAGGGGGAATTTGTGGAATGTACAGAAAAATAAGGAAAAATTTGGGGGCAGGGGGAATTTGTGAAATGTACAGAAAAATAAGGAAAAATTTGGGGGCAGGGGGAATTTGTGGAATGTATAGAAAAATAAGGAAAAATTTGGGGGCAGGGGGAATATGTGGAATGTACAGAAAAATAAGGAAAAATTTGGGGGCAGGGGGAATTATGTGGAATGTACAGAAAAGTAAGGAAAAATTTGGGGGCAGGGGGAATTTGTGGAATGTACAGAAAAATAAGGAAAAATTTGGGGGCAGGGGGAATTTGTGGAATGTACAGAAAAATAAGGAAAGATTTGGGGGCAGGGGGAATTTGTGGAATGTACAGAAAAATAAGGAAAGATTTGGGGGCAGGGGGAATTTGTGGAATGTACAGAAAAATAAGGAAAAATTTGGGGGCAGGGGGAATTTGTGGAATGTACAGAAAAATAAGGAAAAATTTGGGGGCAGGGGGAATTTGTGGAATGTACAGAAAAATAAGGAAAAATTTGTGGGCAGGGGGAATTTGTGGAATGTACAGAAAAATAAGGAAAAATTTGGGGGCAGGGGAAGGACAGGGGATCAAAATCCTGTCATTTCTACATATTATATTACACTTGAATGGCAGAAGGATCCAGTAAAGAGATCCAGATTGAAAACGAAACATTTCAGGAACAAAAGGAAACTTAGACATTTCCATGATCTAGAGTTGAAAAGGTCAAGTAAAGAATCCCTTTTCTTTCTGAGCATTATACTTTCAATGATGTCGTCTTACAATCGCACAATATGCGCCAGGGCAAACAGGTATTTGAAACAAATCTGTAGATGAAGCAACAGGGCAGTTTCGACAATGTGCACAAAACGGGCAATGTTTCAATCTCCACCCGTTTCTCCATTTTTCATATTGTTGTGGCTGAAACCTTGCTCCGAGGTTAAATAGCGAGGAGTTATTATATGCAAAAGTTTATTCAGACTGGAAAAAAAAGAAAACTTAATGACAATGTGAGATTAATGAGTATAATTCCAGTTTAGAATGATCACCTTTTATGGTTATAACTCGAGACTAACTGGGCCCAAACATGAGCTTGAGACGAGTTAAGCAAGACCATCTGTTGCTCGTTCAAATTCGATGGACATCATAAGTTGATATAAATTTTTTTACTGCACAATATGATGAAAGTTCTGTTTTCCTTGAAGCAACAACTGAATTTATTGTTTTTGCTGTCGTTGTTTAAAACAAAACTTTTGTTTCATAAATTTCTTTGAAATCCCACAAGGGGCTATATGTACACATATATATATATATTTATATATAATATATATATGTGTGTGTGTGTGTGTGTGTGTGTGTGTGTGTGTGTGTGTGTGTGTGTGTGTATATATATATTATATATATAATATTTAATATATAGCATATGGTGTGTATATATTTAATATATAATATACAGTGTGTGTATATATATCCATATATATATAGATATATGTGTGTATATATATATATATATATATATATATTGTATATATATATATATATATATGTATATAAATATATACATAATATTTAATATATAATATACGGTGTGTATATAATATATATATATATATATATATATATATATTATATATATATATATATATATATATATATATATATATATATATATATGTGTGTGTGTGTGTGTGTGTGTGTGTGTGTGTGTGTGTATATATATATATATTACATATATTATATTTACTATATAATATACGGTGTGTGTATATATATCCATATATATATAGATATATGTGTGTATATATATATATATATTGTATATATATATATATATATATATATATATATATATATAATATATATATTATATATATATATAATATTTAATATATAATATACGGTGTGTATATATATATATATATATATATATATATATATATATATATATATATATATATATATAATATAGATATATTATAGAGATAGATATATGTGTGTGTATATATATATATATACACAGTCACGTGAAAAAGTATGTACACCCCATGTAAACTTTTGACTTTTTCCAACATATTTCAACATACAGCTATTTGATCTTCATTTCAACAATATTGATAGATCAAACGTGATATATTATAACAAATATCATGAAACATTTACATTTTGTAGTCCATTGTATAATTTAAATAAACATAAATGCAAATTTCGCATGTGGAAAAAGTAAGTACACCCATGAAATGTTTTTAAAATCTTTTTAACATATGTGGACATATCAATATTTGATCTTCATTTAAACCATCTATAGATAAAGGTGATCTACAGACTTGGCATTTAATATGGAATTTTTTTTTTTCTTGACTTGGGTTTACTTTCTTAACTCAGTATATCAATCTGGTGAGTTTCTTTTACACTTTGGTGATTTATTTGTTAAAAGAACCATGTCACTGATTGTCTGTCACAGCAAGAAGTCAACAACAGGATTATATAACAGGTGGCGTGGCAAAATGTACGGACAGGTGTATTTGATGATTGGCTTCACAGCCGGGTATACAAGTGTTGTTGCGTTCTGTATTAGTGGAAAACAACTGCTGCAACGTCTCCAAAAGTTATTGCCGCTTCCTCTGGAGATGGTCCGTCAACTCGACAATGCTGTTTGTCATGGAGTGGTGGCTTTACGAAATTACGGCATGAAACAGCGTGCTATTGCTCGGCAGTATGGCATCACTCAAGGTCAGGTGTCAAAGATCCTGAAACGAAATGCTCAGAGGGGTGTCCCTACTCCAATACCGAGGCCAGGACGTCCCTGCAGAACCACAAGGAGGGATGATCGCCAGCTGCACCGGTTAGTCCACAATGGCCGTACCAAGTCAGCTAATCGGCTTAGGGCTGAGTGGCAGCAACTGACAAATGTGCCTGTATCCAGAAGGCTAGTCAACCAACGACTGGTTCAAGCAGGCTATCGTGCCAGGCATCCCCTGAGAAAGCCACGCCTGACCAGACAACACCACCAGCGCCGATTGCAGTGGGCCAGAGAGCACCGTCAATGGCAGCCAGGACACTGGAATCACGTGATCTTCAGTGACGAGTCTAGATTTCTGGTCTATCGTCAAGATGGCCATGTCCGAGTGTGCAGACAAGTGCATGAAGCCTACAACAAAGATTGTATATTCCAAGAGTCCAAGCTGGAGGTGGTGGGGTGACCGTTTGGGCTGCTTTTCATGCAGGGGGAAAAACTGACCTGGTTGTTCTGAATGGAAACCTTAACCAGTTCAAGTACAGGGCCATTCTGGAAGAAACATTGCTTCCATTTGCTCGTGCAGCCTTTTGAGGAAACTTTGTCTTCCAAGATGACAATGCACGGCCTCATCGTGCTCGCATGATCCAACACTTTCTTGCTGACCGTGGTGTAGAGCATATGGAGTGGCCTGCCATGTCACCGGATATGAATCCGATAGAGAACTTGTGGGCAGAATTAACGCGTCAAATCGACCACTTGGACCAGCAGCCTGCCTATGTGCGTGAATTGCAGCACGCTATTGTCACTGCATGGCAAGCAATTCCTGTCCAAACCTTGGCAAATCTCGTGAACAGCATGCCTCAACGTGTGCGTGCTCTCCTGAATACTCGTGGGGGTTACACGAAGTACTGAACTGTAATTTTACTGTCCGTAATCCCAGTCGTAATTTAAGTTTTGTTTTTGTTAAAAAAAAATTTGGCTAATGTGCAAAATAAAGAGATACTTCTGGAAAACGCACAGAAGTTTAACACAGTCCTGTCCATGAATTGAGTTCGATATCAGTTTACATCACTTTCAAGGTTCCATTTATTTGTTTCGAAATGTCAAATGTGGTTTTTGTTTCTTTTAAAGGTCACATTAACAAAATCTAGAATAATTTCAATATAATTCCAATGAACCTTTGGTTCTAAGACACCTTGAAAAGTAAGTTCACCCCCACAAAAAAAATATTCCATATTAAATGCCAAGTCTGTAGTTGAACAAAAAACAATGAAAAGTTGACTTTGCAATAATTTATTCAACAAAAAATTGTTGCACAGCATGCACAATTGCATGCACAGCTCGTTTCAAATCCCCCCCACAACATCTCGATGGGATTTAGATCCGGGCTTTGACTTGGCCATTCCAGACCCCTCCATTTCTTTTGTTTTCAGCCATTCCTTGGTGGATTTACTGGTATGTTTAGGGTCATTGTCATGTTGCAAGGTCCACCTTCAGTTGAGCTTCAACTTTCCGACAGATGGCCTCACATTATCCTCAAGCACCCTCTGGTACAATGAAGAATTCATAGTGGATTCTATGATGGTGAGCTGCCCAGGCCCCGATGCAGCAAAGCTGCCCCAAACCATAATATTTCCACCACCATGCTTTACAGTTGGTATCAGGTTCTTGTGGTCAAATGCTGTCTTTGGTTTTCGCCAAACATGTCTTCTGGTACTGTGGCCAAATAGCCCTACCTTCGACTCATCTGTCCAGAGCACATTGTTCCAGAAGTGCTGGTCTTTGCCTTGGTGTTCATTGGCAAACTTTAGTCTTGCCCTGATGTTATTTCTGGACAGCAAAGGTTTCCTCCTGGCACACCTCCCATGTACAGTCACGTGAAAAAGTAAGTACACCCCATGTAAAGTTTTGACTTTTTCAACATATTTCAACATACAGCTATTTGATCTTCATTTCAACAATATTGATAGATAAAGGTGATATAATATAACAAATATCATGAAATATTTACATTTTGTCATCCATTGTATAATTTAAATAAACATAAATGCAAATTTCGCATGTGGAAAAAGTATACATATGCAGTACTGTATACATAAATACAGGTATTGGACAAAAAAATGGAAACGCCAATCAAAAGTCACTTAAAAAGGGTGTTGGGCCACCACATGCGGCCAGTGCGGCGTGTATGTGCCAGGGCATAGAGTCCACCAGCATCTGGTATCCTGCAGGAGGGATGCGGCACCATTCTTCTACGTGAAGGTCAATCAACTCACACCTGTTTGATGGAGGTGGTAAACGCTGTCTCAGGCATCGTTCCAGAATATCCTATAAATGCCCGATTGGGTTCAGATCTGGTGACAGAGAAGGCCATGACATATGGATAACATCAGCGTCATGCTCATCAAACCATTGGGCGACCACACGTGCTCTGTGGATGGGGGCATTGGGGGGCTCTTGCAGCCACGCAATTATAGGCAACCAGGCCTGTGCAGCATTTTTATACATGACCCTAAGCATGATGGGATGTTATTTGCTTCTTTAACACATGGACCACACCTGTGTGGAAGCTGTTGCTTGATGTCCCTAATTTGTCCAGGTGTTTCCATTATTTTTTTTGTCCACCACCTGGATATTTCCATGATATTTATTTATATCCCGAAAAGCAAAATAATTATAACGTAAGAAATCTTAACTATTTTTGGTATTTGATTGCAGGTGAAAAGCCTTACGCTTGCCCATACCAGGGATGCAACAAGCGATACTCCAACTCAAGTGACCGTTTCAAACACACACGCACACACTACGTGGATAAACCATACTGCTGCCGCATGCCGGGTTGTCTCAAACGCTACACGGACCCAAGCTCACTGCGCAAGCACGTCAAAGCACATGGGCATCAGGTGTCTTCGGAACTGCGCTCAGTGCAGAGCCCCTCTGAGACCTCATGTGGTGAATCGGCCAGTACTCCTCTCGACCTCAGTGTAGGGCCTGGTGGCAACGACGAAGGACGACACAATTCCCTACTTGCCCCACTGGACTTGAGCAAAGCAGCATTCTTAGCTGCCGCTCTCGCACCCGCCGCCTCTTTGCTTTGTGGTTTGCCCTTTCCACCTCATGCCACTAGCCTGCTGCAATCTTCGAGATTTCTCGGACAATCAATTCCAGGACACCTTCCAACGGGACCACTGGGCCTGGCCACGTCGCCGATCGCCCTAAGCATGTTGCCGCATGCCCTGCCACCAGCCTTGCCTTCTATGGACTTGATGCCCGAAGCAGGTCGAGCTTGTGGAAGCGCAACGGAACCAGGTGGATTTGTTCAGCCAGATGGACCTACACCAGCGTGGCTGGTTGTCTCGCCAGCCTCTTTACTCATGAGAGCTGCATCCATGCAAATTAACTGAGACCACAGGCATTCCTAAAATTTTGTCCTGTCTTAAAGCCTACCACAAAAGGAACGACGACTTAAAAGGTCTGAAACTGTATATCTACAATAATTTGCACCAGGATGACATAACAGTCCACATTACAACTAGTTATCAAATTTGAAAAGATTATGGCTGGAGGAATTGACTCCATGGATATTTCTGTACAGAAATGGTCCAAATATGTGCAAGCTCTTTTGCCCCTCTCCCTCCCCATCTGCAGCAATCATATTCCTCCATAGACTTTAACAAGGATTCATCAGAAAACCTCCAGATGGGCCTCACACAGCTGAGTTTTCTTTATACTCGTACTTTAGAGTCGATTTACTATTGGCGGAGTTGTACAGAAAGTCTTTGCACTTTTGCACTACATTTTGTTGCAGGAACAGATGACTTGGCACTCTAAACAAAAGTCCAACTGAAGGTCAAATGGTCACAGCTGCATCAGCTGACCACTTGACAAGTGTAACCGCTTTGGATGTTTCCATGTCAGCCCGCTGATAGTCTCTCAGGTTAAAAACCTTGAAATGATGGCCATCGGATAGCTGCTTCATAGGCCTTAAGGGTTGTAATTACTGGGTTCCAAATCTTGGGAATAAGGTGAATGAGGAATTGCTGGAGGCCTTGCATTATGCAGTTTTAAATGGACAGTCTTGCATTGACCATCTCTCAAGTTCCTCTAAGCTTGTCTTTGCGATTATATTCGATTCCTGAGGAAACCACTTAATTATCAATGTTTTTACCTTCACAAAAAAAACAGTGGACTAATAATTATCAACTGATGGTTGACAACCGCCGTGGGAAGCAAAGTAAGGCTACAGTTTGGGCATTAACCCTTTGTTGAAGCAAGAGGGCCTTCCTCTTTCACCAACAAAGGACTTTTGCCCGAATCGTCAGCATCTCTTTGCTTTTTCCCCGGAAGTTAAAATATCTCAGTCAATGTTCGGTTGGTGAAACTTATTGCTTGAATTGTCCACCAACGCAGACCGGCAATCCCCTTGACAAACTCGAGTATTCCCCCCACTTAATAGTTAGGACTGCAGCAGTGAGACTTTGGTTTCTAAGCTTCTGAAACTGGGCCGATGTCAGAATTCCCATGACATTTTCATCACGTCAATTAAAATCTGAGCTGGCTCACAAATTACTGTCGGGAAGAGTCGCCATGGCGCACTTGCTTTTGCAGCATAGCATGTACATCAGAGGCCATCAATAAAAATGGATGATATATATCAAACGAGATCTTTAGCGCACATACTCAAGCAGTCCCTAAGCCTGCGTCTTCCCTTACGATGAGGTTCCTGTCAGATTTCAAGAGAAACAACAATGGCACAAGGTAGAGCGTATACCTCTGGCAGGCTGAATAGTTTACGTTTTGTATCCCATTGATACACCGGATCTGGATTCTGACCTGAACCAAAATCGAATCGGCTTGTTCTTAATCACCGACCCCACTCATCCACCAAGTTTTGTCAGAACACATCCACAACTTTAAGATATCGTGTTATATAGAGTTTTTGGCCCTATCTCTCAATGGTGAAGAACCACTTAAAATTCTAGTATCTGGATCTAGAACTTCACCAAAATCTAATCAATTCTTCCATGTCACACGCCCAACCTGTCCACCAAGCTTCATCTGAATCTGTCCATAACTTTTTGAGATAACCTGCTCACAGACAGACCTTCGGTGCCGGAGGTAATAATTTGAACTACAGTACGGTATTCGTAAAAGGATGCAGAAGCAACTCAGGCCGATGTCTCTTGGCACGGGCAAAGGTGAAAACTTTCTGTACAACCCAGGATTTTCCACACTTCTAAAAATAGGAGTCTTCCTGAGCACAGTGAGGTCCGACTTGCGCTGCGAACCAATTGCATGGCGTTGCCTTATCCATGCAGCTATCATTACGAGAGCACATGGTCAGCAGCAGTCCAGCTTTCATTTTCACAAAAAATATATATTGAGGAAAAAAATACATCAACCTCCAGTTAATTAACCACTTTTTTCCTAGCTGGCTAATTCAAACCTAATCAATTATTTCAGGTTTATGATGTCGCAAGTGCACTCAAATGTTAACGCTCTCTTGGAAAGTTGCAAATCCAAATTGATTCGATGGCATTGCAACTCTCAGGACTCCATTCGTATCATACTATCATAGATTCAATCTTCGGCAAGAGCTGTAATAACTTTCAAATCCATTCGTGCTTGTAGGTTAAAAAACAAAAACAAAACCTTTTTGATCCACTTGCCGAGGCTTCGCTGAACATTCCCTCCTAATTGCAGCAGCTCAGACTTTGTGACTATTCATCATGTTTAAACTTTGTTGTGCATTTGTAAGGCCTCTGAGGATGCAAAAATAAATAAATGCACCTGACGCTCTACTCTTTCCACGAACAATTTTTTTTTAATGAAAGGCCACATTGAGGCCTCCAAATTGGAAATATCCATGACATCATTCTATACAGAGCATTGAATGCTTTCCTTGACATGCGAGTGGTAGTTATTTGAAGGGATTTCCTCAATGCTGAAACTAGAAGCTAGGCCGAGCAACTTTCTTGCTCGACTGGAAGCAAAAACACTTGATTATTCCTGTCGGTGACCATCATGGCTCCAAAATCATCCGTCGCCAAGTTCTGAACTGCTTAATAATTTGTAGCGTTTAGACTCGTCAAAATCACCTACCGATTCTCAACAAGCAAGATCGTACCTGGACGGAACCAAAATTGGGGAGTAATGTCGGCCTCGACTAGTTCCCAATTCACTCGTGGACGTGGGGCAACTTCTGTGGCAGCAGGTGCAGATCTCGCACGTGATTGTGGCAGCTCACCACGCCACGCTGTGCTTTCTTAAACAATTGCTGTTCCACAATACCGTAATACAAGCTGCTGATGCCTTTCGATTTTACATCATGTGATTAATGTGATACTCTGCAAACCTGCATCTGACAAACCGAGCTTGCGTATGCCGAATTACAACGACTCTATGCACCGATTCAACCGTAGCCATTGCTGCACCTGTAGAATGGATTTGGTTGGACTGGCAGGTACTGACAACCTCCATTGCTGCCCTCACGCCCGACTCGCCAACGACACGTCAATCTGGGCTGTAATGGAACATTTGGTGGTACATCGTACATTGTTTAGTTACCCCAAGCACCTGAAAACTACAGTACACTGACTACACATTTTATACCAGTCATAAATAAATCAACACATTTGAGCAAAAGCAGTTTCCTGTTAATGCACAGCTTTAGCTTTTCAAATCGATGAACACATCCTGATTGACGTACTAGCACTGCATATTTGGATGTGCTTACTGCGGATTATCTTCTGGAAGAACATTCTGCTGTACCGCAAGGAATTCCTGTAAATCGCTCAAAAGAATGGTCCTTCGCTGTAGTCCGTCAACATCCCTTCATCCCTACTGGGTTTCAAATGTGCTTGAGGCTTTTCTGTGGCTTGGCGAGACTCAGCATACCAATGCCAACTGTCGCCATTTATATGCACAAAAGGTTTGTCTGGTTCAGCCTATGTGAAAATCACTCCAAGAAGAAGCATCGGCACAATGATTGGACCAAGATATAACTGATCCAAATGTCGGTTTATAACTGGGGTAAGAGCATCCGGTGTCAACCTGCTTCTTAAGCTCGAGCTTTGCGATACTTGTTACAAAGTTCTGTCCTCACGAGAGGTAGAGGCCTGTATGCCTCAAAAGCATTGCACTTGCAGCACAAGATCCTATTATCTGATGGCAGCAGGAAGTTGTCTCCACCAATTATTGTTTTCTTCCTATAATGTGGTCCAATTGATCGCCTTAAGTTTGGGCCGATGCTTTAGCGACAGATGATCATAGACGCTGGCTTGTGCTGCCCCCTTGTGCACGTGACGACGATGGGGTCTGCCATTGTATAGTTTCACAGCCACACGCTAAACTAGTGCAAAGCCAGAAAGAAACGAGTTGCTGAATGACATCCCTGTGTGTGCGCCAAGCCTGCAACTTTTGTTGTTTTACCAAGTCTGCATATACAATATGCAGTGGCATCTTTTTTTTTACATTCTTAATATACAGCCCATCATCTGTAATTTGTTGAAAGTATCAAGTTGGTTGAAACCCCTTTGGTCTATGACTCATTCGGCACCATGACAACCAGCTGCTCGTTAAAAATGTGTTTTATTCTTGAGAGATTCTGCGATTGAAGATTTATATTTGTCGTACAGCATACATTGCATGCCTGGCCTTCTGTTTGCATTGTATTGTGAGCACTTTAAAACAAAAAAAAAAGGACAAAAAAAAAAAAGGACAAAAAAAAAAGGTTTTGGGACCACTTTCAGATCCATAGTGCGGCGACGGTACTTCACAGTAAATGCATGTTTTGAATCGTTATGCAATTTTGATTTTCAAACTTTGTACGGAGACAATCGAAGCCAGCCATTAGTCGAGGATCCACCGAACGCTCCATGTAAAGCCAGTGCTCTCATGACTAGATTCAGGAGTTAACTTGGGTACAAAATAATATCCTCGGAGAACCGCAGGACAGACGGTCCAAGTGCCAATGGAAGAGACAAAGAGCTCGACCCACACGTTCGAGACGTCGGTACATCCATTAAGGATTCTGCCAGTGACTGTCTCCGGTACTGAGGATAAAAAAAAGTGCCTTTAAGTATTCACCTGTTCTTAATCCATGACTGCAATTTCCTGAAGGAACGTGCACTTAGTTACTTAGCGACGACCAGTTTGCTCGGTGCAAACCATTGTATTTAATGTGGTACCAAGGGCAGCAGATCAACGATTAAATAAACCAATGTGATGCACTAATGATCTCCGGTGTGAATGTCTCGCATCCTTTCCTGGACAAGTTCAATAATCTACTCGTATTCACCTTGAGGAAACACAAATCATATTTATAGCATTCATTATTTTCCCAGTACATTCCAAGCATTTTCACCAAACTATTTACAAAGTTTTAAAAGTTTACAGTTCGAGAGCTCTTCTTGGATTCCGCAGCTTGTCCTTTGCGGCGGGCACCACGGTGGAGGCTCATCCGAAGATTGGCACGAGGGTTGCCTTTCTCAGCAACTTCAGCCAAAAGAGGAAGATCAGTGGACATTCTTACTGGATTCCTCCGCCTGATCGATCCTCACCTCTTCATCGAGACGTTCCTTCGCTCGAACAATCTGTCCACGTAAACCAGCATTATACCATGAAAGGGGCGAGTAGGCTGGTAAAACACTGCGAAAGAACAATGTCGGTGCTATGAACTTTAAACCCGTTTTCAGGTTTCTCTCAGTGGGACTAAAGTTGTAGGAATTGAAGCATAATTTTAAATTATCGTCGCATTAAACACACCTGGATTTTCAACAAACTTATTAGCAAAATAAGCCGTATGCATCACCAAATAGGTGATCCTCCAGCATCCCTACCTTCGACTGCAGGTAAAACGACCCACCGACAGACTTGTCGTTCACTTTGAACAAATGTTCGTAGTTCTGCAAAGGTATGCACAGGTTAATGCTTAAAATTAGCGAGTTCATAGAACACCTTGCTCCACGCTGTCTTGAGAAGCAAGGACATGGGTGGGGTCTGCGAGCAGCAAATTTGATTGGTCGTGATGACGTAAAATGACATGTTTTGTTCAAGTATTCAGAAACAGGTTTTGAAAGTGTCAATGAAGTCATTTGTGTTCTACAGTGTTCAAGTATATAATTCAAATTAAATTAAATTAAGGTTGTTGTAGAAAATAAAGGAAAAAATATCAGAAATTCACCGCCGTTGCTGCAGCATCTCTTACACCACCTTATCTAACACGTTACATTCATTCTTCGTGCCTGTTTGTGTCCTTTAGGACATCAGAAAACAGTAAGCTTCCTGTTTTCATCGATTTTCAATTTGGTTCGACTGCCAGACAACAACAACAACAACATGCATTTTAAAAGGCCATTTTCCCTGCTCGAGCGGGGGTTAGCCTTGCGGTCCCCATGACAATCTTCTCCATTTTGCCCTATTTTCTGCATCTCTCCTTGTTAACCCCCTTGCCCGCATTTCTTCTTCCACCATCTTTAGCCAAGTCTTTCTCGGTCTTCCCCGTCTTCTACTTCCTTCTACATTCATTTCCATCACTCTTCTCAACCAGTCACTTTCATCCTTCCTCAACACATGACCAAACCATCTCAACCTGTTCCTCTTCACAGCATCAATCACAGGCTCTATTCCCATCATCTTTCGCAATTCATCATTTGTCTTCCTCTCTCTCAACGATACTCCGCACATCCGTCGAACCATTCGCATTTCCACCCTTTCCAACCTTCGTTGCTGCTCTACGTTCATTACCCATGTCTCGCTCCCGTAAATCATAACACTTCTCACACATGCAGCATACACCTTTCCCTTCAGCTTCAACGACACTCCCCTCATCATCAGCACGCCACTCAATTCCCGAAACTTCTTCCATGCACATCTCACTCGAGCAACCGTTGCCGAGTCTGATCCACCTTCTCCATTCAGCATGTCTCCGAGGTAGCAAAATGTTTTCACACCTTCCAGCTTCACGCCGTCTCCAAGATCCAACTCAACATTTCCTCCATCTGCAGCTCCCTCTGTGCACACCTTACATTTGAATGTAGCTGCCACACTGGTTAATGACCCTCTCAGACCACTACATTTTTGATGAACCCACTCAGCGCACATTGTACACTGAATGGAGTTCACTCCGACACCCTTCCTACACACAGCACAGGGCCACTTCCCAGTTCTTTCCACCTCACCACATGCTTTACCACTTGCCATCACCTTCGTCTTTCCGATATTCACCTTCAGACCTTTTGTCTCCATACATTCCTTCCACGTGTTCATCTTTTCCTTCAGTCCATCCATACTTTCCGCAATCAACACCAGATCATCTGCATACAACAACTCCCACGGTAAACCCTCCTTTACGTTCTGAGCCAGCACCTCCATCACAGCTACAAATAGTAGTGGACTTAGTACCGACCCCTGATGCACTCCCACCTTCACCTCAAACTCACCACTGTTCCCGTCCTTCGTCCTTACAGCTGTGCGCGCTCTTTTGTACATTGCCATCACTACTCTGATCAACCATTCCTCCACTCCTAACTTCCTCAATGCCCATGTCAATACTCCCAGACTGCCAGACAGAGACAGGGTAACCTAGAACGGCATTCGGTAGAGCACAAACCTCTGCCAGGCTGAACAGTTTGTTTTGTATCCCACTGATGGGCCGGATCGGGATTCGGACCTCAACTAAAATCGAATTGGCTTGTTCTTGTCACCTAACCAACTCGTCCGCAGAGTATAGTCATAACTTGCTCACAACCTTTTGAGATATCGTGCTATGAATCGCTTTTCGCCCCACTCTCAATGGTGAAGAATCACTTAAAAATCAAATAATTCTCGTATCTGAATCCATATTCAGATCTTCACCAAAATTGAATCGATTCGTCCTTTTCACACACCCAACCTCTCCACCAGGTTTCATCCAAATCCGTCCATAAGTTTTTGAGATGCCGTGCTATATGTCTGTGTTAGCCCCATCACTCAATGGTGAATAATCACTTAGAAAATGAAATAATTCTCGTATCCGAATCCATATTCAGATCTTCACCAACATTGAATCGATTAGCCCTTGTCACACACCCAACCTCTCCACCAGGTTTCATCCAAATCCGTCCATAATTTGACATATCCTGCTAGGTATAGTTTTTGGCCCTATCTCCCAATGGTGAAGAATAACTTTAAAAATTCTAGTAGCCAGATCCGAATCCGGATCTTCACCAAAATCAAACATTTCGTCCTTGTCACATACGCCACATCTCTGCCAAATTTCGTCCGAATCCGTCCACAACTTTTTCAAATATCTTGTTTCCACAAACAAACAAATGGACAAACAGACAGAGGTGAAAACATAACCTCCATCCACCTCCGGTGGTGGAGGTAAATATTATCTCGCTCCTCCTGCGTGATCGGGAGGAATTTGGAGTCAAAGTACGGTACTGCTAAGCTACAGGTTCGTTTTCCGATTCGTTTTGAAAAATATAACATTAAATTAAAATAAAGTTGTTCTTCAATCATGAACTGACATTTCTGGAAAGAAAGAGTAAACCAATTCGTCTCGCGCACGCGAGGTAATAAACCTTATTTGATGACATTTTGATATTCCTTAAATCAAAATTGACTCGAGGTACAAACATCTCAATATAAAAAATAAATAACCACCTTTAGAGGCCATTTTTCCCCGCAAGCGGGGGTTGGCCTTTTTCGGGCACCGTGGTTGTTGTTGTTTTTTTGGTCCCCTTTTTGAAGCAATGTTTTACGGCCGGATGCCCTTCCTGACGCCAACCCTTTTTGCCGCCTTTAACGACAAACAGGGAATTACCAGTGAACTGGTACTCAATTAGCCGACCTCGGAAGGATGACAGGCTGAGTCAACCCCCCTGGCGTTAATTCAGCAATCGACCGGGATTCGAACCCAGGATCCTAGGATCCTAAGCCAGCACCCTAGCCGCTAGCCCAACACCAGGGTTAACACCTGGTTAACACCAGGTTAACACCAGGTTATCTCAATGCTGCAGAAAACTTAGGAATACGACTTGCCGTTCTGAAGTTGATTATGTAAAGACAGAGGGATTATGGGATATTGGGATAGTCCGTGCGCACTCGCCTTGGAGCTGTCCAACTGGGATTCAAATCTCGACCCGGCAATAAACTGCCACCCCGGTGCTTCATCACGTGCGGAGAGATGCAAAAAAAAAATGTTCATACCGTCCATTGGGAGGACGTTAAGCAAGAGGACCCGTCGGCCAACACTCACTGGTCATTCGTTGGTGGACCTTAAATTCAGGAAGGTGAGTAATCATGGGAACACTGTACAAATTATAAATGCTTGCCAAAATCATGTTCGGTCGAACGTCAGGCCTGGCCACAAGGTTCGCAAAACCTGGGCCAATAAGGATCCTTGACCGACCCCCACACAGAGGTGGGAATAACGTGGGTCGTTGAAGCAGTAGAGGTGGATAACAGGATACGGATACGGATAAATAAATAAAAACACCTTTTAGAGGCCATTTTTTCCCTGCAAAGCGGGGGTTGGCCTTTTTCGGGCACCGTGGTTGTTGTTGTTTTTGTTGGTCCCCTTTTTGAAGCAATGTTTTACGGCCGGATGCCCTTCCTGCCGCCAAACCTGTTTGTCGCCTTTTACGACAAGCAGGGAATTACCAGTGAACTGGTACTCAATTACGGATACGGCTACTGATACGGATACGGATACATGAAAGCAAATTCGAGTGGTCACAGACTTCGACCGCAAAGTTCAATATCTTGAGTGCAAGGTAACTTTATCAAACCCATCCCAACTCCACAGCATTTTCAAGTGCTCACTACAACGTGTGATCGGGCCCACAAATCCCTGACGATCCAACTCTTATCATGGACCAATTGAATTGAAATTCCAAATTGGTCTTATAACGGACCGTGGCCAACCTGCTTAAGGAGACAAGACGTAGCAAACGCGACTTGCCTTGGCGATATCGACTGGGTCCACAGAGGTCACATTGAGTATTTGTTTGGCTTCCTGGAGACTCAATCCAGCCAAGCTGCTCGCGGCTGCAGATTCCTCGCCAGCACGTCCCTTACCCCGGGCTTGCGCTGCCGCCTGGCTTGCTGGACGCAACACGGTACAAAGTATTCCACAGTCAGATTCCGGGATTTTGTCTGGGAGCAGGAAGCTTGGTACAGGTGAGGGAGAATTAATGAAGTTAAAGGTGCAAGGAAAAGGTAAATCAAAGGGAGGGGAGCGAGATATAGGGGGTTATCGACTTTTTTTTTTTTTTTTTTGCATACAAGATTGAGGCTCGTGTATGAGCAAACATTAATGACAAAAAAAAAAAACAGACACATAAGCCAAAATAAAGGGAGCGGGAGACAAGATGGGGAGAGAGGAGGAAGCACACAAGCACAACATTTGAGAGCAGGGACATCGGGAGATCTGTGGGAGGGAGAGGGCTTGGGGGGAGGAGGTGTGGGAAGGGGGGAGGGGGGGGAAAGAGGTCAAAAACACCTGCAAACTTACCTACAAACTCTTGGCGCACAGCTCTTGTGAAGGCACGGGTCACTACCTGCGCTCCGAGCACAATGACCTGGACCAAGTACTTCGCCTACAAAACACAAACAAAATTCCAAGCACATTTTGTATACTGAATCGAGGCTCGTGAAAGAGCTGACATTTACTTCACAAACAAATCAACCAGACAAACAAAATATATAAAAAGAGGGAGCAGAAGACAAGAGAAGGGGAAGCACACAAACACTTTAGAGCACACAACATTTAAGAGCAGGGAGATGTGTGGGAGGGAGAGGGCTTGGGGGGAGGAGGCGTGGGAAGCGGGGGGGAGAAGTATAAAACACAAGGACACCAAGGACTTCCAGGACATAAGTTGGTATTTCAAAAAAGTGGAATTGGGGTGAAATTAGCAGGGGTAGAAAAGATCAATGTTTTGGATGGGGGAGGATAAGAGATGGTGGTGAACAGCTGTTTTAAAGACCTGGAGGGTGGAGTGGGATTGAAGAGAGTGAGGGAGTTTGTTCCAGAGGCGGGAGAAAAGAGGAATGAAGGAGTGAAGGTGAGCAGAGTCTTGATTTTGGCAGTTTAACCATAAGAGGGTTGCAGGCAGATCTTGTGCGACCTGTAGGAATATTTGCGGGGCAGAGCCCAGAGAGCTGGGGGGGGGGGGGGGGGGCAAGGCCAGAGAGGAGTCGGTAGAAGACGGAAAGACCACCAACCTGCCTGCGGTGAGTGAGTGAGAGGCCCTTGGAGTTAGCTTCATCGCGGGAGATTCCAATGATTCTGAATGTTTTGCTTTCAACAGCGTGAAGACGAGCTAGGTGTGAGGCAGGAGCACCAGCCCAGAGGGGGGAACAGTATTCCATTGAGTTGCAGATGAAAGCCTTGTATGTGGTGAGGAGCTCAGGTGTGCCAAGGAAGGACTTCGCACGACGGAGGATGCCCAGTCGGCGACTGGCTTTGGAGGTCAGCTTGGAAATGTGGTTTTCCCAGGAAAGATCATGGCAGATAGTGAGACCCAAAAGGTTGAGTGACAGAACTTCTTGGAGAGGATTATTCAGAAAGTGGATGGGAGGGTTGTCTAGTCGGTCTTTTCGGAGACATCGTTTGCAACGATGCAACATTTAGTTTTAGGGTTCATCGATTAGATACATAAGTATGGTAACATGCATGACATCCCATTCCATGACAATTATTGCCTCGTTCTTGTGGGAGAGTTTGGCCCAAGTCTTTCACCAACCGGATGGCCAGGCATGACGTTCAACTAAAGTTAGGGCAGGAATTTGGGGAATTTTTTTTTCATGATGCCAGTGATTCCTCGCTTATTCTTTGCGAAGGACACCGTGGGATCTTTAACGTCCACCAACGAATGCTGGCACACTGCCTGGATTCGAACCCAGGCTATAACTAGCCTAGGCCATCATCATGCGTACGTAATAAGTACATAACCCCTTACTCATCGTGACGTCACAGTTACGGTAAGGTACACGTACACCGCACGACTGTACTGAGAACCGCAAGCACCCACTGAACTCTCGGCAGCACGTGTCGATGTGTCGATAAACGATGTGTCGCAGCACGTGTCGATAAACACAAAACAGACCGTAACGGATCTCCATACATACCATTCGTCCAGCCCCAGTGCCGGGTCGATCACCTTTGGTCGACGCCGGGACGAAAACGAGCCGGTAAGTACAAACCGGAAACTCTCCCCTCGACTCCTCTGTATCCTCTGCGTGCCCTCGACTCCTCGGAGCGGCCGATAAGGACTTACTAAGATCTACAACGATCTATAATAAATTACGCCAACCGCAGTGCTCAAATCGCCAAGACGAGAGCTTATACACCGCCACATGTTTCCTCGTTCATCACAAATAATTAACGATAAACCCGATTAGCATCAATCATTCGTTCCCTTTATAAGCGCTGCACATTTTATGTAAACGGACATTCCGGATGTACGGGCACAATGACGTCACGTTTGAAGTAATATCCCATGGAATACAGCAGGAAGCTATTGTTTTACTTTTAATAATCATATTAAGCGAAAGAATATTCAATTCCACCATTTATTTCTGATTAAATTATACACAAAAAAGAGCACTTTTGAAACATAAAATGCAGACAATGGTCGGGATGATAGAGGGTGTGCCTGTGACGTCACTACATTTTCGATCCGCCATCTTGGAGTACAAGCAAACAAAGCCAAACTTCACGTGGACCGTGGACTGCATCATTGTGTTTACTTTTGTTAGAAGGGGAGTTAAATGGTGAATGCTTACGCTGTATTTCGCTGTGGCAATTTACCTATAGGGAGGATTGTTTGTCGTATCATGAACTCCCTACACGCAACCATATAAATATTTTAATATGGAGGCTTGACTTCAAGTTAGGAGGGACATTCAAAATGGATGTGGAATGAAATTCTCAAAGTAGTTCGAGAAACAGCAAATATATTTTATTCCTCAATATCAATAATTATGTGCATGATGTTAGGGCACAATTTTTTGTCCTTTGGTGTGAAGAGCTATACATCATCCATGTACAGCTGGCTTGGGATCCAAAGGTCCTGAGTTTGATTTCTATCCAACCATTGAATTAGCACCAGGTGGGGTTGACTCAGCTTGTCATCCTTCTGAGGTTGGTGAAATGAGTACCTGTCATGTATATAAATATAAAAAATAACCACCTTTAGAGGCCATTTTTCCCCGCAAAGCGGGGGTTGGCCTTTTTCGGGAACCGTGGTTGTTGTTGTTTTTTGGTCCCCTTTTTGAAGCAATGTTTTACGGCCGGATGTCCTTCCTGACGCCAACCCTTTTTGCCGCCTTTAACGACAAACAGGGAATTACCAGTGAACTGGTACTCAATTAGCCGACCTCGGAAGGATGACAGGCATGTATGCAGTGCAAATATTCACCGTTGTATCCCTACACCGGGACCGGGTTGTATCCCTACGCCAGAGCTCGGATAGCGCTGCTGGGAATCAGGCCTTGATCGGCAGAGTGAATAAACGCGTACGACAATTGATCGCAGTTTGTCGAGATACTTTACATGGCGACGAGGATAAACATCTAGACCATGACTTCTTTCGGCCATATCGATGAATTCGACCCTCATGAGGGGGATTTTGACACGTATTCTGAGCGGTTGTCTTTCTACTTCGAGGCGAACGGCATCGCGACCGAAGCCCGGATGAAGGCCGTCTTCCTGTCCGTTTGCGGAGGTGAGACGTTCACACTTGTTAAAAACCTGATTCGGCCTCGGACAATCCAGGAGCTCACGTATGCAGAGCTCAAGGCCGCTTTGAAGGAACATTGCAACCCATCTCCTTCAGTCATCCTGTGTCGGTTTAATTTTTACATGTGCAGACAGCAGCAAGGTCAGTCGATCGCAGACTTCATTGCACACCTCAAAAAACTGTCACATCTGTGTGAGTTTGGGGACACGATCGATGATATGCTTCGTGATTTGCTGGTGGTTGGCATGTCCGATGACCGCACTCGTAGACGCCTGCTTGCTGAGAGAAGACTGACGTTCCAAAATGCCAGAGACACCGCCATTTCCATGGAAAGTGCTGAACGCAACGCTACAAGCATCGGTGCCACTCGCTCGTCTGGTACCAGCCCTGCTGTGAATCGGTTGGATCATGTTCAGCCAAAACGTTGGAACAAGGCTCCTCGTCAGAAGCCAGTGCAGTCTCAAACCCACAACAACTGTTTTCGGTGCAACGGAAAGCACCCTCCGGAGACGTGTCGGTTCAAAGATGCCACCTGCCATTTCTGTTCAAAAACTGGCCATATTGCTCCAGCTTGCATCACTCGCAAATCGGGAAAAGGAAAAGCTGCTGACAAGATTCATCAGTTTATCGGTTCGGAGGAACCCGAGCTTGACCAGGTGAGCTCTGTTTCCGACAACTCAGAATCGTATGACCTGCTTCATATTGATTCTCACCATAGGCGGGACCCTCTTCTTGCCAATGTTGTCGTCAACAATCGACCATTGCAAATGGAGGTCGACACTGGTGCGGCCGTCTCGCTCATCAGCCATGCTGTTTTCACAAACCTGTGGAGTGATGCTGACCGACCCCATCTGAAACCTACTACCTATGGACTCTCCACCTATACAGGTGAGAAGATTGTTCCCTGCGGTACATGTGACGTCACGGTGGGCTACGATAACCGTGAGTTTCACCTACCCCTGATCGTCATTCCTGGAAAGGGCCCTTCCTTACTCGGCAGGAACTGGTTGAGCATAATTCGACTGAAGTGGGAAAGCATTCATCAACTCCGGGCAGCCAACGTTTCTTCTACCGCAGCATACACACTCAAAAATGTGCTGGATACGTACCCAGATGTCTTCAAGGATGAGCTTGGAACCTTGAAAGGACATACGGCTAAACTCAGGGTTGACCGGGATGCCAATCCTATATTTTGCAGGGCTCACCCAGTCCCTTTCGCCCTGCGTGAGCGGATTGACAAGGAACTGGATCATCTTGAAAATCTGGGGATCATCGAGCAAATCCAGTATGCCGAATGGGCGGCGCCCATCGTTCCGGTCATAAAATCGGACCAGTCCATCCGCATATGTGGAGATTATAAAATGACCGTGAACAGGTGTTCTTCATTGGATAAATATCCAATCCCGAGGATCGAAGACCTCTATGCTCATCTCACGGGAGGCAAGACTTTTACGAAACTCGATCTCAAATCCGCCTATCTACAGCGCTGCTTGGACGAGAATTCGAAACAGTATCTTACCATCAACACGCATCGTGGGTTGTACAGGTACCACCGACTTAGTTTTGGAGTGAAATCTGCACCTGGAATTTATCAGCGTGTCATGGACAGTTTGTTTGCCGCCGAACGCAACGTCGTTTGTTACCAGGATGATATTCTGGTTACTGGTCGTACGGACGCGGAACATCTACAGAACCTGGAGAGAGTTCTGAAGAAGATTTCGGACTCCGGCCTACGTTTGTGTCGAGACAAGTGCAGGTTTATGGTGCCATCAGTCACGTACCTGGGTCATACGATTGATGCCGAGGGTCTACACCCGACAGATGAGAAAGTCCGAGCTATCAAGGATGCTCCTGCTCCACGAGATGTGACCGAATTGAAGTCATACCTCGGTTTGCTTCAGTTCTATGGTCGTTACATCCCGAATGTGACCGACGTTTTGGGCCCCCTTTATCGGCTTTTGAGGAAAGGAGTCTCCTGGAGCTGGGGGTTTACTGAACAATCAGCATTCCAGACCTCTAAGGATCTGCTCAAATCGTCCAATGTTCTCGTTCATTTTGATCCAGAGAAGGATCTTGTGCTGACATGCGATGCCTGTCGGTATGGAGTGGGGAGTGTATTATCACACATGATGCCTGACGGTACGGAAAGACCGGTTGCATTTGCATCCAGAACGTTGTCCCCGGCAGAGAAAAACTATTCCCAACTTGACAAGGAAGGATTGGGAATCGTTTTCGGCGTCGGCAAATTTCGCCAGTACCTTCTTGGACATCATTTCACGATTCGCACTGATCACAAGCCGCTGATCAGTCTGTTTGGTCCAACTAAGGCGACATCTGACACACTACCGCCCAGGATCATCCGCTGGTCCCTGTTTCTCGCTGCTTATGACTACACCATATGTTATAAGCCCGGTTCGTCTATCACAAATGCAGATGCCATGAGTCGGTTACCCCTTCCAGAATCCGTTGATGATTCGCCTACACCAGGATCCATTATCGCACTGATGGATAATCTGGAAGATTGTGCTGTCGATTCCGGCCAGATCCGCACTCATACTCGACGAGACCCCGTTCTGTCCAGAACTGTCCAGGCTGTACAGCTTGGATGGCATTTGCTACCTGAGGGTGACCCAGATTTTGCGGCTTTTAAAGCACGTAAAAACGAACTCGGCGTGGAAAATGGTTGCCTTCTATGGGGATGTCGTGTCGTGATCCCGAAAAATCTGCGTTCCAGGGTCATGGATGAAATCCATGACTGTCACCCCGGGATTGTGAAGATGAAGTCACTCGCCAGAAACTATGTGTGGTGGCCGAATCTTGATGCTGATATCGAACATCATGTTCGACATTGTTACCCCTGCCAGAGCACCCGGAATACACCTGCGAAAGCGCCACTGCATCCCTGGGAATGGCCCAGCGAACCGTGGCATCGCCTACATCTCGATTATGCCGGGCCTATTAACGGCAGCATGATTCTAATAATTTCGGACGCGCACACAAAATGGATTGATGCCTATGTGACGCGTGGTACTACGTCAGCCATTGTCATCGAAAGACTCAGACGCTGTTTCGCCACTCATGGTCTGCCCAGGATGATCGTGAGTGATAACGGTTCGTGTTTTTCCAGTACCGAGTTTGCCAAGTTCACACGTCGCAACGGCATCAAACATAAGTTTGTCAGCCCACATCACCAGGCTTCAAATGGCTTGGCCGAACGATCCGTAGGAATCATCAAATCCGGATTGCAGAAACTTCAGGCGGGAACCCTGGAAACAAAGCTGTCTCGTCTCCTGTTCAAATACCGTATCATGCCACAATCAACAACCGGTGCAGCTCCGTCTGAGTTATTGATGAAACGACACTTGAGATTGACACTTGACAATCTCAAACCAGACATATCATCAAATGTTTATCAGAGCCAGCTTAATCAAAAGTTGGTGCACGATAAGACGTCCAACAGTCGATGTATCAACATTGGAGATCCAGTGTTTGCCCGAAATTTTGGTGCAGGTGCGACGTGGCTACCGGGAGACATCATCGAGAAGCCAGGTCCACTGTCCAGTGTGATTCGCCTGCAGGACGGCCGCGAAATTCGTCGACATCAGGACCACATAACCTACCGTCACTGTGAGTCGATGGAGCCTGTAGCATCGTCACAGTCAGGACAACAGTTCGACCCGCCACTGCCGGAGATCGTCGTGGCCGCTCCAGCCGGCTCGGATGCCCCGAAAACCTCTGCAAACGCTACACCCTTCGTGGAGACCAAAGGAATCACCTCGGACTCTGTATCCACTGGTACACCGCGACCCAAAGGAATCACCTCGGACTCTGTATCCACTGGTACACCGCGACGCTCAATGCGTGAGAGAAAAGCACCCGACCGGTTGAATCTTTGAAGATGTTTTTTTTTCACGTTGACACATGTTCTATTTTCACGTATTTTCATTATTCTCATAACCGTTTGCACACATATTTTCACATGTTTTGGAAATGTTGCTTTTGAAATGTCAATTCTGGAAATCTAGCACGTATTGCTCGTGGTAATTTTGGACTTAAAGGGGAGGATGTCATGTATGCAGTGCAAATGTTCACCGTTGTATCCCTACACCGGGACCGGGTTGTATCCCTACGCCAGACCTCGGATGGCGCTGCTGTGAATCGGGCCTTGATCGGCAGAGTGAATAAACGCGTACGACAATTGATCGCAGTTTGTCGAGATACTTTACAGTACCGTGCTAGTGTACTAGTAATATGGGCACTGCATTAGCAGCACAACCACACCTTCAGCCAATGATGCTACTTGCAGTTCTGTGCTGCTTATGAAAAAAGAACAAGTGAATCCACTTGGATTCCGCCCAGGTTGGCACATGGAAATTATGATGTAGCATAATTATCATCTCGGGTCAAGATTTGAAATTATGCCATGGTTTTTGTAAAATTGCTACTAGTATTCACATTATGTACTTTCACCAAAACATACATCATCATAGAAACATACATAGAATTTGGGTCCTCTGGGTCATTTGGGTCCTCTGGGTCATTTGGGTCCTCTGGGTCATTTGGGTCCTCTGGGTCATTTGGGTCCTTTGGGTCATTTGGGTCCTCTGGGTCATTTGGGTCCTCTGGGTCATTTGGGTCTTCTGGGTCCTCTGGGTCATTTGGGTCCTCTGGGTCATTTGGGTCCTCTGGGTCATTTGGGTCCTCTGGGTCATTTGGGTCCTCTGGGTCATTTGGGTCATTTGGGTCCTCTGGGTCATTTGGGTCCTCTGGGTCATTTGGGTCCTCTGGGTCATTTGGGTCATTTGGGTCCTCTGGGTCATTTGGGTCCTCTGGGTCATTTGGGTCCTCTGGGTCATTTGGGTCCTCTGGGTCATTTGGGTCCTCTGGGTCATTTGGGTCCTCTGGGTCATTTGGGTCCTCTGGGTCATTTGGGTCCTCTGGGTCATTTGGGTCCTCTGGGTCATTTGGGTCCTCTGGGTCATTTGGGTCCTCTGGGTCATTTGGGTCCTCTGGGTCATTTGGGTCCTCTGGGTCATTTGGGTCCTCTGGGTCATTTGGGTCCTCTGGGTCATTTGGGTCATTTGGGTCCTCTGGGTCATTTGGGTCCTCTGGGTCATTTGGGTCATTTGGGTCCTCTGGGTCATTTGGGTCCTCTGGGTCATTTGGGTCCTCTGGGTCATTTGGGTCCTCTGGGTCATTTGGGTCCTCTGGGTCATTTGGGGCCTCTGGGTCATTTGGGTCCTCTGGGTCATTTGGGTCCTCTGGGTCCTCTGGGTCATTTGGGTCCTCTGGGTCATTTGGGTCCTCTGGGTCATTTGGGTCCTCTGGGTCATTTGGGTCCTCTGGGTCATTTGGGTCCTCTGGGTCATTTGGGTCCTCTGGGTCATCTGGGTCATTTGGGTCATTTGGGTCCTCTGGGTCATTTGGGTCATTTGGGTCCTCTGGGTCATTTGGGTCCTCTGGGTCATTTGGGTCCTCTGGGTCCTCTGGGTCATTTGGGTCATTTGGGTCCTCTGGGTCATTTGGGTCCTCTGGGTCATTTGGGTCCTCTGGGTCATTTGGGTCCTCTGGGTCATTTGGGTCATTTGGGTCATTTGGGTCCTCTGGTTCATTTGGGTCCTCTGGGTCATTTGGGTCCTCTGGGTCATTTGGGTCCTCTGGGTCATTTGGGTCCTCTGGGTCATTTGGGTCCTATATTCCTATCCTATAACATATATATCCTATAACCTATCCTATATATATCCTATATCATATAACATATATCCTATATATCCTATAACATAACATATAACAAATATATCCTATATTATGTACTAGCGAGCGGCCGCGTACCAGCCAAAGGGGTAGCCCATGGTTAGCCTAAATATAGATTTGATGACGTCATGTTTACACATCTGAGCGACAGAAACTGGCTACACATCTGAGCGACAGAAACGGAGCTTCACTTTTGGAGAGACAGAAATTCCCAGGCAAACGCTATAACGCACCAGGTTTACAACCTGTGCGTTAATAAGTAGCTGTATCACCTTCCCTGCTTCTTTTGACATTCGCTTATTGGTTGTCAGGGTGTATCCATGTCCTTTCTCATAAATGAGGTTGCTCGGTGGGTCCAGAGTCAGGCAAAACGGGAGGGGAGAAAGGCTATCTCCCTGGACAATCCCTCAATGTATCTTCACTTCTGGAATTTTGATCTTTCCTTCCGAATGCTCTAATTTATCAATGTGATATTCCAGAGCTCCGTTGCTTTCCCAATCAGTTTGATTATTTGGGGGTTGATCTTGTGCAATCGCATGCATTTTATCATCCATGAATGTGGGACACTATCAAAACACCACTGACGCACCTTCCTGAGCAAGGGCTACACTGGGTGGTTTACCATTGCCTTCCCAGTAGTAGTTAAGGCAGGAATTTCGAATTTGTTCAGTTGCCTACCCTTCGCAAAGGACTCCGAGAGATCTTTAATGTCCACCAACTGGACCCGGTAGACTGGATGCCCAGACGTTAAATTAAGCTGGGTTGGGACATGGGTCATAAACAGGATCTCGCGAGATCTTGGAGACGGCGGCAGGGATTTTCGAAGCTCCACACGGTCTCCACGTTTTTCGAAGTTAAGTCTGTTCACAATTGTATTTTGTCGAAACTGTATTTATATTTCGGTGTGTGAAGTTATTGTGTGCAACTTTGGTTGTTTCTCGGTGTTTATCTTTCATAAATTGATCGTCTGTTTGCCGTGTCGCGAGCAAGGCCTTGTACAGTGTGCACTGTACAACCTTGAGGCTTTGTTTTTCTCTCAGTGGTCCGTCGTTTGTGATCCAATAACTTTCGTTCTCTGTATTCCCAGTCTTTTCACCCATAGCCTACTTCCTTGTGTAAATCTCAACTCAAAAAAAAAAAAAAAAAAAAAAAAAAAAACATTTCTTTCTCTGTTCTCATTCGTTTATTCATTCTTATTCGTGCGTTCGTTCTTCGACCACGTGTTTCTCCCCCATTTCCATTTCCCCAGATAGTTTTCACTCATTAACCTTCAATGTTTACACTTTCCCCTCAAGTTATGTATTCCGTCATATTTTATAACACCTTTTTCTTCTTCTTCTTTAAAAGGCTGCTTTCGACTTGCTCACCAAATCAATTCATCCCAAAAAAAAAATCCATCTCCTATAGTGCCTTTTTTCTACATTCCCTAAACTCTCCTGCACTCCATCCTCCATCCAGCGTCCTTAAACGTATTTTTAACTCGAAGGTCACAAGAAACTCATTTTGCAATAAATGTTCGTTTCCCATAAATCGTACACTTTCAAAAATCCAATCTCACCCCTCCCCTCCAAATCTTCCCCATAACCCCTCCCCTCCAAATCTTCCCCATCACCCCTCCCCTCCAAATCTTCCCCATCACCCATCCCTTTCAAATCTCCCCCCTTGCCCCCTCCCTCCTAAACTACCCCCTCACCCCTCCCCGCCAAGACGCCCCCTCGCCCCTCCCCTCCTAGACTCCTGCCTCACCCCTCCCCTCCAAATCTCCCCCATATCCCATCCCTTTCAAATCCCTCCCCTTGTCCCTTCCCTCCCAAACTCCCCCCTCACCCCTCCCCTTCAAATCTCCCCACCCTCATTGCTTCTCAATTTCCCCCCTCTCACTCCCCCTCCTCAAAGCATCCTCCCCGCTTCTTCCCCCTTCAAACTCTCACCTCCATCTCCCCCAACCTTCTGCCTCGCTCTTCCCCCTCCTCAAATAACACCTCATTGTGGCTCACCCAATCACCATCAAACCTTTTGTCCGCCCCATCCTTCCCTTTCTCCGAGCTATTCTGAAATCTCTGACACACCTTCAACAGCTCTCCCTACCTCTTCCACCTCTTCCACATCTTACCCTACCCCTCCTCCCCCCTGTTCTGTATCTGATGCTCCCCCTTCCTCTTCATTAACGGTATGGACCTCAAACATCCGGGGCCTTCGTTCAAACTTAACTGATCTCTCCATACAGGTTGCTTCTGTCAAACCAGACGTGATCTGCTTAACAGAAACTTTCCTCCTTTATGATGTCTCTGATTCCATAGTATCTCTCCCGGGCTACTCCCTCCTCCGGTATGATAGACCTGAGCCTCGTCCTGGAGGCGGGGTTGCTATCTTTATCAAAAACTCTCTTCCTCACTCGCCCTGCACTGCACTCTCTCCACCTCACCCCCAGGAATACCTCTGGCTACGGCTTCCCCTTCGCTCCCACCTCTTGTTCATATGTGTGTTGTACCGTCCACCAAACAGTGATGACTCCATCTACATCTCGCTGTCTGATGATATGGACCAACTTCTATCTACTCATCCCAACTCTCTCTTCCTCATATGTGGTGATTTCAACTGTCATCATGCCAGTTGGCTGGGTGTGGGTACCTCTCTCACCAGCCATGGCTCCTCAGCAAAGGACTTCTGCGACTCACTGGGACTGACACAATCTGTCAATTTCCCGACCCGGATCTCAGTCAACGGAACATCTTCTCTTCTGGACTTGGTTATGACTAACTTCCCTGAAAATGTCTGCTGCTCTTCTTCTGCTCCGATCGGATCATCTGATCATGTCCTTGTTAAAGTGGACATCTCTCTGACCATCCTCAGGGAGCCTGCTCAGCGTCGACGAGTCTGGCATTTCACTCAGGCCAACTGGCACGGTCTTCAAGCAGCCATCAATCATCTGGACTGGTCTCCCATCTCTACCACCTCTGACATCAACTCATCCTGGGAATTCTTCCAAAGTAAATTGCTCTCTCTCATGCACAGATTTATCCCATCTCGTCTTCAGTTGTCATACCCTTCCTCCCGTCCATGGTACACGGAATCTTGTGGTGAGGCTGTTGCCCAGAAACAACTTGCCTTCGTCTCCTGGAAAGCAAATCCAACGGAAGGAAATCTCATTTCCTTTCACAAAGCCCGAAACAAGTGTGTGTCCACCCTCAGGAGAGCCAGGAAAGAATATCTCTCCGTTCTCAAGACCGAACTCTCTTATCTGTCTCCCTCTTCCAAATCCTGGTGGCGTCTGGTCAAATCCGTTTCTGGTGTTTGTTCCCCCTCCATCCCCTCCCTTACCTCAAACGGCTACACAGCTGACTCCGCACGTGAAAAAGCTGAATGCCTCAACTCTGTGTTTGCCTCTAAATCTTGTGTCCCAAACCCATCCCTCTCTGTACCCACCATACCCAGTCGTACCCTGCTGCTCCTGGACTCCGTGTCCTTTCCTCCTGACAAGGTGGAAAAGTTTCTGTCAACCCTCGACTCTGATTCTGCAACTGGACCCGACGGCATCAGCCCACGGGTCCTAAAATCCTGCTCTGCTGCTCTATCTCACCCTCTCTCTGTTCTCTTCACCCTCTCTTTTGCTCAAGGTCAACTGCCATCTGCTTGGAAATCAGCCAACATCACCGCTTTGCACAAAAAAGGTGCAAAAACAGATCCTAGCAACTACAGACCAATCAGCCTTCTCCCAATTATCAGCAAAGTCATGGAATCCATCATTGCTTCTGATATGAAATCTTTCCTCTTCTCCAATGGCTTGATCTCTGATCATCAATTTGGTTTCA
This sequence comes from Myxine glutinosa, assembly GCF_964187855.1. Taxonomy (NCBI): domain Eukaryota; kingdom Metazoa; phylum Chordata; class Myxini; order Myxiniformes; family Myxinidae; genus Myxine; species Myxine glutinosa. The sequence goes on from NC_136265.1 coordinate 50,065,124, forward strand.
GACCAGGTCACTCTACTCTGGACATGCTGCTTCTGCTGTCTCAACAATGGATGGAGGTCCTCAATGCCAAACAGGAAATTAGAGCTGTCTCCCTCGACATATCACGTGCCTTCGACACGGTCTGGCACCCCGCTCTGCTCACCAAACTCTCCTCCTTTGGTATCCATGGAAATCTCCACGCATGGCTGGCGGACTTCCTCTCTAGTCGTCGTCAACGTGTGGCCCTGAATGGGTTTCTCTCATCTCCTCTTCCTGTTCAGGCTGGAGTTCCCCAAGGCAGTGTTCTGGGCCCCGTGCTTTTTCTGGTCTTCATCAATGATCTCTCTGACTCTCTCGAAAATCCTCTCTATCTCTTTGCTGATGACTCCACTCTCTGCCGCTCCATTCCTCTTCCCTCAGATCGGCAGTCTGCTGCCTCCTCACTCTCTGAAGACCTGGACAAAATCACAGACTGGTCAAACAAGTGGAACATGTCTTTCAATCCTGACAAATCTCACACTCTTACTATGTCTCTCCGAAAAGATCGACTGGACAACCCTCCCATCTACTTTCTCAACAATCCTCTCCAAGAAGTTCTGTCGCTCAAGATTTTGGGTCTCACTATCTGCCATGATCTTTCTTGGGAAAACCACATTTCCAAGCTGGCCTCCAAAGCCAGTCGCCGACTGGGCATCCTCCGTCGTGCAAAGTCCTTCCTCGGCACACCTGAGCTCCTCACCACATACAAGGCTTTCATCCGCAGCTCAATGGAATACTGTTCTCCCCTATGGGCCGGTGCTCCTGCCTCACACCTAGCTCGGCTTCACGCTGTTGAAACCAAAGCTTTCAGAATTATTGGAATCTCCCGCGATGAAGCTATCTCTGAGGGCCTTTCACTCACTCACCGCAGGCAGGTAGGTGGTCTTTCTGTCTTCTACCGACTCCTCTCCGGCCTTGCACCCCCAGCTCTCTCTGTGCTCTGTCCCCCAAATATTCCTACAGGTCGCACAAGATCTGCCAGCAACCCTCTGATGGTTAAACTGCCGAAATCTCGGCTCTCCGCTCACCTTCACTCTTTCATTCCTCTTTTCTCCCGCCTCTGGAACAAACTACCTCACTCCCTTCAATCCCACTCCTCCCTCCAGGTCTTTAAAACAGCTGTTCACCACCATCTCTTATCTTCCCCCATCCAAAACCTTGATCTTTTCTACCCCCGCTAATTCACCCCAGATCCACCTTGTTTGAAATTCCAACTTCTTTCCTGTAAGTCCTGGCAGGGTCCATATGTTTTATACCTCTCCCACTGCCCCCTTCCCACGCCCCCCCCCCCCCCAAAGCCCGCGCCCTCTCTCAGATCTCTCGATGTCTCCATGTCTCTCGGTCCCTGCTCTCAAATGTTGTGTTTGTGTCCTTCCCCCTCTCTCCCCATCTTGTCTACCGCTCCCTATGTTATATGTTTTATGTGTCGGTTTGTCTTTCTGTGTGATTAATGTTCGCTCTTTCACGAGCCTCGAACTTGTATACAAAAAAAAAAAAAAAAAAAAAAAAAAAAAAAAAAAAAAAAAAAAAAAAAAAAAAAAAAAAAAAAAAACATTCCCCAGTCGACCCCACATTAAGGTCGGAATAATTTGAGCCGTTAAATAAGGAGCAAATGTTGGATTGGCAAAGTGAATGTGAAAACACAACAATGGCGACGTTGTGATTTCTGACACATCGAACATGTGAGCTCAAAATCAACCGGTGACAAGAAGGGATGAAGAAGTCCGATTGTGTTCATGAAAACAGATAAAAGTGATAAACCTTGTCCACAGTTGTTCCACTAACATGAGTCCATGTCATTGGAGGAGTGAGTACGTGCCACTAGTTCCACAGCTGTTCCGTTAACATGAGTCGGTGTCATTGGAGGAGTGAGTACTTGCCACCAGACCCACAGCTGTTCCGCTAACATCAGTCGGTGTCATTGGAGGAGTGAGTATGTGCCACTAGGCCCACAGCTGTTCCGCTAACACGAGTCTGTGTCATTGGAGGAGTGAGTACTTGCCACCAGACCCACAGCTGTTCCGCTAACATCAGTCGGTGTCATTGGAGGAGTGAGTATGTGCCACTAGGCCCACAGCTGTTCCGCTAACACGAGTCTGTGTCATTGGAGGAGTGAGTACGTGCCACTAGGCCCACAGCTGTTCCGCTAACATGAGTCTGTGTCATTGGAGGAGTGAGTACTTGCCACTAGTTCCACAGCTGTTCTGCTAACATGAGTCTGTGTCATTGGAGGAGTGAGTACGTGCCACTAGGCCCACAGCTGTTCCGCTAACATGAGTCTGTGTCATTGGAGGAGTGAGTACTTGCCACCAGACCCAAAGCTGTTCCACTAACATGAGTCTGTGTCATTGGAGGAGTGAGTATGTGCCATTAGGCTCATGGCTGTTCTGCCAACATGAGTCTGTGTCATTGGTAGGAGTGAGTATGTGCCATTAGGCCCACAGCTTTTTTTTTTTTTTTTTTTTGTATACAAGATCGAGGCTCGTGAAAGAGCTAACATTAATCACACAAAAAGACAAACAGACACACAAAACACAAAAAACAAGGGGAGCAGCAGACAAGATGGGGAGAGAGGGGGAAGGACACAAAAGAGAGGTGGAAGAGGGGGAAGGACACAAACACAACATTTGAGAGCAGGGACATCGGGAGGACTTGGGGGGAGGTGGGAGAGGAATAAAACATATGAACACTGCAAGGACTCTGGGGTGAATTACCGGGGGTAGAAAAGATCAAGGTTTTGGATGGGGGAAGATAAGAGATGGTGGTGAACAGCTGTTTTAAAGACCCGGAGGGAGGAGTGGGATTGAAGGGAGTGGGGGAGTTTGTTCCAGAGGCGGGAGAAAAGGGGAATGAAAGAGTGAAGGTGAGCAGAGAGCCTAGACTTTGGCAGTTTAACCATAAGAGGGTTGCAGGCAGATCTTGTGCGACCTGAAGGAATATTGGGGGGACAGAGCACAGAGAGAGCTGGGGGAGCAAGGCCGGAGAGGAGTCGGTAGAAGACAGAAAGACCACCAACCTGCCTGCGGTGAGTGAGTTAAAGGCCCTCGGTGTTGACTACATCGCAGGAGATTCCAATGATTCTCAAAGCTTTGCCCTCAACAGGCTATTGGCTATTCGGCTAACATGAGTCTGTGTCATTGGGGGAGTGAGTACGTGCCACTGGATCCACAGCTGTTCCGCCAACATGAGTCTGTGTCATTGGAGGAGTGAGTACTTGCCACTAGGTCCACAGCTGTTCCGTTAACATGAGTCTGTGTCATTGGAGGAGTGAGTACCTGCCACCAGACCCACAGCTGTTCCACGAACATGAGTCTGTGTCATTGGTAGGAGTGAGTATGTGCCATTAGGCCCACAGCTGTTCCGCTAACATGAGTCTGTGTCATTGGAGGAGTGAGCACGTGCCACTCGGCCCACAACTGTTCCGCTAACATGAGTCTGTGTCATTGGAGGAGTGAGTACTTGCCACTCGGTCCACAGCTGTTCTGCTAACATGAGTCTGTGTCATTGGAGGAGTGAGTACCTGCCACCAGACCCACAGCTGTTCCACGAACATGAGTCTGTGTCATTGGTAGGAGTGAGTATGTGCCATTAGGCCCACAGCTGTTCCGCTAACATGAGTCTGTGTCATTGGAGGAGTGAGTATGTGCCATTAGGCCCACAGCTGTTCCGCTAACATGAGTCTGTGTCATTGGAGGAGTGGGCACGTGCCACTCGCCCCACAGCTTTTTTTTTTGCTTTTTTTTTTTTGGTATACTGAATCGAGGCTCGTGAAAGAGCTAACATTTATTTCACAAACAAATCAACCAGACAAACAAAATATAGAAAAAGAGGGAGCGGAAGACAAGATGGGGAGAGAAGGGGAAGCACACAAACACAACATTTGAGAGCAGGGAGATGCGTGGGAGGGAGAGGGCTTGGGGGGGAGGAGGCTCTTCCGCTAACATGAGTCTGTGTCATTGCAGGAGTGAGCACGTGCCACTCGGCCCACAGCTGTTCTGCTAACATGAGTCTGTCATTGGAGGAGTGAGCACGTGCCACTCGGCCCACAGCTGTTCTGCTAACATGAGTCTGTGTCATTGGAGGAGTGAGCACGTGCCACTCGCCCCACAGCTGTTCCGATAACATGAGTCTGTGTCATTGGAGGAGTGAGTACTTGCCATTAGGCCCACGGCTGTTCTGCTAACATGAGTCTGTGTCATTGGAGGAGTGAGTATGTGCCACTCGGCCCACAGCTGTTCCGCTAACATGAGTCTGTGTCATTGGAGGAGTGAGTACTTGCCACTAGGTCCACAGCTGTTCTGCTAACATGAGTCTGTGTTATTGGAGGAGTGAGTATGTGCCATTAGGCCCACAACTGTTCTGCTAACATGAGTGTGTTATTGGAGGAGTGAGTATGTGCCATTAGGCCCACGGCTGTTCTGCCAACTTGAGTTTGTGTCATTCATGTATTACAGGCCTGAAGTGTGGTGCCAAGGTGGAGGCGGTCAGGGATTTCCCGCGGCCCCGCACGGTCAAGGGGCTCCAGGAGTTCCTGGGCATGGTGAACTTTTACCACCGCTTCGTGCCCCACGTCGCCCAGCTCCTCCGCCCCTTGTACGAGGCCCTCCGGGGCAAACCGGGCAAAGGTGACGTCGCATGGTCGGAGCCGATGGCCGCGGCGTTCGCAGGCGCAAAGCTGGCTCTGGCCGACGCCACCATGCTGGCGCACCCGGCACCCGATGCACCGATCGCCCTCACCACCGCCGCGTCGGAATACGCGGTGGGCGCGGTGCACGAGCAATGGGTGCGTGGTGCTTGGCAACCGCTGGCGTTTTTCAGCCGGCAGCTTCGCCCGCACGAACGCCGGTACAGCACCTTCGACCGTGAGTTGCTCGGACTCCACCTGGCGGTCCGACACTTCCGCCATCTGCTGGAGGGCCGCCCGTTCACGGCCTTCGTTGAGCACAAGCCCCTTGTGTTCGCGATGGCCAAGGTCGCCGAGCCATGGTCGGCACGGCAGCAGCGCCACCTCTCTGCCGTGTCCGAGTACACGACGGACATCCGTCACGTGGCGGGTAAGGACAACCCAGTGGCGGATTGCCTTTCCCGGTCCGTCGTGCACGTGGTCCATCTCGGGGTCGACTATGCCCGGATGGCGGAGGCCCAGACCGCCGACCCCGGCGTCCAGGCCTTGCGGACCGCCATCACGGGCCTCCGCGTCACCGAGGTGCCGTTCGACGTCGCGGGCACGGCCCTCCTATGCGACGTCTCCCTTGACCGGCCTCGCCCCATCGTGCCCGCTGGCTGGCAGCGCCCAGTGTTCGACGCCATCCACGGCCTGTCCCACCCTGGTGTGAGGGCATCCCAGAAACTCATCGGGGCAAAGTTCGTCTGGCATGGCCTCCGGAAGGACGTCCGCGACTGGGTCAGGACGTGCCTCGTGTGCCAGCGCGCAAAGGTCCACCGCCACACTCAGGCACCGTTGGCCCCGTTCACGGTGCCCGAGCGGCAGTTCGACCACGTGCACGTCGACTTGGTGGGACCTCTGCCCCTCTCGCGAGGGTTCACCCACCTCCTCACCATGGTCGACCGCACCACACGGTGGCCGGAGGCCGTCCCATTGGCGGCGACGTCTGCGGCTGAGGTGGCGCAAGCCTTTATCGCCACTTGGGTTGCCCGGTTCGGTGCCCCCTCGGACATCTCGTCCGACCGCGGCCTCCAGTTCACCTCGGAGCTGGGCCGCGGTGGCGCAAGGGTTCGGGGTGAAACTACACCGCACCACGGCCTACCACCCCCAGGCCAATGGCCTGTGCGAGCGTTTTCATCGCTCCATGAAGGCCGCGCTCCGGGCCAGCCTCTGCGACGGCGGCTGGGTCGACAGACTCCCCTGGGTCCTGCTGGGCCTCAGGACGACCTGCGCGCGTCCTCGGCGGAGCTGGTCTTCGGGCAACCACTGCGGGTACCGGGTGAATTTATCCCCGACTCCACGGCTCCTTGGTCCGCGGCACGACAGCGCTCCGCCCTTCAGGAGACCGCCCGGAGGTTCGCCCCGGTGCCAACGGCACACCACGGTTGCCCGCCTTCCCACGTCGCCCCGGAGCTTCGCACGGCAAAGTACGTGTTCATCCGGCACGACGCCCACCGGGCACCCCTACGGCCCCCGTACGACGGGCCCTTCCGCGTGTTGGAGATCGGGGACAAATTTTTCACGGTCGACATCGGCGGTGCCCCGGATCGCATTTCTATGGACCGCCTCAAGCCGGCCCACCTCGATCCGGACCACCCCCCACCAGTGGCTCTGCCTCCGCGTCGAGGCCGCCCCCCGGCGGTCGGACCCCCGGCACCCCCCAGCCCTGTCGTCCCGCCACCCCCCAGACCGGCACCCATCGCCAGGGGGTGTTTCGGCCGGGTCATCTGGCTTCCCCGCAAACTCACCCTTCAGGTGCGCGGGAATTCTGAGGGGGCACGTGTGGCGGACACAAGCAAAGAGGACACGAATTCAACGCACCAGCAGGTGGCGCGAACGTCCAGGCGGGGAACTGGAAGGCATGCCCCGCCTATCGACCGATCGGCCACACCCGGGGACTAGGCGTGGCCCCGGCACATATATGCGGGCTCCAAGCTCGAGCCCGCCCAGTGCTGCAGTTTGAGCTTTCTTAATAAAGACTCTTTTGGTTATCAAACGCGTTGTGGCCTACCTCTTTGGCAAGCAAGTTGTGTGTGGTGCCTTGGCGGCGGTGGTGGTGGGCGGGGCGTGGCAGCGGCCACGAGGGACGCAGCAGCATCAGCCTCGGGATCCACGACGGCCGCACCGTAACCCGACTGCGTGTCGCAAGCCGCGAAGACCTTGTCGGCCTCTACGGCCAGGGCACGGGGTTCCTTTATTTTGGAACCGGCCAGCGCGAGGCGTACCTGTGCGGGTAGCTGGCGTAGGAAAAGCGCCCGGAATAAAAAATCCGGGGCTTGGTCACCCAGCAACGACAGCATATAATCCATCCGCATGGATGGTCGTGTGTCGCCGAGTTCGGGAAGGTCCAGGAGGCGGTCGGCCCGTTCGATCTCAGTGAGGCCAAACGTGGCGATGAGGAGACGTTTGATCGCCCCATACTTGTGGTCGGCCGGCGGGTGCCGCAGGATGGACACGACTCGGGCGGCAGTGCCGGGCCCGAGGGAGGCGACCACGTGGTAGTAACGGGTCTCGTCTGCCGTTATGCCTCGAAGCTGGAATTGCGCTTCGGCCTGCACGAACCACACATCGGCCTGTGCTTCCCAAACCTCTGGGAGTTTTACCGCGACAGCGTTGTTGGCCATGGCGCGTTCGGTGGTCAGCGACGGCTGAACCAATCGGGGTCACCAGTGAAGTGTGGTGCTACGCACACAACTTGCTTGCCAAAGAGGTAGGCCACAACGCGTTTGATAACCAAAAGAGTCTTTATTAAGAAAGCTCAAACTGCAGCACTGGGCAGGCTTGAGCTTGGAGCCCGCATATATGTGCCGGGGCCACGCCTAGTCCCCGGGCGTGGCCGATCGGTCGATAGGCGGGGCATGCCTTCCAGTTCCCCGCCTGGACGTTCGTCGTTCGCGCCACCTGCTGGTGCGTTGAATTCGTGTCCTCTTGCTTGTGTCCGCCACAGGCCTATGTTTCCTTGGACAACACACTCTTACTATGTCTCTCCGAAAAGATCGACTGGACAACCCTCCCATCTACTTTCTCAACAATCCTCTCCAAGAAGTTCTGTCGCTCAAGCTTTTGGGTCTCAATATCTGCCATGATCTTTCTTGGGAAAACCACATTTCCAAGCTGGCCTCCAAAGCCAGTCGCCGACTGGGCATCCTCCGTCGTGCGAAGTCCTTCCTCGGCACACCTGAGCTCCTCACCACATACAAGGCTTTCATCCGCAGCTCAATGGAATACTGTTCTCCCCTATGGGCCGGTGCTCCTGCCTCACACCTAGCTCGGCTTCACGCTGTTGAAACCAAAGCTTTCAGAATTATTGGAATCTCCCGCGATGAAGCTATCTCTGAGGGCCTTTCACTCACTCACCGCAGGCATGTAGGTGGTCTTTCTGTCTTCTACCGACTCCTCTCCGGCCTTGCACCCCCAGCTCTCTCTGTGCTCTGTCCCCCAAATATTCCTACAGGTCGCACAAGATCTGCCAGCAACCCTCTGATGGTTAAACTGCCGAAATCTCGGCTCTCTGCTCACCTTCACTCTTTCATTCCTCTTTTCTCCCGCCTCTGGAACAAACTCCCTCACTCCCTTCAATCCCACTCCTCCCTCCAGGTCTTTAAAACAGCTGTTCACCACCATCTCTTATCTTCCCCCATCGAAAACCTTGATCTTTTCTACCCCCGCTAATTCACCCCAGATCCACCTTGTTTGAAATTCCAACTTCTTTCCTGGAAATCCTGGCAGTGTCCATATGTTTTATACCTCTCCCACCGCCCCCTTCCCATGCCCCCCCGCCCCCAAAGCCCTCGCCCTCTCTCAGATCTCTCGATGTCTCCATGTCTCTCGGTCCCTGCTCTCAAATGTTGTGTTTGTGTCCTTCCCCCTCTCTCCCCATCTTGTCTACCGCTCCCGATGTTATATGTTTTATGTGTCGGTTTGTCTTTCTGTGTGATTAATGTTCGCTCTTTCACGAGCCTCGATCTTGTATACAAAAAACAAAACAAAAAAAAAACATGACAGTCATTCTTCACAAAAACAGCCACATCACTAGTCCAGTCAGACATCAACTGGTTGTAGGAATCCAAACTTTGAATGCCCTCAGGTAATCCACTCCACTTTTAGAAAATAGAAGATAATTCACAAAATCTGGATATAAAATGATTGGAAAGTTTATTTCGTTTCTGGAACTTGCTCTATTCGGCCATTAATACATGTCTGTATTGCCTATATCCTGTATTTTGTTATAATTTCGCTCCCTTGACAAAGTATCCAACGTATCGATATATCCAATGTTTGACACCGATTATTTCGCCATAACAAAGAACAATAACACAAATGTATACGTCACCGGTCGTGAATGCATGTTCCTTTGTCCTCCACTTGTACTCCAATATGGCCGCGGGGCCTTGTGTGCGCATAAAATGGTGACGTCACGAGACACCCTCTATATGGTCGATGAAGAGATCAGGTGGACAAAGGATCTGATTATTTATTTTCCTTCAAGTAATATAATGGCTTAATTATAAGTCCCTCATAGTTCTGATAACCTGCAATGTCGATACATAATTCGCACAGAACGTTGATAATATTATTATGCGTTGGTGATATAAATAAATAAATTCGCACGGCGGGGCCGAACGGGTGGTGGCTCTAGGGGCGACTTATCGCCGGACGCTGTGCAAACTGCGAGGATTTTGCGAATCAGTATAAAATAACTGTATCACTTATAGAAATTATGCATTTGAGGGAATAATTATGGTCGATATGAATAATTTTTGGGAGGGGGCGTGGCCTCACCATTCTACTGAGCACTGCCACTGCGTCACCACTGAAGTGGCATCTCAAATGCAGGTGAATGTCGTGTTCTTTGTCTCTGGCAGCAGCTGCTTTATATTTAATGGCTTTCTTCTTTGGAGAAAGTGACAATGTACACCGTGCTGAACAAAGATTCCTTTTTGTGTCATGTGGAATCGGACGGTTGCACTTCCACGTTCGAGCTCGTACGGAATGTGTATTGTGCTGCGTCATTTACCTTGAACGATGTAACTAATTACAAGGTCAATCATGAGGGGAACAGGAAGATTCGGATTTCGTGTGTGTGTGTGTGTGTGTGTGTGTGTGTGTGTGTGTGTGTGTGTGTGTGTGTGTGTGTGTGTGTGTGTGTGTGTGTGTAAAAGAGAGATAGAATTGTGAGGAACAGAAATGAAAAAACGAGGTGTGTGTGTGTCTGTAGTATATAATACAACATGTTACTTATACTATGTGTGTATATAATATACAGCATAACGTCATATATACAGTATAACTTGTCATGTATGCTATGTGTGTGTATAATATACAGCATAACATGTCACATATACAGTATAGCTTGTCATGTGTACTATGTGTGCATATAATGTACAGCATAACATGTCACATATACAATATAACTTGTCATGTATACTATGTGTGCATATAATATACAGCATAACATGTCACATATACAGTATAACCTGTCATGTATACTATGTGTGCATATAATATACAGCATAACATGTCACATATACAGTATAACTTGTCATGTATACTATGTGTGCATATAATGTACAGCATAACATGTCACATATACAATATAACTTGTCATGTATACTATGTGTGCATATAATGTACAGCATAACATGTCAAATATACAGTATAACTTGTCATGTATACTATGTGTGCATATAATATACAGCATAACATGTCACATATACAGTATAACTTGTCATGTATATTATGTGTGCATATAATATACAGCATACCATGTCACATATACAGGATAACTTGTCATGTATACTATGTGTGCATATAATATACAGCATAACATGTCACATATACAGTATAACTTGTCATGTGTGCATATAATATACAGCATAACATGTCACGTATACAGTATAACTTGTCATGTATACTATGTGTGTATATAATATACAGTATATGTGACGTATACAATGAATATAATATGTCCTATATATACAAATGAAATATATACAAATAGGGCAAAATGGAGAAGATTGTCATGGGGACCGAAGGCTAACCCCCACTCTAGCAGGGAAAATGGCCTTAAAATGCATGTTGTTGTTGTATATATACAGTATAACTTGTCATATATACTATGTGTGTTTATAATACACAGTGTAACATCTCACATCTACTTTGTGTGTATATAATATACAGTATAACGTCATGTATACTATGTGTGTGTATTATATACAGTATGATATGTTACGTATACTATACTATGTGTGTATGTAATATACAGTATAACGTCATGTATACTGTGTGTATATAATATACAGTGTAACATGTCATGTATACCATGTGTGTATATAATATACAGTGTAACATGTCATGTATACTATGTGTGTATATAATATACAGTATAACATGTCATGTATACTACGTGTGTATATAATATACAGTATAACATGTCATGTATACTACGTGTGTATATAAGATACAGTATAACATGTCATGTATACTACGTGTGTTTATAATATACAGTGTAACATGTCATGTATACTATGTGTGTATATAATATACAGTGTAACATGTCATGTATACTATGTGTGTAATGTGTATATAATATACAGTATAACATGTCATGTATAAAGTATAATATCTCACATATACAGTATAACATGTCACGTATACTATGTGTGGAAATAGTATACAGTATAATATGTAACATATGCAGTATAATATCACATATACAGTATAATATGTCATGTATACAGTATAATATGTCACGTATGCAGTATAATACTGTTGTGGCCAAAAATATTGGCACCCTTGCACCTTTTTCAAATAATGCACCATTTCTTCCAGAGAATTGTTAAAATTAAAAAATATTTTGTTATCCACATATTTATTTCTTAGGTTTGCAGTGGAACAAAATAAAAATAGCTGAAAAAAATACTCAATCTTAGCTTATCCCACACATAAATCCTAAAATGGCCTGGACAATATCATTGGCACCTTTTAGAAGTTGTTGGAAATAATTAGATTTCAAGCAGGTGATTCTCCTTTACTTAGGAATTGAACTCACCTGTGGTGAGTTGCAGGTGCATGCAATATAAAAATCACTCATTCAACCAGTTTGAATAGAGAAAAGGAGTCATTCTGCTGTTTTGTGTCACTGCGTTTACCGCAATGAGCATTTAGAAAAGAAAGAAAACCAGAGAATTGTCTGAGGAAGTCAGACAAAAGATTGTAGCCAAGCATGGACAATCTCAAGGCTACAAGTCCATCTCCAGAGAACTTGATGTTCCTGTGTCCACCACACACAATGTTATCGGGAAGTTTAAGGCCCATGGCACTGTAGCCAACCTCCCTGGACGTGGCCACAAGAGAAAACTTGATCAAAGATTGCAGCGAAGGATTGTTAGAATGGTGGAGAAAGCACCTCGATCAAGTGCCAAATAGATTCAAGCTGACCTTCAGACACAAGGTATGACAGTTTCAACTCGCTCCATCCGTCGCCAACTCAATGAAAGGGGGTTCTATGCTAGGAGACCCAGACTGAGAGAGAGAGACATAAGAAAGCCTGACTGGAGTTTGCCAAAACACACCTGAGAACAAGCCAAAATCCTTCTTTTTGTGCCTCTGAAGAAGGAGATGGAGTAGGAGGAAGAGGTAGAGGAGGAGGGGTGGAGATGGAGTAGGAGGAAGAGGTAGAGGAGGAGGGGTGGCGGATGCAAGTCAAAAACTTTGTTTTGTTAATGTAACCTGTAACGTGTAGATTGTCCCTTCAAGACAATTGACATATTAACACTGAACAAGGAACTTCAACCTGTAACACTTACACTTTGAGACAAATGACAGGATTGCTAAATCATCCGAACTTCCCATCTTAACATGTTGCATTGCTTCTTGTCCTCAGGAACAAGTCGATTTTAAAGGGGAGTGGGAGAGGACTCAGTAATGGAGGAACTGGGTGTTAATGTGGAAAGCACACCCTTTGACCTGCTGAGCACAGCCCCTCTGTACCCGCCGTTCTCACCTGGGGCCGAGGCGGTCGAGCGGCCCTACAAGTGCTCATTCTGTGAAAAGACTTTTGCACGCACGGGGCAGATCCGTGAGCACCTCAAGATACATGTGGTCGATAAACCCCACAAGTGCGCGCACTGCCAAAAGACATTTGGCTACCCCTCGGCACTAAGAAAGCACGAAACGACGCACACCGGAGAAAAGCCCTACGTTTGCACTCACTGCGATAAGGCGTTTACTCAGTCGTCTAACCTCCGCGCACACCAGCGCACACACACAGGCGAGAGACCCTACAAATGCCCCTTCTGCGGTCGAGCTTTCGTCCGATCGTCCTGCTTGAAGGTCCACCTCCGCACTCACACCGGTGAGCTGCCGCACGAGTGCACGGTGTGCGGAAAGGGTTTCGCAATCTCGTCGAACCTTCAGAGGCACATGAACAAGCACAAGACTGAGCAGTCGAGTAGCTACGCACGCTGGTCTCTGGAATACAAGGCCAAGAGGCTGCTTGCCGAGAGCGTTGCATCACTCACCTGAGTTGGTTTGGGTGAGGAGGTTATATATATCTTAATGAAATTATCTACAAATGTTCGACGATGATGCGCGGAGAGACTACAACGTTTCCGATAGGAAAAACATGGCTGCGAAGACGACTTGGGCGTAAAGTGGAGCTCATTGTGAAGGAACTGTCTGAAAATTGCATTTCATAAGGTGATGGCGGGTCCAGATGGGAATATCAAAATTGTTGGATTTATTGAGATTTTTACTGATGAGAGATGAAAGGAACAACAAAGTTGTGTTGATCAATGTTAACGGATCAAGTTGCACTTTTACGCTGTATTTGGCCACCGATGCTACGTGGGACATTCAAAACATTCTCGGAACGAGATACAAATGTCCAACACATGCCATTTTTTATATTTAAAAATATAGTGATATATGATTAGTAAGAAAATATATAAATGTATTTTTTATTTCTATATATGTCTCGTACTTTTTTTTTGGAGGGTTGGGGGTAGGGGGGCTTGTTTTGGACTGTTTCGAGCATCACATTTGTCGAACCTTTTGAACAGGCCTTGTCTTCTGTTTTCATCTGCAAGTTGTACCAAGACTTCAATGGAGGGTTGCTTGGTTCAGTTTGACCATGTAGAATGTGCTGTGTGCTGCCAGGTTCGTTTTTATGTTCTTAAGGTCCTGTGGGTGGTGGTGATGAGAAACATACCTGGGATGTCCGGTGGTGGAGCCAGAACGTTCTTGGTATGGTGTTGGTTTTGTAAGTATGTGCCAAGTTTACGGACGCATTCATTCGATTGTAACGCTACCTACAGCAAGTGAATGTACTGGTCCAGAGGATGAAAGACAACCGTGAATATGCGTGAGAGCATTTGTTCATAGGATTTACGTGTTGACTGCGTCCTGTATAATTGAGGCCTGTGTTAAAGTTCCCCAAATAGATAATGTTTTTTTGTAAGTTGGTATTTTCTTTGGGTGTAAAGAAAAAAAACAAAAAACATACCACATGGTCTCTGGAATACAAGGCCAAGAGGCTGCTTGCCGAGAGCGTTGCATCACTCACCTGAGTTGGTTTGGGTGAGGAGGTTATATATATCTTAATGAAATTATCTGCACGGTGTGCGGAAAGGGTTTCGCACGTTACCTTGTAGGTAACGTTCCTGTTACTTCCAAAATCGAAGATTTTTCAGGTATATTTGTTTGTTGTGCCTTATGTTTGTGTGTTTCTTTGTCAATTGCCGACAGATCACAATTTTATACCGATCTTCACGAAACTTCACCAGATGGTAGAGTTCGTCATCAGGAAGAAGCCTATTGATTTTGAGGTCAACGGTCATCTTGAGGTCGAATTTCTAGAATTGTCATTTTTCATCTGATTGACTCGTAAAATTGAACAGCATTTGCATATTGTCACTAAATTGGGAAACCAACTATTTTTGAGGTTAAAAGGCAAAGGTCAACTCAAGGTCAAACTTCCAAAATCATCAATTTTCGTGTGAAACAATTTTCATGCAAATTGACTTGAAAATTAAACGGCAATTACACAGTGCATCACAGAATTGGAAAACCAACTTTTTGAGATCAAAAGGTCAAACTTCTAACATCATCAATTTTCATCTGAAAAATCATAAATTTTAATCCGATTGACCCGAGCTTCGATTAAGATTGAGATTAAGACTGATTAAGATTTGATTAAGCTTTTCTCCTTGTAAGAGCGTCACTCAAACGCAGGAAACCTTCCTCTGCACCTTCCTCTGAATCGGCCTCACGAGTTGTGGAGCAAAATAATTTTGATTTGTTTGTTTTCGCACAAGGTCATTTGCAGGTTTGACCTGATCCTTCTTGCAATCACCTCTGGGGAGAGCAGGCTCGACTGGTGAATGAATTTTCAAGTGAAAGAAGAATCATGAAGTCGTTTCTGTTTACCGATGCCAGCATGTCGTGAATGCTTTCCCACTCACTCACTCACCAATGTCCCACTCTCTGACAAGATATAATCATGGGGAAATACAAGGAATTTGACACATTGGGGCAGGAACAGGCACATTACTCTGGTGTTTTTTGTTGGTTGGGGAGATCAACGAATGACCACCAAGAGTACATTCACTATTTGATGAGACCCTCTCACCACATCCATACCGCAGCTTCCTATCAGACAAAAACAATGTCCACGTACTCCTCCAGCCCCAATGCTTGTAGGTACCTCCATTAATCCTAAACTGGGGGCCCATTTACCGGCAATGGTTGCTGCTGGAGCCACCGAGTCTGCCGCATGCCCATTCATTTGCATGTCCGATGACAATTTGTTTGTTATATGACCACGAGTTTTTCTGTTGCTCATCAGTCACAGCCAGTTACTATCGAACACGTCGGTCACATCACAGCTCCACTTGGAGTTGGAGGAGCTTCACTGGGACAACGCAGAGCATGATTGGTCTTGGGAGGAGATGGACATTCAATTGAGTATGAGCAAGGACATGGATGCACCACACTAAGAAAGCCAAGGTGTACAAATGTTGTTTATTTCTGGCAGTGCAGCAACACCGAATACTGCACGAGATAACGGACCTCACCACCTTGAACCACTTGAATACTAGGGGTAGTTGCCACGGATGTAGCTTGTTAGTTATCAATCAGGTGCCGCCACGTTGTCTCGGCCTTAACCCAAACATTCCTCTCCTACGACCAGATTATTTTTTCTCAACACAGCCTATGATGTCATCTGGGTGAAGCCATCAAATCACTTAACGAGTAAAATCCTGTTCTGGTAAATGTTTCTGATAGTGGATAGGGATATACACCGTTTTTTGGATTTGCAATGAAAGAAAATCTATTTTCTTTTCTTCTGTCACATAGTCAGTATAGTTCACTCCAGCTTCAAGCTGGCATCCTGGTGTTTCGCAGGCAGGCAGGGTGGTGTGTGCCTGTGTGTGGTTTACAGAGGTAGGTATCCCTCTAATATAATGTTGGTGCTCCATCTGAAGGCAGATTCAGTGCTGCCAAATGAGCCTCAGCAAGGATTACACTGGGTGGTTTGCCATTACCTTCTCGGTTGTAGGGCAGGAATTCTTCATTTGGCCAGGATTTTTTGTATATGGTGGTGAGGCTTAAGGAGGAATGGGAGCACAATGGACCAGGACTTAACAGAACAAAAAGAACATTTGATATATGGGGAATCGGTGTGTTCTTAAGGCGCCCCAAGATCACCAAATTTGTTCGACAAATGCAAACCCTGGCTGAGGCACACCTTCACATTACATCAGAACTTCTGCTGAAAAGTCCTTCACTTTTTTTGCACCTTGGCCGTTTCATTTGTAAGATTTTCATTACTCACCCGTATATCACCGAGCACCTTCGAAACATAATAATCACCGTAATCCAATGCACAGTATATTTGTGTATATATATATATATATATACTGTATATATATATATATACACAGTCACGTGAAAAAGTAAGTACACCCCATGTAAAGTTTTGACTTTTTCAACATATTTCAACATACAGCTATTTGATCTTCATTTCAACAATATTGATAGATAAAGGTGATATAATATAACAAATATCATGAAACATTTACATTTTGTAGTCCATTGTATAATTTAAATCAACATAAATGCAAATTTCGCATGTGGAAAAAGTAAGTACACCCCTACATTTATGATTACTTCAAATACCTAAAATTAGAATCAGGTGCACCAGCTCAGGTGCAAATTATTAGAACATCGTTCGAGAGGATCTTGGAGGAACCTGTCTTATTTCAACCTCAGACATTTAGTTTGGTTTGCTCTTTGTTGTTGAAGTGTGTGGCGTCACCATGCGTAGATCAAAAGAGCTCTCTGAGGCCTTCAGAAACAAGGTTATAGATGCCTACGAGTCTGGGAAGGGATTTAAAAAGATCTCCAAACAATTTGAAATCAATCATTCGACTGTCCGGAAGATCATCTACAAGTGGAGAAGATTCCAAACAACTGCCAACTTGTTCACGCCAGGCCGCCCCAGCAAGTTCAGCCTGAGAGCAGACCGCAAGATGCTGAAAGAAGTCTCTAAGAACCCCAGAATGTCATCACGGGACCTACAGGTAGCTCTTGCCACTGTTGATGTCAAAGGGCACGAGTCTACCATTAGAAAGAGGCTGCACAAATTTGATCTACATGGGAGGTGTGCCAGAAGGAAACCTTTGCTGTCCAGAAAGAACATCAGGGTAAGACTAAAGTTTGCCAATGAACACCTCGGCAAAGACCAGCACTTCTGGAACAATGTGCTCTGGACAGATGAGTCAAAGGTAGAGCTATTTGGCCACAGTACCAGAAGACATGTTTGGCAAAAACAAAGACAGCATTTGATCACAAGAACCTGATACCAACTGTAAAGCATGGTGGTGGAAATATTATGATTTGGGACAGCTTTGCTGCATCAGTGCCTGGGCAGCTCACCATCATATAATCCACTCTGAATTCTTCATTGTACCAGAGGGTGCTTGAGGATAATGTGAGGCCATCTGTCGGCAAGTTGAAGCTCAACCGAAAGTGGACCTTGCAACATGACAATGACCCTAAACATACCAGTAAATCCACCAAGGAATGGCTGAAAAGAAAGAAATGGAGGGTTCTGGAATGGCCAAGTCAAAGCCCGGATCTAAATCCCATCGAGATGTTGTGGGGGGATTTGAAACGAGCTGTGCATCCAAGAAACCCCTCAAACATCACACAGCTGAAATAATTCTGCATGGAGGAGTGGGCAAAAATTTCTCCCAGTCGATGTCAGTGGCTGGTAGACAGTTAAAAGAAATGCCTACTTGAGTTTGTTTCTGCCAAAGGGGGCAATACCACCTATTAGAGCCAAGGGTGTACTTACTTTTTCCACATGTGAAATTTGCATTTATGTTTATTTAAATTATACAATGGACTACAAAATGTAAATGTTTCATGATATTTGTTATATTATATCACCTTTATCTATCAATATTGTTGAAATGAAGATCAAATAGCTGTATGTTGAAATATGTTGAAAAAGTCAAAACTTTACATGGGGTGTACTTACTTTTTCACGTGACTGTATATATTGCTACGTGCTCCTCCCTGACCCCCTGGTCACGGTGTACCTCCGAGCCCCGAGAGGAGTCACGGCAGAAAAATGTGTTATTCTGTATGTCAAAGATCAATGGTGAAGCCACACCAATTGTTACAAACCAACAGGTATTGTATTAAGATCACACAATAATAACAGTACAAAACAATTGTAATCAATTGTACAACAAATAGTATGTCATTCCTATGATGGTACCATCAGGTTCGTACAATATAACTCACTGCTCCAAGTGAGCGAAAAGAAAAAGATTCCCAATGTCTCTATTCCCCGGTTTCAAGCCAAAGTCGATCCGCTCCATCGATCGTCAGATCAATGTCCAATCGAGACCAGAATCCCGTTGGGTTGGCAGTTACAGTCCGGCTGCCAAAGCTGTGCAAAGGCGCCCTCCAGGCGACTGGGAAATCCAAAGGCGCCCTCCAGACGACCGGGAAATCACACCCTCGGGTATGGACGTTTCACGCCTCCAAATCGGGTACACGCAGACTTTCCACTCAAAAGCCACGTTACACACACACACCCCAGATCGACGTCTGAATGCGGTGAAAATGGTCGAAACGAGATGAAACCTTGAGCGAAGCGCAAGTCCTGCGCGAGTCAAAATGGCTGACGGCCCGGTCTCGTGGCGCAACGGCACGACGATGATGACGATAATTCTCTTCAGAATCCACCGCAAAACCTGACACGCAGTTTGATCTGTCACAGCGATAACAACTCTGTCGCAGGAATCCCTTTCCTGGGAAACCCAAAGTTCACTCGTAACTCTTGCTCGCCAACGTTCGCTCCAGACCACAAAGCAACTATGCTTCTTGTCCGACTCCACTCGCTCCGCTTTCTTTTTCTCCTCCTCTTTGTCGTCCGGTTCCCGATCCGGTTTCCTGTTTCTTTTAACTCTAACGTTTCACCTTTTGAAAACAGTTCATGAACAATAAACCTTTTGAAAACAATAATAGTACATGGAATCCAAAATGTTTACAGTGGATGAAAACCACCACAACGGAAGTGTCGAATCCATAACTATATATATACATACATATATATATATATATATATATGTTTGTGGTTTATAATATTTTTAGCCTCCATTGGACTTTTTGGACATTTAGCATCCGAATCCGAATTTAGCATCCATTAAAATAGCATCCGAAACGGGGGCTTATTTACTTCTGGTAAAGGTTTTCCATGAAACGCCATGATTAAAGCCATTTATATGCGTTAACATGGCATTTGTTGGAGGAGGAAAAAACCCCTTGGGGAAAGGGAATATTAGTAGAAATAATATTGTTTTGTAATAACATTAATATTATGTTATTATCATTAGCGTTGTTACTTTTGTAATTAGAAGCGGCCTTGAAAAAACGCCACGATAAAGCTATCTTAATATGGATATATACTTCAACACACAACCCCCTTGACGGGGAAAACCCACTAGGGGTGGGGTTTTTTTGTATACAAAGTCGAGGCTCATGTAAGAGCTAACACATGAAACCATAAACAGAAACGCACATAAAACATAATGAAGGGAGAGAGAGAGGAAAGCACACAAGCACAACAACAGAGAAGAGGGAGAGGGCTGAGGGTGGGGGGAGGGGGAAGGTACACGGTATCAAACAAATGGACATTACTCGGAATTTCAGGAAAGAAAACGGAATTTAAAAACGGTGGATTTGGGGTGTATTAACGGGTGTAGAAAGGTTCAAGGTATTGAATGGGGGAAGATGGAAGTTAGGTGGGGTGGAAGTTAAATCACTACAACCTGCGTCCTGTGACCCTAAGTCTCCCTGTCAAGTTTGGTTGCAAGTGGATAAGTAACGAACGGATGTATCATGGTAAAAAATCGTCAGACAAACAGACACCAAATTCCGTATTTTAGTGTGATGTCTGTCCCCCTTCACAAGGACGATTTGAGTCGGGTTTTAAAGGCCAATCTTTTAACACGAATGTGTGTTCACTACGGTCTATTTTTGAGGATAAAAACACTTGAAAAACATTTTCCATATAAGAGTAATTATTTTGTCTCCTACATTGGAATTGTAGACGATAGCTTGAAAACTGAACATCAAGGGCGGTGTACAAAAGCGTTTTTTTAAAAATAACAATAAATACAGGGTGCAGGGAGGTGAAATTCGCTGCATCTGATGTGCAACGCACGCAGAGTAAAACGAGTGTTCATTTTCATCAGGAGAACGTCTAATAAATAAAGAAGATACAAGCACACCTGATACTAGGCCAAGGCTTCAGACTTTGGCATGCTCATGCGGCTGCACCGTCGAATAAACTGTTCCAATCTGTCATTTTTGAGGGGCTTTTTACTATATTTATATATGTATGTAAAATGCATCAGCTGCTATTCGAGATAAGTTTTGATCATAATATCAAGAATAACAACATTCATTCATGGTGATTATTCTAAAGAATAAGGAAAATATTTTAAAATGATTAATGATAAAACTTTTATAAATATGTTTGCGCCCCAATACTAGTTCTAATTTTAAGCTGCAATCGCCTTAAAGTGTGAAGATTTAAAGCCGAGATCAATGACAGAGAGACTCATGTGGCTCCATTTCCTCGAGGCCATATCCCACATGTACATGATCACAGCTGATCACACATACACATGGCGGGATTGATGCTTCCCACAACTTGCGTCTCGATCATGATGCTTGATTCTCGCCTCTCGACGTTGGTTACGTCGTTGTTGAGTTTCGCTGAGCACCATGATACTTGGAAAGGACTGATGGGAGCTGGTTGAAAAAAGGGGGAGATAAAGTGAATTCAAACATCTTCGTTACAAACGGATGAGGATGCTTCAAACTTGGCCTAGACTTTGCTTGGTTCTCAAAACGAAACTTACTTGTATATTCATACCATTTATAATTCGAAAATGTCTGTGTGTTTGTGTATTTGTCTGACTTTTATGCACTCCTAAACCGGTGGACAGAATGATTTGAAAACTCGTGGTTGCAATCAGGGTCTGGCCGGGAAGGATTTGGTGGCAAAGAAAATGAATAGTCCCAGAAGTTCAGGATTGGGAGAGCATCCCAATTCTCTCTCCATAAATATGTACCGTGTAGTGTGGCTCCAACTAGTGGTCATTGGGCGTATTACAAGTTGTACCCACAGAAAACCATAGACGTGGGGAAATTATCAATAATTGTGTGAAGACTTCTATGCATTCCTTAATGACCAGACAAAGTTAGTTGAAAGCTGCTGGTTGTAGGTAACATTATGAGAGAGCACAACAAGGTAGAGATGCTGAGTGTGACCAAGATCATGAAGATCGGCTTGCCAAAAAAAACAAAACTCCTTGTATGACAATCATAACTAGAATGGCACTCGGTACGGCGCATACCCCCGCCAGGCTGAACACTTTACGTTTTGTATCCCGCTGATAGGCCGGATCTGGATTCTGACCAAAATCGAATCGGCATGTTTTTGTCACCTAAACAACTCATCCACCAAATTTCGGCCAAATCCGTCCACATCTTTTTGAGATATCGTGCTACATATCATTTTGACCCCATCTCTCACTGGTGAAGAATCACTAATAAAATTCTCTGATCCAGATCCTGATTTAGATCTTCACCAAAATGGAATCAATTCTTCGATGTCACACACTCAACCTGTCCACCAACTTTCGTCCAAATCCGTCCACAATTTTTTGAGATATCATGCTATACAGTCTTGGCCGAAAATATTGGCGCCCTTGCACCTTTTTCAAATAATGCACCATTTATTCCAGAAAATTATTGAAATTAAAACATCTTTTGGTATCCACAGATGTATTTCTTTGGTTTGCAGTGGAACAAAACAAAAAAAGCCGAAAAAATTACTAAATCTTAGCTTATTCCACGCAGAAATCCTAAAATGCCCCGGACAATATTATTGGCACCTTTTATAAGTTGTTAGAAATAATTGGATTTCAAGCAGGTGAATATCCTTTACTTTGGAATTGAACTCACCTGTGGTGAGTTGCTGGTGCCTGCAATATAAAAATCACTCATTCAACCAGTTTGAATAGAGAAAAGGAGTCATTCTGCTGTTTTGTGTCACAGTGTGTACCAAAATGAGCATAGAGAAAAGAAAGAAAACCAGAGAATTGTCTGAGGAGCTTAGACACAGGATTGTAGCCAAGCACGGACAATCTCAAGGCTACAAGTTCATCTCCAGAGACCTCGATGTTCCTGTGTGCACCGTACGCAATGTTATCAGAAAGTTTAAAACCCATGGCACTGCAGCCAACATCCCTGGACGTGGCCACAAGAGAAGACTTGATCAAAGATTGCAGCGAAGGAATGTTTGAATGGTGGTAAGAGCCCTCAATAGACTGCTAAACAGATTCAAGCTGACCTTCAGACACAAGGTATGACAGTTTCAACTCGCTCCATCTGTCGCCAACTCAATGAAATGGGATTCTATGGTAGGAGACCCAGGCTGAGAGAGAGACATAAGAAAGCTTGACGAGTTTTTCAAAACACACCTGAACAAGCCAAAATCCTTCTGGGAGAAGTCCTGTGGACAGATGAGACCAAATTAGAGCTTTTTGGTAAAGCACATCATCTCTATGTTTACAGAAAACAAAATGAAGCCTTCAAAGAAAAGAACACATTACCTACAGTCAAACATGGAGGGGGTTCAGTGATGCTTTGGGGTTACTGTGCTACCTCTGGCACTGGGTGCCTTGAATGTGTGCATGCCATCATGAAATCAGGAGATTACCAAGGAATTTTGGAGCGCAATGTTCAACCTAGTGTCAGAAAGCTGGGTCTCCGTCGAAGGTCATGGGTCTTGCAGCAGGACAATGACTCCAAACACACTTCAAAAAGCACCCAGGAATGGTTCAAGACAAAATTCTGGACTGTTCTGAAGTGGCCAGCAATGAGTCCAGATGTAAATTCCATTGAACACCTGTGGGGAGATCTGAAAACAGCAGTTGGGTGAAGGCAGCCTTAAAATCTGGGAGAACTGGAGCAGTTTGCACAAGAAGAATGGGTCAAACTGCCAGTAGAGAGGCAGAGGAAGCTCATTCATGGCTATAGGAAGAGCTTGACTGCAGTTATTTTGTCCAAAGGCTGTGCTACCAAATAATAAATCGAGGGTGTCAATAATTTGGTTAATGCGATTTATTTTTATTTTCTGATTTAACAGGATATATTAAGTTCTGAATCAAAAACAAAGGTTCTGTAATATTAACAGTGAAATAAAGAATTGTGGAGGCCAAATACTTTTGTCAATCTCAACTTATTTTTCGGGAAAATTGTGAGTTATTTGAAAAAAGTGCAAGGGTGCCAATATTTTTAGCCACGAGTGTCTGTCGTTTTTGGCCCTATCTTCCAATGTTGAGGAATCACTAAGAAAATTCAAAAAAATTCTCTGCTCCGGATCTGGATTTTCACCCAAATGAGCTCTACCGAGTGCCGTTGTACTTTGTTCTGTTTCGTCAAGTGTTGTTCTTTGATTGATTTCGAGTTTATCTGTTGATCAGTTCTGCTATTCCTAAAATACCGGATTTTTTTTTTTTAGCGGTATTGAATTCTGTTCAACATAAGATAGTATTAGCCCCCGTTGGAAATTGCAATTTCAATGAAAAACGCACTCACCTGCGTCTATCCAATGTGTCAGATTTACATGTGCAACAAAGTGCCAGGGAGGTCAGCAGTGTGATTCCTGAAGCCACCCAGCCCACGTACAAGGCCGGACCATACTCGTACCTGTTTCCACAATAAAGATCATCAAAAGTGAGTCGTCAAGGAATTAGTTGTAAATACTAGCTGAAGTACCTGGTGTCGCCTGGGGAAATTTAATGAAATAAGTTTTTAGATATTTCCTGCATGACAATCGCAAAACATATTACTCGATCACTCCCGGGAAAAATGCCAGCAGTGTATAAGAACATATACTCACTTAAGGCCGGAACAAGGAAGTGTTATAATAAACGTGTGTAAAGTACTGGCTGCACGTGGTGGCCAAACGCCCTATCAAGTGACTTTACAATGGTGTTTCCATTTTCTTGGCCACGACACATATGTGAAGTTGAAACAGCATAAGTAGGGATTTCAATCAAATAATTTTCATTTATTTATTCTCATCCTCACCGGGCTCCAATGAGATTTGGATCATAAAAGTCCACTGTGATTTTGTGAGCGTAGAAAGACACAGCTGTGAGAGTTGTCAATGCTGCAAATAAACACAACAACAATCAAACACCAGATCACTTGATTGCAACAAGCGACGTGAATCTCACGGACATTGAACCCTTCCAAAGGTCATTTTATTCATCTCAAAACACATTCTCGAACTCTATTCAAAAGCTTCGAGTTTATTTTAATCAGTTTCGAAACTTTCAAGATGAGGCATTGGTTAATAAGAATGACCGCACTGTGGTCCCAACCTGCGACAAAATCCGGCAACAAGCTGATTAGGAAACGGGTATTTCAAGCACTCTCAAAAAGATTGACAGCGCGATTGGAAACAATGTATGTACATGTATGTACAATTGTACAGTATGTACAATTAGAATGTGAGTACGTATATAAAGTATGTACAATTAGAATGTGAGTATGTATATAAAGTATGTACAATTAGAATGTGAGTACGTATATAAAGTATGTACAATTAGAATGTGAGTACGTATATAAAGTATGTACAATTAGAATGTGAGTACGTATATAAAGTATGTACAATTAGAATGTGAGTATGTATATAAAGTATGTACAATTAGAATGTGAGTACGTATATAAAGTATGTACAATTAGAATGTGAGTATGTATATAAAGTATGTACAATTAGAATGTGAGTACGTATATAAAGTATGTACAATTAGAATGTGAGTACGTATATAAAGTATGTACAATTAGAATGTGAGTACGTATATAAAGTATGTACAATTAGAATGTGAGTACGTATATAAAGTATGTACAATTAGAATGTGAGTATGTATATAAAGTATGTACAATTAGAATGTGAGTATGTATATAAAGTATGTACAATTAGAATGTGAGTATGTTTTTAATGTATGTACAATTAGAATGTGAGTATGTATATAAAGTATGTACAATTAGAATGTGAGTATGTATATAAAGTATGTACAATTAGAATGTGAGTATGTATATAAAGTATGTACAATTAGAATGTGAGTATGTATATAAAGTATGTACAATTAGAATGTGAGTATGTATATAAGTGTCCAATTAGAATGTGAGTACGTATATAAAGTATGTACAATTAGAATGTGAGTACGTCTAGAAAATACATACTTAATCTGTTTTGCTTAATCATAATCAAATTGCCTAATATATTTCAAACCACCACAGAAATGATAAATTGTGAAATGGCACAAAGGATGTTGTGATCTAAAAGTTAATAAGGATAGTTTTGGCAGCAAGTGATGGGCAGCTGACATTTCGAGTGTTAATCCTTCATCAGAACAATAGCAGTGGATGTGCAGAAACATGGCTATGACCTCAGTTATACTGTGTTAAAGGAGATGTATAATACAGATTGGGTGTGAGCTTAAACTGTTACCAGACAGTGCAAGAAGGCAGGCACTCGTTGCAGAGAGACGAACTTTCTGGCTGCAAGTGAAGCCTCTTGGATTGGTGCAGTGCAGGCCGGGAAGCATGATGAGGAGACCAATCACAGCAAGGAGTACAGCGCTCACCATGAGAGCCCTGCACACTTTCACATGGACTTGGGAAGAGAAGATTGTGAAAGTTTTCATCGTCATTGGTTTGGAAAACACTAAGTACTGGAAAGTTTATAAAACATTACAAAATAAAAGAGGAAATTGTTTTAGCTTTGTGTAGAATTTTTTGGCTTTTCGATGTATACTCTGTGGTTAATAACCAGTGGTTATGGTTGGGGACACGTTTAAGTAACAAAATGGCCGCCAGTCAGCCATCGTGGATCTGATCTCGAAAAAAGATGACTTGCATATGTTAGCCATCATTCATTATCTGTGTGCCAAGTTTGATCCAGATCGGTAAATGCATGGCCGAGAAATGGTGCAGGACCTGTTTAACAACGGGCTTTTTTTTTACAACTAAAATGGCCGCCAGTCGGCCATCTTTGATCGCATCGTGAAACAAAATGATGTGCTTATGTATATCATAACGTGTTGTATTTGTGAAAAGTATGAACAAAATTGGTCCATACATCTCCGAGATATGGTTGCAGACGGACGCACGCACTGACCCACAGACGAAGGATGAGACCCAATCCATAAGCCCCCGTTTTGGACTGTCCAATGGGGGCTCATAATACACGAAGCAACATTATGTATTACAAGTTTCCAACAATATGCTAATAGGTCGTCTTTGTGAGCCTAACTCTTTGGCATGCTCTCCTTCCTTCGATGGAACCGTAGGCCTCATGGTTACTTTCTCTTTTGCCATCAACTCATGTAAACTTCCACAAAAGTTATTCCGGTGTTTCATTCAAGTCAAATAGGCCCTGCAAAAACTGTGTTGGCAGACCGATACAATGTTTTTCAGGTCGGGTGTGAAACAGCAAAGGGCTTACCTTGTGTAGCTTTTCTTGGTTGCTTTATGCAGCTTTCTTTGGCTAGAAGCGCATGGGAGTTAATTTATTTGAAAATCTTGGCACCCTGGGGTAATTGATTAGGAGCGAGCTGATTGGCACGTGACCTCCCAACATCCTTGCTGTTCAGCTTCTCCTTAGCGTTTTGATATAATTTGGACAACAAGGATACTCTGATGTCTTTCCAACAAATTTCCTGATTCTCTGCTGATCAAGTCTCCCTTTGTTTATCCTCTCCACTACCACTAGATGTCAGCATGGTACAGGTCAGAACATTTACATTCCTCCATTGTTTGATTCAATAAGAAAAATAAAACTTTTGCAACAGAAGTTTGGACGACCAGCATCTTCGATCTCAGGGAAATATATTTTTCTTAAAGGAAAATTGAGTACCACACACAAAAAGGGAATGTTCAGGATGAAAATACTGTATATTCAAATGGTTGTTGCCATTTGTTGTTTATGGTGAATGTTCAGGGTGACTTATCGCACAATTTACAAAAAGTGCTTTGAGTTTAGTGAAACGAATGATTGAGTATAATTCAGCGAGGCTAGCTAGGGTGGACTACCTTGCCTCTGGGTAGGCCCGGTGATCATTCTGTACCTTGGGTGATCACCACTATGTTGATGCCATAGGCCTATGTCTCAATAACATCGAAATTATGGATCGCTGTGAGAATAGTCCTGGAGATATCGTTGCAGCGCAAAATATGTTGTCTTGATGTAATCAATGATTCTGTGGTCAAATTGTGGATGACAGTAAAAGTTTCAGGTGCAGTGTTCTCCAATCTTTATTTTGTAAAAAATTGAGGTATTCCTCCATTTCTTCTCCATCTTTGCATTGTTGCTGTCCCACATGAGGAGTTTCTCATGATCGTGTCCATTGCTCTCGACCATTGAGATAGCGCCCTTAATGTCCAGTTGGAGATCCTTACGTATGTCCAGTTTGAGAATCCTCAGGTAACCCTCCTAGCTTCCCCCCCAAGAACTCCATTTCTCACTCTCCGTGTACTGCTCATACACCTCCCAAACTGAAGAAATACTTCTGGCTATGACTTGCCCTCTGGTCCGACCTTTTGTTACCTCTGCCACTGAAGGTGGATGGAGATTATGTTTAGACCCCTGTCTGTTTATTACTTGGCAACATTTTTTATGGCGTAGCCCATTGGGCAGAGCCGTCTAGAACAGTGTTTGTCCATCTGTATGTATGTATGTACCCTCAAACGTATACCAATCAGAGCTGAGAATCTGGTCACATGACAGAGTGATGTGATTACGTCTGATGTCATTATGGCAGTATGGCGGCTAACTCTCCACGCACCGCCATTTTGATTTATATACCGTTAATGCCGAACATATCGTCGAACCTGTCATATATCACAATCGCCATGCTCTACCTTTACGTTTTTCATTCAGTGTGAAACACAAACAAACGGATTGTTAAAATGACCATGAAATATCGAAATCATCGGTGTTAGGTGTCTTCCAACAATACGGTATGTATAGGCCTTAGGCGTTATGACTCACCGTCTGCTTCAGACAAATTAAACCCAGGTTTCTTAATACAGTAGTATCGTTTTCATAGTAATAATAATAATATTATAGTAAATATAACCACAATACTTTAATCCCAATGTCATGAATGGAAAGTTGATGGATTGAAGCGGTGTAACCGCGGAAGTAAGGAATTCACCTCGGTTTTTAAAAAATTATATAACTTTCAGTAATAATAACGTCACGTTATTATTATAGTAAATCTAATTGTAACATTAATCCCATTTGTAGTGAATGCAACGTTACTGGAGGTTAAATATAGACAGTCACGTGAAAAAGCAAGTACACCCCATGTAAAGTTTTGACTTTTTCAACATATTTCAACATACAGCTATTTGATCTTCATTTCAACAATATTTATAGATAAAGGTGATATAATATAACAAATATCATGAAACATTTACATTTGTAGTCCATTGTATAATTTAAATAAACATAAAATCTTGGATCAAATCATACCTCTCTGACAGACGCCAGTTCATCTCTATCAATAACTGCAAATCCCCCACTGCTCCCCTCCCCCAAGGTGTCCCCCAAGGTTCAGTTCTTGGCCCCCTCCTCTTCATCCTGTACCTGTCCCCCCTTGGTCACTTAATCCGCCGTCATGGTCTCCAATTCCACTGCTTCGCCGAAGACATCCAGCTTTTCATCTCCACCAAGTCCATCTCCACCGCCACCCACTTTATCCTGACAAACTGCATCACTGAAATAAAATCCTGGCTTCAAATCAACTTCCTCAAACTTAACTATGATAAATCTGAAATAATCATCATTGGCCCAAAAACGCTCACCAAATCCACCCATAACTTTGCCCTCAACATCGACGGTTTCCCAGTATCCACCTCCCCTCACATCCGGAATCTTGGCATCATCTTTGACCAAACCCTCTCCTTCGACAAATACACTAAACAGATCACAAAGACAGCCTTCTTTCACCTGAAAAACATCGCCCGTCTCCGTCCATCCCTCTCCTCCACGGCTGCAGAAACCCTCATCCACGCCTTCATCACCTCCCGTCTGGACTACTGCAGCAGCCTCCTCTATGGTCCACCCTCAATAATCACCAATAAACTCCAATACATTCAGAACTCCGCTGCCCGTCTACTCACCCATTCCCGGACCCGTGACCACATCACCCCCGTCCTTTACAAGCTTCACTGGCTCCCCAAACCCCCAGAGAATCCAGTACAAAATCCTCCTCTTGACCTACAAAGCCCTCCATAACCTGGCCCCATCCTACCTGGCTGACCTCCTCTCCAGACACACTCCCACCCGCAACCTCCGCTCTGCTGGTACCAACCTCCTGACCCCCCCCCCCCCCCCCCCATCCGGACCAAATTCAGATCCTGGGGGGACAGGGCCTTCTCCATCGCTGCTCCCACCCTCTGGAACTCACTACCTCACACCATCCGAGACTCCTCCTCACTCACCACATTCAAAACATCACTCAAGACCCACCTGTTCAACACTGCATTCAACATTTAACCCACAGCATTTAACCCCTGACTATCTCTTCTCCTTCTCCTTCCTTTTGCTTTGATTATTTACCTATTGATTTTTGTCTTTTTGCACTTGTTTTTTGTATTCTGTCAAAGCGCCTTTGGGCTTCTTGAAAAGCGCTATATAAAATAAATGTATTATTATTATTATTATTATAAATGCAAATTTCGCATGTGGAAAAAGTAAGTACACCTTTGGCTCTAATAGGTGGTATTGCCCCCTTTGGCAGAAACAACCTCAAGTAGACGTTTCTTGTAACTGTCAACCAGTCTCTGACATCAACTGGGAGAAATTTTTGCCCACTCCTCCATGCAGAATTCTTTCAGCTGTGCGATGCTTGAGGGGTTTTTTGCATGCACAGCTCGTTTCAAATCCCCCCCACAAGATCTCGATGGGATTTAGATCCGGGCTTTGACTTGGCCATTCCAGAACCCTCCATTTCTTTCTTTTCAGCCATTCCTTGGTGGTTTACTGGTATGTTTAGGGTCATTGTCATGTTGCAAGGTCCACCTTCGGTTGAGCTTCAACTTTCCGACAGATGGCCTCCCATTATCCTCAAGCACCCTCTGGTACAATGAAGAATTCATCGTGGATTCTATGATGGTGAGCTGCCCAGGCCCTGATGCAGCAAAGCTGCCCCAAACCATAATATTTCCACCACCATGCTTTACAGTTGGTATCAGGTTCTTGTGGTCAAATGCTGTCTTTGGTTTTCACCAAACATGTCTTCCGGTACTGTGGCCAAATAGCTCTACCTTTGACTCATCTGTCCAGAGCACATTGTTCCAGAAGTGCTGGTCTTTGCCTAGTTGTTCATTGGCAAACTTTAGTCTTGCCCTGATGTTCTTTCTGGACAGCAAAGGTTTCCTCCTGGCACACCTCCCATGTAGATCAAATTTGTGCAGCCTCTTTCTAATGGTAGACTCATGCACTTTGACATCAACAGTGGCAAGAGCTACCTGCAGGTCCCATGATGACATTCTGGGGTTCTTAGAGACTTCTTTCAGCATCTTGCGGTCTGCTCTCTGGCTGAACTTGCTGGGGCGGCCTGGCCTGAACAAGTTGGCAGTTGTTTGGAATCTTCTCCACTTGTAGATGATCTTCCGGACAGTCGAATGATTGATTTCAAATTGTTTGGAGATCTTTTTAAATCCCTTTACATGGTGACGGTGACGCCGCACACATGCATAATTTCATGGTGACGCCGCACACTTCAACAACAAAGAGCAAACCAAACTAAATGTCTGCGGTTTAAATAAGACAGATTCCTCCAAGATCCTCTCTAACGATGTTCTAATCATTTGCACCTGAGCTGGTGCACCTGATTCTAATTTTAGGTATTTGAAGTCGTGATAAATGTAGGGGTCTACTTACTTTTTCCACATGCAAAATTTGCATTAATGTTTATTTAAATTATACAATGGACTACAAAATGTAAATGTTTCATGATATTTGTTATATTATATCACCTTTATCCATCAATATTGTTGAAATGAAGATCAAATAGCTGTATGTTGAAATATGTTGAAAAAGTCAAAACTTTACATGGGGTGTACTTACTTTTTCACATGACTGTGTATATATATATATTAAAGTAGCGGCAGTTTTGTGTCCAGCCGTCATGCTACGTAATTACGTATATGATGTCATTACGGCGTGAACACCTGCTCACTTCGAGAGTGGCAGGAAAGGTCATTCCTCTTTGGGGTATGTAGATTACAGTCGATATATGGTCGGGTCTCAAGAACATTGGGTGTGTGTTCATTTACCAAGGATCTTGTGGATAGATCGCCAAGTGGTTTAAGCATTCGAGCAAGCACTCCATTCAAAACTGTTAAGGAACGGCTCGCTTGGCAAGTGAAAAAAAGCTGCTTGGTAAATGAGCACACCTCCAATTTTTGTGGGGTATATAGATTACAGTAGATCTTCGCTCAGTTCTGTATGTAAAATTTACCTCACGGATGTCTGGATTCCTCCAAATTTCTTTGTTTCATGTTATAAACAGCATTAGCGACTGTTTGAAAAGCTAATCATGTGTGTTTGTGGTTATAATACGCCGCTGTTTGACTTTTGGCCTTGTTTTTTTTTCACAAGTATGTTGATCACTCCGGTTTGTGTGTTGGTATGTGTGTGTGTTTGAATGTCCTCTCACTTATACTTGCCTACAGGTCACAATTTTAAACCAATCTTCAGGAAACCTAACCAAATGGTGAAGCTCGTGGTCTGACAAAATCCTGTATAGTTTTGAGGTCAAATGGTCAAAAGGTAAAAATACCTCACCACCACCTCACCACCATGCCAAAGGTCAACCACTTTTTTCAAATTTCTAAAATCCTCAATTTTCTTCCGATTGACTTAAAGTTTTGTATAGGATTTACATAACAGCGAACCCAATTCAACCACCAACTATTTTGCAGATCAACATAGGCCAAAAGGTCAACATAGGCCAAAAGGTCAACCACTTTTCTCAAATTTCTAAAATCCTCAATTTTTATTCGATTGACTTGAAACTTGAATAGGATTTACATATCAGCGAACTGAATTCAACCACCAACTATTTTTCAGATCAACATAGGCCAAAAGGTAAACATAGGCCAAAGGTCAACAACCATTTCAAATTTTGTGTTATTACATTTTTATAAGCAATTTACGGTCGGTTGAAGATTTAGGTTGAAAAAATATATAAAATTAAAAAAAGAACCCCTCAGCACATACATACGGGAGGGGTAGGTGCAGACTGGAAGTTTGGGATGATTACACCTCACCACCACGTAATTCAAAACACCTCACCACCAAGTAATTCAAAACACCTCACCACCACGAAATTAAAAACACTTCACAGCCATAAAACACGTAATAAAAACACCTCACAGCCACAAAATTAAAAACACCTCTCCACCACATAATTCAAAACACCTCACCACCAAGTAATTCAAAACACCTCATCACCAACTAATTCAAAACACCTCACCACCACATAATTCAAA